>NC_060184.1:58885447-59212947 GCF_021184085.1 Oncorhynchus gorbuscha
TGTGGGAAAAGTTTAAGGGTCTGAATACTTTCCGAATGCACTGTTATAATATAATATACTGTATAGGCACTGTCTGATGAAAAATGTAACTCAAATGTATTTATTTTTGTACATACTCAATATACTTTCCGAGTACTCTAGGACCAAGAGATGGTATTCGAAACAGCTTCTGAAGTTTGGCAATTCGTTAATGGGAAAATAATGCGGTTTTAAAACATTTCCTAAGAGGTTTCATCAGACAGCGACAATATAATACAATGCATGTAACTAAAACTGTAGTTTTTATCCAAAGCGACTCACAGTAAATTAAGTGAATCTCTTTTCAGTATGTGATCCCTGCAGCTACTGAACCGGATGACCTTAGTGTTGTTCGAGCCGCGATCTTCACAACTGAGCCGCACGGGACCTTTCAGATGTAGCCTAGCTGAGAGGGTGTCACATGTCTTCACCTAGTCAGACATTCTTATCTAGACTCATGAACACAGACATGTAGCCCAGACACATCCTCAGGCACATGTCAGACCCATAGAGTAAAGCCCATGTTTTAAAGTACTGTGTGAATTGTTTTAACCAAAAATCAATCCCTAATCCACCAATCACCAACCTACCATCCAACCAACCAATCAATCAACTCACCTGTATGTGATATGTTTATGCTGCCAACCAACCAACTAATAACAAACCAAACAACCAATCACCAAACAATCAAACAACCAATCACAAACCAACCAACCAATCACCAACCATCAAACCAACCATCCAACCAACCAACCAACCAATCAACTCACCTGTATGTGATATGCTTATGCTGCCACTTCTGCCCCGTGAGGGCGTACCGCTTTTTCCGGACACTGAATTTGGACGCCCCTCCTAGCTGGTCTGGTACACCACATCGGGGCTTCTTCATCCAGCTAGGAAGAACCGAGAACACCATTAGTCAAAACAGGATGTATGCTTGGCCTTGGCTGAACAAACTGTGTGGAATGGAATCCTGTCATTACTTCCAATACAGACATACTAGTTATCACATACTAGTTATACTAGTTATCACAAAGTCACACACACACACACACACACACATCTGCAAAGAAATAGACATAATAAGAGATACGCCTCACCTTACTGTGTAATCGCTAACGTCATTATACGAAGCACAGAGAAACAGAAAATGAGACTTTAGCATGCAGGTTAGTCATCACAAACCCCACCACATTATTGTAACTCATTTCATACACACATCATACAATTGATCTCAGCAGCAAAAAAAAGGTACTTGTCTCTCTAATCCTTTTAACACAACCAAACTGCAGCTTCTTTTGTGCATCCCAAATGTCACCCTATTCCCTTTTAGTGCACTACTTTTAACCAGAGCCCTATGAGCCCTGGAGAAGTGTCGTGCACTATATAGGGAACAGGGTGCCATTTTGGATGCAACCCTAGGGACCCCTACACATGTTGATTGGTTCAATGAGCAGCAGAGAGGCAGACAGGCAGACAGGGAGACTGAAGCTGTCATTCCCTTTTCTAGGCTTCTGGGTTCAGAGTAATACTGTGGCATTTACCCCAACTCTGATCTGCTGGTGTAGGTGTATCCGCTGTAAAGGAGCCCTTTGATCACATTAAAACGGGACACTTAACCTGTGTGATGCTAACTCTCTGTCTGGGAAACGCTCCCGTCTGTTCTCTTCTCTTCCGGAATGTCAAGCAGCGAATCAGAACACCCTCACAGGTGCGTTTATAACGGTCTGTGACTGTTTATTGGGCGTTTAGGGACGTTCATCAACCTACAATGAAGCTGTACTGCACAGGATGAATGATTTATAAAGCAACTTGCAGCCCAAAAATAACTACTCATTCTGTGATCAAGATGAATAATTATGGTCATCTCCTCTCTCACACCGATCCCCTACAACATGCAAAGTGGTGAGACTCACTCTATCGTGTTCCTGTCCAGCGATCCTGTGACGTTGAGGCCATAGAGACGCTGCATGGCAGCGATAGCAGACTGCATGGTCTGGGCCGTCCGCAGGACCGACATCCTGGGGTCTGTAGGGGGAAGGTAGCCATACGTCTGAAGCCATGTCTGAAGGGGGGAGAGGGAGAGAGAGAGAGGGAAAGGACACAGAGGTGAGAGGTCAGCAAATGGTCAATATGGGTCATATAATGTACAATTCCAATAAGGTAGGCTTTACATATAGTACTTCATAAGAGGCATTGAAACCCACACAACCATGAAACAGTGGTGTAAAGTGCTTAAGTCAAAATACTTTAAAGTACTACTGAAGTAGTTTTTGGGGGTATCTGTACATTACTATTCATATTTCTGGCAACTTTTAGTCTTACTCCATAACAATCCTAAAGACAATGATCTACTTTTTACTCCATACATTTTCCCTGATACCCAAAAGTACTGGTTATATTACGAATGCTTAGCAGGACAGGAAAATGGTCCAACTCCCACACTTATCAGGAGAACATCCCTGGTCATCCCTACTGCCTCTGATCTGGCGGACTCACTAAACACAAATACTTTGTTTGTAAATGATGTCTGAGTGTTGGAGTGTTCCCCTAGCTATCTGTACATTTAAAAAAAACAAGAAAATTGTACTGTCTGGTTTGCTTAATATAAGGAATTTGAAATGTTTTATGATTTTACTTTTGACACTTAAGTACATTTTAGCAAATACATTTACTTTTGATACTTAAATATATTTAAAACAAAATACTTTTAGACTTGTACTCAAGTAGTATTTTACTGGGTGACTCACATATACTTGAGTCATTTTCTATTAAGGTATCTTTACTTTTACTCAAGTATGAAAATTGGGTACTTTTTTCACCACGGCCATCAAATATGATTCAAGTGAAAAAGTAATATACCCTAAATTCAACCATAACCCTGCATGTAAAAAACTCTTAGTTGGAGAAGCAATGCCATTTTCAATTTTGGTAGTTGTTGGCACTTCAAATAATTTCCCAAAAGCGCCCATGCTAAAAATGTCAAGTGTCCATCCAGGCAGGAGGATTTCAGTAGCCAGACAGCAGCCTCTAGCCACAGTGTTAGTGAGGAGACAGGCAGAGAGACAGAAAGAGAGATCCTCTGATGACCTTTCAGCGTGGGAATGTTATCTATTATCACATCGTCTGCTTGTCAGAAAGCACTCTGATGTAATGGAGCTTTCAGGGCACCCAATAAAACCTGAGATCTCTAGACCAAGGGAGGAGAAGAGAGGAGATGAGAAGAGATGAGAGGCGAGGAGAAGAGAGGAGAGGCGAGGCAATGCGAGGCGAGGAGATGAGAAGAGAGGCGAGGAGAGGCGATGCGCAATGCGAGAGCGAGGAGATGAGAAGAGAGGCGAGGCGAGGAGATGAGAGGCGGCGAGGTGCGAGGAGGCGAGGCGAGGGATAGGCGAGGCAAGGAGAGGCGAGGCGAGAAGAGGAGAGGCGAGGAGAGGCGAGGAGATGAGAAGAGAGGCGAGGTGAGGCGAGGCGAGGAGATGAGAAGAGAGGCGAGGTGAGGAGAGGCGAGGAGAGGCGAGGCGATGAGAGGATAGGCGAGGCAAGGAGAGGCGAGGCGAGGAGATAAGAAGAGAGGTGAGGTGAGGAGAGGAGAGGCGATGCGATGAGAGGCGAGGTGAGGAGAGGCGAGGAGAGGAGATGAGAGGCGAGGAGATGAGAGGCGAGGCGAGGAGAGGTGAAGAGATGAGAGGCGAGGCGAGGAGATGAGAGGCGAGGAGAGGCGAGGAGATGAGAGGCGAGGCGAGGAGATGAGAGGCAAGGAGAGGAGATGAGAGGCGAGGAGAGGAGATGAGAGAGGAGAGGAGGTGAAGAGATGAGAGGCGAGGAGAGGTGAAGAGATGAGAGGCGAGGCGAGGAGATGAGATGCGAGGAGAGGCGAGGAGATGAGAGGCGAGGCGAGGAGATGAGAGGCGGAGAGGAGATGAGAGGCGAGGAGAGGCGAGGAGAGGAGATGAGATGCGAGGAGAGGCGAGGAGATGAGAGGCGAGGCGAGGAGATGAGAGGCAAGGAGAGGAGATGAGAGGCGAGGCGAGGAGATGAGATGCGAGGAGAGGCGAGGAGATGAGAGGCGAGGCGAGGAGATGAGAGGCAAGGAGAGGAGATGAGAGGCGAGGAGAGGAGATGAGAGGCGAGGAGAGGCGAGGAGAGGAGATGAGAGATGAGAGGCGAGGAGAGGCAAGAACGGCGAGGCGAGGAGAGGCGAGGCGAGGCGAGGCGAGGAGAGGAGAGGAGAGGAGAGGAGAGGAGAGGAGAGGAGAGGAGAGGAGAGGAGGGCCTTGGTCAAAAGCAGTGCAGAATAGAGGGAATAGGTGTATTTGGGACACAGTCATGGAGTAGTAAGCCAACAGCACTGAGCTGGAAGCAGGGAATAACCAGAGCATAAACACACACCTCCCTACAGAGCTATTATGGGGCTGCATTACTGCATTACACATGAAAAAGACCCACTCCTCTCATCTTCTCTCCTGCCTGGGAGTAAAACACAATCTCACACATACTGGAGCTCAAATCCATATCCACTCCACTCAGAGAGGGGGGGAGGGGAAGACACAGAGAGAAAGAGAGAGAGAAAGAGAGAGAGAGAGAGAGAGAGAGAGAGAGAGAGAGAGAGAGAGAGAGAGAGAGAGAGAGAGAGAGAGAGAGAGAAGAGAGAGAGAGCGAGAGAGAGAGAGAGAGAGAGAGAGAGAGAGAGAGAGAGAGAGAGAGAGAGAGAGAGAGAGAGAGAGAGAGAGAGAGAGCTGCACAGAGAAAGGCTTGGAATAGTCTTACCAACAGAGTCTCATTACCCCAGCAATGTGTTCACACAGACTCTTTTATGACCAACACAACCAATAGGCTACAGTGGACAGGCCTAGTGGTAGAAAGGAAACAACCTGACATACAGACATGTGTGAAACGTGTCCAAAACTACTATATTGGGGGCAAGCGTGAAAATACTGCCATCGCAGCAGAAAACCCCAAGGAGACAGCTATTGTAGTATGACAGTATGACGTCTCAATTGACATCCCATATTTCAATCAGATATAGTGATTGACACGTAACAGGACAGGGGTTTGACTGATCCTTGACTCCCTGATCCCAAAAGACCCCGGGAAAGGGAGTGAAGTAAAGAGAGTCCCACACGCAGTGGCAGTGACAGTTTGTCACTTGACTGTCTTCTACATGGCACCTGTCAAACTGCTGTGTGGAGAAATGGTGTGAGAAGAGGAGAGACGAGGAGAGGAGCCAGGGGAATAGAGCAAAGACTAGGTTGAAGCCTTGTGATTGCTCTGATTCATCACAGGAAAGCACATAGGACTAGTACCGTACCGTATGCATACGGCCACACTCACATCCAGGAAGACAGAGAGACCAGCGAAGAGCGGCGAATGTGACAGACAGACAATGGGACAGATTTCCAACAGTTGTCATCCTCCTCACATTCAGTCTCAACCTGCATCAACCCACTGCTGACCTTAGCAAGACTCACACGCTACGATATTGTTCTATTCGAACCAGACCTAACGTGAGGGATAATGCCAGCTGCTCCATGCTTCAGGACGGTAGTGATCTGTAATAGAGTGTGAAGTATGCAGGCTAGTTTACGTTCCACAGAGCACTCGCTACATCAGACATTGAGCTGTTGAGAGGGCTTATTCTGCCCCACTGCTCCTCCTGAATCACACACACCCTTGCAAACACACACACACACACACACACACACAGAGAGAGAGGGAGCCTTTCAGGATAGGATTCCGTGTGAACTAGACATGTCATCAGTCCTTCCACATCCCTGCACCTCCACCACCGCATCACCTCTCTGTGTTCTTCCTGCTGGATAGAGTCCCAAATGTCACCCTATTCTATATTCCCTATGATCTGCACTCCTTTTGAACGGGACCCAGAAAAGCCTGGGGGAGAGGGAGATGTCTTATTTAGATGACCTCTTTCTTTCTTTCTTTTGATATTTTCTGTAATGTTCTTATTTGTCCACGCAAGGGTTAAAACACAGGGAGCTGTTAAAGGTGTCTCTCTCTCTCTCTCTCGCTCTTCTCCATCTGTCCTTTGGGCCTTTCTCTCCTCGTCTTCAACCTCGCCTATTCTCTCCAACTTTCCCTCTCTATGCGAGGGGACGATAACACATACGCTAGATTACAATCCGGTGTGATTCCTAGTGAACTAGTCAGGTAATGACACTAGACACCACCTATAAATACACAGAAACAGACACACTGTACTGTACAATACCCAATAAGGAAAACAACGCAAATAGACTGATCATCGAATTCAGTGAACGTTGCGTTTTATAACTTGCTAGTGTATTGGAAAGCCACAACCCTCAGCTTTCAGGTACACTTGATAATCAGCAGATTATACAGTCATGAGACAAGGATCGATCCATCACTGTAAACTTGTAGAAAAACACGAGGGATCTGCAGGCCCTGAGAAATGTACTATAGAGGATCTCTCTTTCTCTATCTGTCCTTTTTCTTCTGCACATCTCTCTCCCTCTCCGTATCGCTCTTTCTCTCCCCCCCCGCTCTCTCTCTCTCTGCACATCTCTCTCCCTCTCCGTCTCCCTATCGCTCTTTCTCTCCCCCCCCGCTCTCTCTCTCTCTGCACATCTCTCTCCCTCTCAATCCCTATTTCTCTCTCCCTCTCCGTCTCCCTATCACTCTTTCTCTCCCCCCTCCCTCTCTCTCTCTCTGCACATCTCTCTCCCTCTCAATCCCTATTTCTCTCTCCCTCTCCGTATCGCTCTTTCTCCCCCCTCCCGCTTTCTCTCTCTCTCTCTGCACATCTCTCTCCCTCTCCGTCCCCCTACAGCTCTTTACCCCCCTCCTGCTCTCCCTCTCCCTATCACTCTTTGTCTCTCTCTGCACATCTCTCTCCCTCTCCGTCTCCCTATCGCTCTTTCTCCCCCCCCTCCCGCTCTCTCTCTCTCTCTCTCCTTGCACTTCGACCACAGCTCCTGGACGACATGGAAGCTGTTACAGTAAAAGACTATCTATGATTGTGCTGTCCCAGCACTTTTCTGGTGCTTCGGGGGGTATAACAGAAATTAGGATGAGAAGTGCACCGTTTAGACATTAGGTAAACAACGCCACCGCTATTCACAAGCGCTATCACTTTGTTTCCTGTGAGTCAAATGGGGCTCAATTGTTTGGCTAGGAATTAAAATATACATATATTTCAATGCTCAGCGGGGAATCGCTTCGATTTGGAAAAATGTGGTTGTACCACTGTCGATGTGCTGTTCCAGAAGAATGTTGTGTTCTGTGTGGAGGAGTATTATGTCAAATGTAAAAGCTATAAATAAAACAAAACAACAAACATCTGCGTTGGAGTTGTATATATTGTGAGGCATCCACATCCCAAATGACACCCTATTCCCGATTTGGTGCACTACTTTTGACCAGCACCCATAGGGCCCTGGTCAAAAGTAGTGCACTAAATTGGGAATAGTGTGTCTTTTGGGATGAAATCAAGTCCCCTAACACACAGCTCTTAGTTCAGAAGCTAATAAAGTTAAGCCTTGGCCGTTAGCATTGTGAAAAATGGGCTTTCAGGCTATGAGAACAAACTTTCTTATCTAAAAGCACAAGTGTTGCAGAAAGCTGAATTAGTATTTTAGAAAACTGGGGCTCACAGTCACAATTATGATATAGCCCAAGGGATTACAGTAACACATTGTCAACAAAAACAAAAATTGTCTTGTTAAAATTTCTATTATGATAGCTGTGTCTTTGAATTAGGCTAGGCTATGTAGGCTACTTAAGCATTAACCTATTTAAAAATCTTGCCAGAAGTCAATGCTTGTGTTCCAAACGACACCGTGTTCCCTATTTAGTGCACTAACTTTGACCAGGGCCCATAGGGGCCTCTTAGAAAAAAGGGTTCTTCGACTGTCCCCATAGGAGAACCCCTTTTAGTTCCTTGTAAAAGCCTTTTTGGTTCCAGGTAGAACTCTTTTGGGTTCCATGTAGAACCCTCTGTGTAAATGGTTCTACTTGGAACCAAAATAGTTCTACCTGGAACCAAAAAGGGTTCTTCAAAAGGTTCTCCTATGGGGACAGCTGAAGAAACCTTTTAGGTTCCAGATTAGAGGTCTGCCGATTATGATTTTTTCAACGGTGATACCGATAACGATTATTGGAGGACCAAAAAAAGCCGATACCGATTAATCGGCAGATTTATATACATATGTATTTGTTTTAATGACAATCACAACAATACTGAATGAACAATGAACACTTCCATTTTAACATACATAAAATCAATTTAGTCTCAAATAAATTATGAAACATGTTCAATTTATTGAAATAATGCAAAAACACAGTGTTGAAGAAGAAAGTAAAAGTGCAATATGTGCCATGTAAAAAAGCTAATGTTTAAGTTCCTTGCTCAGAACATGAGAACATATGAAAGCTGGTGGTTCCTTTCAACATGAGTCTTCAATATTTCCAGTTAAGAACTTTTAGGTTGTAGTTATTATACGACTATTTCTCTCTATACCATTTGTATTTCATAGACCTTTGACTATTGGATGTTCTTTTAGGCACTTTAGTATTGCCAGCCTAATCTCCGGAGTTGATAGGCTTGAAGTCATAAACAGCGCTGTGCTTCAAGCATTGCGAAGAGGTGCTGGCAAACGCAGGAAAGTGCTGTTTGAATGAATGCTTACGAGCCTGCTGCTGCCTACCACCGCTCAGTCAGACTGCTCTATCAAATATCAAATCATAGACTTAATTATAACATAATAAACACACAGAAATACGAGCCTTAGGTCATTAATAACTATAATTCGAAAACAAAACATTTATTATTTCAGTGAAATACGGAACCGTTCCGTATTTTATCGAACGGGTGGCAACCGTAGGTGTAAATATTACTGTTACATTGCAAAACCTTCAATGTTATGTCATAATTATGTAAAATTCTGGCAAATTATTTACGGTCTTTGTTAGGAAGAAATGGTCTTCACACAGTTCGCAACGAGCCAGGCGGCCCAAACTGCTGCATATACCCTGACTCTGCTTGCACAGAATGCAAGAGAAGTGACACAATTTCAGGTACCACATTGATTATATGCAACGCAGGACAAGCTAGTTAAACAAGTAATATCATCAACCTTGTGTAGTTAACTAGTGATTATGTTAATATTGATTGTTTTTATAAGAGAAGTTTAATGCTAGCTAGCAACTTACCATGGCTCCTTGCTGACTGCACTCGCGTAACAGGTGGTCAGTCTCCTCGTGGATTGCAATATATATATGCCGATTACCGATTGTTATGATAACTTGAAATCGGCCATAATTAGTCGACCATTCCGATTAATCGGTCGACCTCTATTCTAGATAGCACCTTTCTTTCTAAGAGTACAGTGCAAAGGGTGCCATTTGGGACAAAGACCAGGGAAGTCAAATGTGGACACGTAAAGCTTGTGTTCCTGTCAAACCAGCCATCGTACCAGCTACATTCTACAGCCATCTGCCAGATCCATCAACACAGACAGATTGATTTAGAGGGATCAGCTCTGTCGTGGTTTCCCCATCTCCCTGTGGGACAATAACCATGACAATCACATAACCCTTTAGCATTAGAAGGGAAGAGGAAGGGGGAGGGAGGGCGGCGAGGGGGGAAACGACTGGATGTACCACCGTCAGTCATTTAGTGTTCCTTTGTACGGTCGTCCAGTCATGTCTCTCTTCTGTCTTGAACGCCATGACACCACTTCAACTGTTTGAATCTCGCAAGAGCACGGGCAGATGCAGAGAGAGCAAATGATGAGTGTCGCATGCGTGTCTCCTTTCTCATGTATATACAGTGTTCATTCTCACCTTGATCTGGTGTTCTATAGCACCGGTGTCTATGTAAGGGTGCAGGACTAAAGCACAGGCTTTTGGCTTTTCATGTCAGACAGGCTCCCACTCAATATACTCGTATTTCTCTCCCTGTCCTCCTCTTCCTAACTCGATAATGATCAAGCTTGTAAGGCCCAAACAACTGTGTTCAATAGAATCGGAATGGGCAACTCTTGGCCTTCTGTCATTGTGGATCACCTCAACATGACTTGGACTCTTTCAAAGGTCACAAAACTGCACAAAAGAGCAACCTAAAAGTGTTAGACAAAGAACATGTACCAATCAGAGATGACACATTACACATCATCACAAATGACAATGACAATGACAACATACACCTAGCTACAGGTAGTTAGTGACAGACAATAATGTATAATATGAAAATGAACTACAGTAGCTTCTCTGTCAGTGTCTGTGTGTTGGTCACCTCAGTAGCTCCTCTGTCAGTGTCTGTGTGTTGGTCACCTCAGTAGCTCCTCTGTCAGTGTCTGTGTGTTGGTCACCTCAGTAGCTCCTCTGTCAGTGTCTGTGTGTTGGTCACCTCAGTAGCTCCTCTGTCAGTGTCTGTGTGTTGGTCACCTCAGTAGCTCCTCTGTCAGTGTCTGTGTGTTGGTCCCCTCAGTAGCTTCTCTGTCAGTGTCTGTGTGTTGGTCACCTCAGTAGCTTCTCTGTCAGTGTCTGTGTGTTGGTCACCTCAGTAGCTTCTGTCAGTGTCTGTGTGTTGGTCACCTCAGTAGCTTCTGTCAGTGTCTGTGTGTTGGTCACCTCAGTAGCTTCTCTGTCAGTGTCTGTGTGTTGGTCACCTCAGTAGCTTCTGTCAGTGTCTGTGTGTTGGTCACCTCAGTAGCTTCTGTCAGTGTCTGTGTGTTGGTCACCTCAGTAGCTTCTCTGTCAGTGTCTGTGTGTTGGTCACCTCAGTAGCTTCTGTCAGTGTCTGTGTGTTGGTCACCTCAGTAGCTTCTGTCAGTGTCTGTATGTTGGTCACCTCAGTAGCTCCTCTGTCAGTGTCTGTATGTTGGTCACCTCAGTAGCTTCTCTGTCAGTGTCTGTGTGTTGGTCACCTCAATAGCTTCTCTGTCAGCGTCTGTGTGTTGGTCACCTCAGTAGCTTCTCTGTCAGCGTCTGTGTGTTAGTCACCTCAGTAGCTCCTCTGTCAGTGTCTGTGTGTTGGTCCCCTCAGTAGCTCCTCTGTCAGTGTCTGTATGTTGGTCACCTCAGTAGCTCCTCTGTCAGTGTCTGTGTGTTGGTCACCTCAGTAGCTCCTCTGTCAGTGTCTGTGTGTTGGTCACCTCAGTAGCTCCTCTGTCAGTGTCTGTGTGTTGGTCACCTCAGTAGCTCCTCTGTCAGTGTCTGTGTGTTGGTCACCTCAGTAGCTCCTCTGTCAGTGTCTGTATGTTGGTCACCTCAGTAGCTTCTGTCAGTGTCTGTGTGTTAGTCACCTCAGTAGCTTCTGTCAGTGTCTGTGTGTTAGTCACCTCAGTAGCTCCTCTGTCAGCGTCTGTGTGTTGGTCCCCTCAGTAGCTCCTCTGTCAGTGTCTGTATGTTGGTCACCTCAGTAGCTTCTCTGTCAGTGTCTGTGTGTTGGTCCCCTCAGTAGCTTCTCTGTCAGTGTCTGTATGTTGGTCACCTCAGTAGCTCCTCTGTCAGTGTCTGTGTGTTGGTCACCTCAGTAGCTTCTCTGTCAGCGTCTGTGTGTTGGTCCCCTCAGTAGCTCCTCTGTCAGTGTCTGTGTGTTGGTCACCTCAGTAGCTTCTCTGTCAGTGTCTGTGTGTTGGTCACCTCAGTAGCCTCTCTGTCAGTGTCTGTGTGTTGGTCACCTCAGTAGCTCCTCTGTCAGTGTCTGTGTGTTGGTCACCTCAGTAGCTCCTCTGTCAGTGTCTGTGTGTTGGTCACCTCAGTGCTGAACTCATATGAACTTCCTGTGCCTGTCCCAGCTGGGTAGTGTCAGTGGATCGCTAGATAACGAGCTAGCGCCACATCATGCAGGCTCACTAATTAGCCTGGCAAGGAAATCAAAGGCTAACCTTTAAGGCAGTGGGAATACTTCATTAGAGAAGAGACACACACTTCCAAGAAGAGGAGGTAGCCATAGCAACATGCTTCTGGGACAGTGGCTGTCAACAAACAGTGCACATGGCTGGTATATCAAATCAAATCAAATTATATTTGTCACATGCTCCGAATACAACAGGTGTAGATCTTACAGTGAAATGCTTATTTTCCAGCCCTCAACCAACAATGCAGTTTCAAAAGAATTCTAATAATAAAATAACCCCCCCCCCCAAATAAGAATAAGAAATAAAAGTAACAAATAATTAAAGAGTAGCAGTAAAATAACAATAGTGTGACTCTAGGATAGATGATGATTTTCTTGCCGTGTGGCTGTGATCCGTCTTTAGATCGTAAACAGATATTCTCATGCAGACTACCTTTTAACAAATGACATTTCAGAACATGACACCGGCCTCTTGGGGTAGCTGACGTCACCTCTCTGCTCCTCGATGTCTCACCCTCGCCTCGGCCTGCTTGAATAATCCAGTAGGACACACGCCAACCGACCAGCAAGTAGTGCCAACCTTACCCAGGGTCGCCAAGGCAACACAGCCTGACCCACCTGCCACCCAGTGAAGAGATCGCTAAGTACACGGATCGCTCCGAGCACTTAGGCTGTAGCCCTATTAGGACCAATTTCAACAAAAATCACAATGTGGTCATGACACCAGCGATACTAATGATTATTTCCTGTTCCTCTTTGAAAGTGGACATTCTGAAATACTGACTAAATGTTTATGTCCTGGACCTAACAGAGCGCTCTATCACTTCTGAAATTCTAGGCTTCGTTCTTTTTTTTCTTTTTTTATGTAGACACACAAATCCAACTACTATTAGGTAAATGATAGCGTAATCAAAGATATTTTAGAACTAGTTCATCTGTGTCGTTTTCAACGGGAGCAAATGAGTGATAGTGGGCAGAACAAGCAAGGAGGTGGGCAGAGCCAAGCGCGAGCCAGCGAGCTCCTATTGGCGCGTTCTATTATGCATTTGCATACTTCCGCTAGGGAACGCCTACTCCGTGAAGTGCACGTGATAACTCAATCCACCCGTGCTCTCCTTGTAAACAACTTTTTACAACTTTGGCAAAGGGTAAAGTCTACAAAACGTAGTGCTCTCTGTTTGTCAGAGATGGTAGTTTTGGGAACAGAAAACTGTATTGAGATCAGGCTTTTCTTAGATGCCAAAATGTGCAGAATGTCAGCCCAGTTCCTTCTCGCTACATACTCTCCCACTGTCGGCACCTGGGCTTCCTCTCATCACCATATTTGGTCGGGAGTGGAAATTCCTGTCCGGATGCTTCAGATGTATACATCCGGTGAAACATCTGGCGCCATGTTCTATCTGTGGCGTAATGGCTCTGTCTCACAGTGTCATGTTCCCACGACAATGGATAGTACTTAAAACACACGACAGGCCTACTGCTGGTGACGACTACAGACAGCATCGCCTGTGACAGTGTGACTCTACCCTAACTAACACCGGACTCTTCAGCATCATTAAAGATTTAATAGCTCACAGAACTGCTATTAACCACGACCTCTATCAATGTATGCCTATGAAGTCTCAGAGAGATGCAGCGTGTGTGAGCAGTAGAGTGGATGATAGATAATGGAAGTGAGAATAATGAAAGAGAGAAAGGTTTGAGCAGGAAGTAGAGAGAGGGGGGGGGCAGAGAGAGAGCAAGGGGGGCTGGCAGAGAGAGAGAGGGGAGACAGAGAGAGAGCGAGAGGTGTGGTGAGGGGACTGGACAAATAAACACACACCAAACCAAGCAGCCCCTGCCCTGACCATTGAGCAGCCATTAGTACAGACCTCAGCATTGGCCTCGGTCCCACCATGGAGTCATCATAACACTGTTGGCCGCTGGCAGTACGAGACACACACCACACACACACCACCCGCTTTCAATTATTCAGTCAGCCAGGCCTCCCAGGCAGGGCATGCCAACTGGTAACATGAGTCATGTTAGGAATGGGCTCTGTCGTTACACTTGTGCCTATGTTGTGAGTCCTAGTGACAACACATCATACCCCATGCTAGATATTTAGCATGTGGGACTGAGATTGGCATAGCTGGCTAACTGTTTGTGCTAATTTTTGCATTGTATTCAAAGACACTTGCTATTGTATTGAGGTGTAAGGTCATTGTTGATTTCATAGTTTATTTCTATCAGAAATAGTACAGTATAGGTACAGTAGGTATACTTCATCTCTATATTCTATTCTCCCTCTGGGGTGATTTCTGTGTTTAATGTTCTTGGTGTAATTCAAACCCTTTGTGACTAATCATGCAACAGTTTTACACCTGATTCCCCGCTGAGGGAAACCACTGCATGCTAGATGTGGAGTGCCAGATAGTGGGCTCACAAGGTTATATTGCCTCAGTGTACGTCTGTAAGCATAAAGTGCCTTCGGAAAATACCCCTTGACTTTTTCCACATTTTGTTATGTTACATCCTTATTCTAAAATGGATGAAATAAAAAAAACTATCCTCAGCAATCTACACACAATACCCCATAATAACAAAGCTTAAATAGGTATTTAGAAACGTTTACAAATGTATACAAAAATAAAAACAGAAAGACTGTATTTAGACCCTTTGCTAAGAGACTTGAAATTTGAGCTCAGGTGCATCCTGTTTCCATTGATCATCCTTGAGATGTTTCTACAACATGATTGGAGTCCACCTGTGGTAAATTCAATTGACTGGACAGGATTTGGAAAGGCACACACCTGTCTATATAAGGTCCCACAGTTGACAGTGCATGTCAGAGAAAAAACCAAGCCATGAGGTCGAAGCAATTGTCCGTAGAGCTCCTAGACAGGATTGTGTCGAGGCACAGATCTGGAGAAGGGTACCAAAACTTTTCTGCAGAATTTAAATCCCCAAGAACACAGTGGCCTCCATCATTCTTAAATGGAAGAAGTTTGGGACCACCAATAGTCTTCCTAGAGCTGTCCGCCCGTCCAAACTGAACAATCGGGGGAGAAGGGCCTTGGTCAGGGAGGTGACCAAGAACCCGATGGTCACTCTGACAGAGCTCTAGAGTTCCTCTGTGGAAATGGAATAACCTTCCAGAAGAACAACCATCTCTGCAGCACTCCACCTATCAGGCCTTTATGGTAGAGTGGCCAGACGGAAGCCACTCCTCAGTAAAAGGCACATGACAGCCCGCTTGGAGTTTGCCAAAAGGCATCTAAAGACTCTTAGACCATGAAAAGCAAGATTCTCTTTGGCCTGAATGCCAAGCGTCAAGTCTGGAGGAAACCTGGCACCATCCCAACCGGTGAAGCATGGTGGTGGCAGCATCATGTTGTGGGAATGTTTTTCAGCGGCAGGGACTGGGAGACTAGTCAGGATCGAGGGAAAGAAGAATGGAGCAAACAACAGAGAGATCCTTGATGAAAACCTGCTCCAGAGCGCCTCAGACTGGGGCAAAGGTTCACCTTCCAACAGCACAACGACCCTAAGCATACAGCCAAGACAATGCAGGAGTGGCCTTGGGACAAGTCTCTGAATGTCCTTGAGTGGCCCAACCAGAACACAGACTTGAACCCGATCAAACATCTCTGGAGAGACCTGAAAATATCTGTGCAGCAACACTCCCAATCTAACCTGTCAGAGCTTGAGAGGATCTGCAGAGAAGAATGGGAGAAACTCCCCAAATACAGGTGTGCCAAGCTTATAGCGTCATACCCAAGAAGACTCAATGCTGTAATTGCTGCCAAATGGACTTGAACAAAGTACTGAGTAAAGGGTCTGAATACTTATGTAATTGCGACATTTCAGTTTTTTATTTGCAATAAATTAGCGGGGGAAAACTACTGTTTTGGCTTTGTCATTGGGGTACTGTGTGTAGATTGATGAGGGACGACATGTTTTTTAATCAATTTAAGAATAAGTCTGTAACCTAACAAAATGTGGAAAAAGCCAAGGGGTCTGAATACTTACCGGAGGCACTGTAAAGGTTACAGCTGTGGTTATTGAATAATGTCGTCTTCATTTCCAGGAAAAATCGGGTCTTTTTGTATGACTACAGTTATAAAATGTAAAGAAACAAGTGCTGAATGAGAGCGAATGGAAATGCTGCCTTGAACTTTATTCTGTCAATGTATACAATATATATACACACACACACACACACGCACACACACACACAAATATACCATAGAGTAGAGGGGAAAATATATCGAGTACCATGCCAGCAATTCGATTTTTTGCCATTTACTCTACAGAGAAACAACGACCTTGAACATAAAGTAGTTCAACTTTACTAGTTGAACCTTACTAGTAGTTTGTAGTAAAGTTGTTTCACGTAAGGCAATGACGTGTATGCTTGTTGGATCAGTACACTCTGATTCCTTTTAGTGTCTCTCCATCAGGGTCATATTCATTACTGGACACTGTGGCAAATGTTTTGCAACAAATAATGAAAACAGCCGTTTGTTATTGGTCAAGTTCAGGTAGCCCCTCCCCATGTTGGCCCTTTTGCTTCCGTTTCGTGCCTAGTGAATACAACCCAGGTAACATCACTGTGGTACTGTAGCCTACAGTCAGAGGAATGATTCTTATACATGTCTTTACCTTACCAGTCCCAGACACAGACAGGGAAGCTTAAAAATCCATTGTCTCACTGTAATTACTTTGTGTCTATAGTTCTAGTTTGGTTTACATGCATAACAATAATGTACCACTAGATACTTCACTTTACTGACAGACACAGTACCCAATGCTTCCTTTGTCCATCACAAACGTTAACGATGTCTCCTACACACATATTCTTGATTATCCATTGGGAAACATGCCACTTGAAAAGACACGAAACCATAAAAAAAAAAATAAACGACATCATTTGGTTCTCTCTCTCTTCCATTATAACAAGGGCAGACTAATGTGGGGGAAATTGCTTTTTTAGCAGAGTGGGAGACGGACCAAAAGAGTGATAATGTTCAGAAATGCTCGGCAAAATAAATACTGTACAATGCCTGCTGCATTGGAGAAGAAGTGAGCAAGTTCAACTTCAGGCCTCTCTGGGGTTATAGGACTCTCAACTAACAACCAATCAGATACAGGACATTGGGACCATTATTAAACTCTCCTCCAAACCCAGTGAGAATTTCTCTTGAATATAGTCTTGACCACCAATTACAGAGCAGCAGGTTTATGTCAACCGTCATCTTTTATTGTCCTCTGTGACCTATATGTGTGTGTGTGTGTGTGTGTGTGTGTGTGTGTGTGTGTGTGTGTGTGTGTGTGTGTGTGTGTGTGTGTGTGTGTGTGTGTGTGTGTGTGTGTGTGTGTGTGTGTGTGTGTGTGTGTGTGTGTGTGTGTGTGTGTGTGTGTGTGTGTGTGTGTGTGTGTGTGTGTGTGTAAAGAGTTGCAGGAGAGACAGGCTGCCAGACCCACCCTGTACTGTCCAAACCACACAGATTCACCACAGTACACCAGACCAACAACCATTTTTTAGTATCAGAGGGATTTAGGGATATGAATCATAGAATTTTGGTTCTCGTTCACTTCCTCGCGTAACAATAAACACCACACACTCTACACTGTATGAGCTTATATTCCAATGCCCATTCATTGTGTTGTGAATTTTCAACAAAGGAAAAGGTTTCATCTTAGTGCAAATGGAATAATACACCTATTGAGCTTTGTAAGGTCACACAAATGTATTTTGCTGTGGAATGACAAACATTTCCTTCCTGCTTTATAATGCAGTTGATCTGTTAGCCTTATCTCCATGCACTGACGGCAGAAAGAAGGGACTAAAAGCTCAACGTATTTGCATTACAATATGCTCTCAGCCATCTGATCTGATCTGAAGCCAGATCACAATGATCAAGGTTCTTCAGTTTCAGGCTCCTGGCTATGCTTTTGACCGTGCACCAAGACATGACGGCTTCCCAAATGGCACCCCGTTCCCTTTAAAGTGCACCACTTTTGACCACGGCCCATAGGGAGGGAGTAGGGTGCCATTTGGAATGCAGCCATGAGGTGGGGGATAGGGGGGGCAGCCCCCTTGTCATGTTGGCTTTGACATCTATTACTGCATGACCGGTATCATCTGTTTTTCATCTTCACAGGTTTGTATATGTTGGGCTTGCATGTCATGTGGATGTAAATCTTCTATTAGCAGTGTTAACATGCCAAATGCATAGAAATCCTATAATTCATCCTATATGTAAGTATATGGGTAAATGCTTGGTAATGGGATTATGTCCATTCAATTGCAAAGGAATGACAGAGCCATTTGTTCACTCACCCTAGAATTGACTATTAACATTTGACTCTATACATGTTTTATAGTTTTGGCACACATGTTATGCAGAAAGTCTACTTCTGGCACGGACTTTGACTTTACCACACCCTCCTTTAATTTTAGGGAGTGCTGGTCAAACTTCAGCTGGCACCGCCCTCTTGGCAGAATACTGACAGTTATAGTGGGTAATAATTTTGAACTTTTTATGAGCACCCGGTGCAGGATGGGGAGACGTGAACCTTTCGAAAGAAGGCTATGTTGTTGTGTTTATTTGATTTATTTTTGATATTTACAGAAACATTTGTGTAACATCAGAAACAAACCAGGCTGCGTAGGCCTGTAGCCTACTGTATACGCGTTATAACAATGCATTATAACCACGTTATAAGGTTGAAATAAATTATTAGGTTACAGCATCCACAAAGCACTCCCTTGCTAGATATTACAGACAAATGCGTCGAGCAGTTAAACAAATGGGATAAATAGTTGACCATTAGATATGTAGGCTACCGATGTATCCTGTTTGCTACTACAGCAGGAAAATAATCCGGCAGCAACTGAAAATCTGAATTATTATGTGGATTATAATTATTGGACATTTTTGTAGGGGTTGATACATTTTTCATCGGGGAAAATGAAGTCTCAAATTTCAAGTGGAAATTACAAACTTCCGAAGCCTTTTTAAAACCTCAAATATACTGCAAGTGTAACATTTCCTGTGTTGCAGGACATTTCTCCTACAACAGGGTAATCAAGTTTAAAGATCCTGATCTGTAAAGTGGGGAGTGTAAATAAATGTTCTCTAAATCTCATTCTTATTTGCCTTGGGTTGTGTGGGACTTCACAAATCCAATTCCCATCTTTGCGGTAGAGGCAATGGCATCACCAAATGAGCCAATAGCCCATGGTGCTACGTTATGAAAATACAAGTCATATTTGAATTAGGATACATAATCACAAGTTAGATCTCAGTTCATTATAATACCATTCCAATCGATGTTCAAAGTTAGTGACCAGATATATCAGCTGGATGTATTTAACAACAACCATTGAACCATAGAAGCATGCTTTGCTTCTAAAATGGCCTAACATATGGCTACAGGCACATTTCCACGTCTAAAATAGTAATAGTGTGAAGGAAAGGTGGACAGAATGGAACAGTACTGTTGTAGCCTGTCTAGTTCGCACCTCGTAAACACTCACAAAGAGGTCTGCTGTTGAAGCTCAATTCAACTTCATCCCTAAAGCATGGAGGGCTCATAAGCGGTTCTTATTCAAAAACCCAGGCATAAAATGGCATGCATTATGATCATATTTATCTTGGTAACTAGGAATTATTATGCATAAACCACCAGTGAAAAAAAAGCTAGCAGTACCCCGTTCCCATTCTTACCTCTACGCTGAACGGTTGTTCCTCTCCATTCACGGCACATAAAATCCACAGCAAGAATTGCAAGCACAACGTCCCTAAATAAAAGCTATTCAAACGTCTCCTAGTGTGAAATGCTAACAAAATCATAATGAAGCCCCTTAATTGTTTCTGCTTGTTTTATTAATAGTCAATCAAAACAAACGGACAAGGAGTAAATCCCTGGCGTCTCAGGCGGAGGCTAGGAGGAACATTGGCGGTGACCGTATCTCTCTCGCATGCCCGGGGAAAGAATGATCGTCGCCTCGGCTCGTCGAGGATGGAAGAGGAAGTTATCCGGAGAAGACAATAATTCGCAATTGTGTTGCAGATGTTCCGTTTTATTTGTCCACTGCTCAGTTCTCCTCAGTGGATCCACCTCTAACGCTGTTGTCAGACACATTTAGCTGGGGTCCTACACTGCGCGGCATAGCTGCTAGTTTTCAACCATAACTCGGATGACTGCGCCTGCGCTCTCTCTCCGAACCCCCATCAGAGCCGCATATTATAACACTCCCATTTTGGAGCCTGCGCGGCTCAGAGCGTCACGGAATCTTGGATCATATACCAAACTATATCATCGCTATATCGTACCTTATGGACAGTGGTGGAAAAGGGAGGCGATAAAGGAGCCCGAGGTTGTTATTCCTGGGGCCAAACACAAACGTGCTACCTTAACCAAACCAGTATGACAGAGTCTGTGTTGCCCATAACATCGTTGGTTGCTGAAGGTTGTTGTTGATGATGATGATAATGACGATGAAGCGTTCGATTATGATTAGCCTATATAATTGCACAGGCGACCTATTTCACTCATTATTACATGTTATTAGCCTACATGTTGCCCGTTCCATTGATGCTCTTACAGAAAAAGCTTTTTAAATATTTTAACACGAGGCTACTGTCAAGCAGCAACACTTTCATTTCAGATGTTCTCTGTACACTTTTTCAATTGCTAATGTTGAAATGTTTCTTGTTAAATGACTTCCGTATAGTCCGTGACAGCCCAGCATATACATCTTATATGTGGTTGTATTTGAAATGACACTATTCACTTTTATAGTGCACGACTTTTGACCAGGAGCCATGTGGATTTGGTTAAAAGTAGTGCACTATGTAGGGAATAGTGGTGCCATTTGGGATGTATACACCGTGATTGTACAGTAGTAGGCTATGATAAAAGCCGAGGAAATGCACTGTACGTTGTTGTTTGTCAAGTCCACCAGAGGGCAATGACAAGCTAAATGTGATATTCGATGAAAGGAGACGTGTCAGCTTGCTTACTGTACAGTACAATAGTACAATAGTTACGTATATGCATATACGTTATGTATATGCAAACACACAATGTCACAGTCCCAAGGATCTGTACAATATTTGCATTGAAGAAGAAAATGTACACAACAATCTAAGTGGAGTTAAAATTACTATTGCCCCAATCCAACCCCCCACCCCCACCCCCCTTGGTATGGCAACTACTTGGCATCCGAACGCAAGACGCTACAGAAGGTAGTGTACCGCCCAGTACATTACTGGGGCCAAGCTCCCTGCCATCCAGGACCTCTTTACCAGGCAGTGTCAGAAGAAGGCCCTAAAAATTGGCAAAGACTCCAGCCACCCAAGTCTATCTGTTCTCTCTGCTACTGCACGGCAAGCAGTACCGGAGCGCCAAGTCTGGGACCAGAAAGCTCCTGAACAGCTTCTACCCCCAAGCCATAAGACTGCTGAACAGTTCATCAAATGGCTACCCGGACTATTTTCTATTGAGCCATTTTTTTTGTTTAACTGACTCTATTGCACTGGCTCTATGCAAACTCACGGAACTCTACCCACACACTCACACATATTACACTGACACTCCATCGCACACACTCACACACTACATACGCTCACATACACACACACATATGCATATATAATCCTAAACCTAATCACCGACAGTGACGAGAAAGCCTATAGGGAGGAGGTCAGAGACCTGGCCGTGTTGTGCCAGGACAACAATCTCTCCCTCAACGTGATCACGACAAAGGAGATGATTGTGGACTACAGGTGAAAGAGGACCAAGCACACCTCCATTCTCATCGACAGGGCTGTGGTGGAGCAGGTTGAGAGCTTCAAGTTCCTTGGTGTCCACATCACCAACAAACTAACATGGTCCAAGCACACCAAGACAGTCGTGAAGAGGGCAAAACCTATTCTCCCCAAGAGACTGAAAAGATTTGACATGGGTCCTCAGAGCCTTAAAAGGCTCTACAGCTGCACCATCAAGAGCATCCTGGTTGCATCACTGCTTGGTATGGCAACTGCTCGGCCTCCGACCGCAAGGCACTACAGATGGTAGTGCAACCAGCCCAGTACATCACTGGGGCCAAGCTTTCTGCCATCCAAGACCTCTATACCAGGTGCTGTCAGAGGAAGGCCCTAAAAATTGTCAGACTCTAGCCACCCTAGTCATAGACTTCTCTCTGCTTCTGCACGGCAAGCGGTACTGGAGCGCCAAGTCTAGGTCCAAGAGGCTTCTAAATAGCTTTTACCCCCAAGCCATAAGACTCCTGAACATCTAATCAAATGGCTGCCCAGACTATTTGCATCCCCCCCCCCCTCTTTTATACCGCTGCTACTCTCTGTTGTTATCATCTATGCATAGTCATTTTAATAACTCTACCTATATATACATATTACCTCAACTAACCGGTGCCCCCACGCATTGTACCTGTACCCCCTTGTATATAGTCTCGCTGTTGTTAGTTTACTGCTGCTCTTTAATTACTTGTTACTTTTATTTCTTATTCTTATCCATATTTCTTTTAACTGCATTGTTGGTTCGTGGCTCGTAAGAAAGCATTTCACGGTAAGGTCAACACCTTTTGTATTCGGCACATATGACTAATACGATTTGATTTGATATTGATGCCACACTCTTTCACACTCTTCACATATGCTGCTGCTACTCTGTTTATTATCTATCCGGATCACTTTCACCCTTACCTACATGTACATATTACCTCAATTACCTCAACTACCTCGTACCCCTGCATATTGACTCGGTACCGGTACTCCTTGTATATAGCCTCGTTATTGTTATTTCATTGTGTTACGATTTCCTTTCTTAATTAGCAAATTTGTCTTACTTTCTAACTCTGCATTGTCGGGAAAGGGCTTGTAAGTAAGCATTTCACGGTAAAGTCTACACTTGTTGTACTTGGCGCATGTGACAAATACATTTGATTTGACTTTTGATTTTGATTTGAATCTAGTTTAATGAAGCAGACCAATGATTTTCCACTTAGAGTCAAATGTGATGGAGAAAAAACAACCAGAGAGTAGGTAGAGGGTGGCGAGGGGAGCCTCGACACCATTAGTTCTGTTGATGAGGTTTCAATTTGCCTGGCCTCCCCCTTGGGGGTCTTGTTGTACACAGTGTGTGTGTGTGTGTGTGTGTGTGTGTGTGTGTGTGTGTGTGTGTGTGTGTGTGTGTGTGTGTGTGTGTGTGTGTGTGTGTGTGTGTGTGTGTGTGTGTGTGTGTGTGTGTGTGTGTGTGTGTGTGTGTGTGTGCAGCAGCAATAAATGGGCAGAGAGACTCAATCTAAAGCCTTCACAAACATCTGCATAACATTGCTCTTTCATCCTTGTTATTGTGTTGAGAGATTATGCTGCTGATTTCATATGAGCCAATGTGTCACGCCCTGACCTGAGATATCTCTGTTTTCTTTATATTTTGGATAGGTCAGGGTGTGACTAGGGTGGGTACGCTAGTTTTTGTATTGTCTAGGTTTTTTTTGTATGTCTAGGGTTTTTGTAGGTCTAGGTGATTTGTATGTCTATGGTGGCCTGATATGGTTCCCAATCAGATGCAGCTGTTTATCGTTGTCTCTGATTGGGGATCATATTTAGGTATCCATTTCCCATTGGTGTTTGTGGGATCTTGTCAATGTGTAGTTACCTGTCAGCACTCGTTTGTATAGCTTCACGGTTTGTTATTTTGTTAGTTTGTTCAGTGTTTCATTCTTTAAATAAGACTGTACGCCTACCACGCTGCACCTTGGTCCGATCCTTATAACGAACGTGACACAATGGTTGAAATCCGCTGAAACTGAATGGTGTATAACTTTAGCAGGATAGCCTGCAATACTTTTTTTATGATCATTATATTCTGTATGTAGACTTATTTTATGGGAGATGTTATTGCTTTCTAAGTAACTGTTGTGTAGTTCTAAAATACGATGAATCAGTTGTTGGGAATTGTAATGGTAATTAATTATCTAGAATACCTACAAACTACTTTGTTCTATTCCGATTGGTCAGGTGTTAGTTAATTGCTGGAAGAGAACAGGAAGTAGGTGAGTTGATGAATGGCTGTAAGTTAGGTTAGGTCAGGGTGTGACTAGGGTGGGTATGTCTAGGTTTTTTTGTATGTCTAGGGGTTTTGTAGGTCTAGGTGATTTGTATGTCTATGGTGGCCTGATATGGTCAGTTGGTTCTTCATAAAATCTACTAAAGGATAATCGGTCTCCACCCAGTGTTTGTCTACAGCGAGAGTTATCCATACACCATCTAAAGAACCCACAAATATAGTAGACCAAATTCACCAGGTGAGCCATGGGAGCATACAATTGGAAAATATTATTGTTTTGAAGGTTTCAGCTAGTGATTGCTGGAGTAGCACACAATATACACTACCGTTCAAAAGTTTGGGGTCACTTAGAAATGTCCTTGTTTTTTAAAGAAAAGCACATTTTTCATCCATTAAAATAACATAAAATACAGTGTAGACATTGTAAATGACTATTGCAGCTGGAGATGGCTGATTTAAAAAAAATGGAATATCTACATAGGCGTACAGAGGCTCCTTATCAGCAACCATCACTCCTGTGTTCCAATGGCACGTTGTGTTAGCTAATCCAAGTTTATCATTTTAAAAGGCTTGTTGATCATTAGAAAACCCTTTTGTAGTTACGTTTGCACTGCTGAAAACTGTTGTGCTAATTAAAAAATCAATAAATCTGGCCTTCTTTAGACCAGTTGAGTATCTGGAGCATCAGCATCTATGGGTTCGATTACAGGCTCAAAATGGCCAGAAACAAGTAACTTTCTTCTGAAACTCATGTCTATTCTTGTTCTGAGAAATGAATGCTATTTTATGTGAGAAATTACAAAGAAACTGAAGATCTCATACAACACTGTGTACTACTCCCTTCACAGAACAGACTGTCTCTAACCAGACTAGAAAGAGGAGTGGGAGGCCCCGGTGCACAACTGAATAAGAGGATAAATACATTAGAGTGTCTAGTTTGAGAAACAGACGCCTCACAAGTTTTCAACTGGCAACTTCATTAAATAGTACACGCAAAACACCAGTCTCAACGTCAACTGTGAAGTGGCGACTCCGGGATGCTGGCCTTCTAGGCAGAGAGGCAAAGAAAAAGCCATATCTCAGACTGGCCAATAAAAATAAGATTAAGATGGGCAAAAGAACACAGACACTTTACAGAGGAATCCGGAGTCGCCTCTTCACTGTTGACGTTGTGACTGGTGTTTTGCGGATACTATTTAATGAAGCTGCCAGTTGAGGACTTGTGAGGCCCACCTGTTTAGCTATGAAAAAAAAAATCTAATATATTTGTAGCCTGTTTTTTACATTGTTTTGTTATTAATAAATGTCACATATCAGTTTGCAAACAAAGTCAAAATTATATATACATTGAGTTAATATAGCCGCACACAAACGTGGTCTCTGTTTTGCTTTCTTGAGTAAGACCGCTCCAAAATTCTGGTGTTTCATTCTAGCTCAGTGCTTTCTGTGGTGAAGGGGTAGCCAGCGGAAAATACAGAGTGTAGGTTGTTGGTCATCTTCTCTAGTTGTGTTCGGTGTTCTGTCACCGCAAAATATACAGGGAGAGCTTGAAAGTTCAATCCCCCTTGGTTGCTGCCATAGATTTACGTTAGAAGTGCCCATCCAAGAAGGTTCAAGGTCATTGGCTACAGATAAAATGACATCAAATCACATTACATCTACCGTAGTTTTGATTGGACCGATCATGTCAACATCATACTTTCAAAGTCTTAGCTAGTAAGGTTGACAAGCCGTCATCACCATGAATCACGTCAACAATGTACTGGCAAATCCTTTTCAATCCTTGTCATACGAAGAGAAATGATAGATAAAACGTATCGGTGCTCATAGGCCATTGGACATAAACATAACACAACAAGTTGGAAATCGCAAATTCAACAGTGAGTGAAGGAATTAGTGGCTAACTGCAAGCTTTGCCAAGGAATCCCTATTTTGCTTCCGATGCCTGCTATTTGGTGGAAAGGGTGTGTGGTCCAAGTCTGGGTTTAACGATAAACATTTACCCACAACACCATGTGCCAGAAAAGATTGAATACATTGGCCAAGCACGACTTCTGCCGTGTTCAAAACAAATAGAAACTTGGAACTGGGAAATGTCATGTTTTGTCATATATCGTCATGTCTTGTCCCTGTGCTTTCTCTTCTATTCGTTTCCCCCTGCTGGTCTTATTAGGTTTCTTTTCCTCTCTCTCTATCCCTCTCTCTCTCTATCGTTCCGTTCCTGCTCCCAGCTGTTCCTCATTCTCCTAACTACCTCGTTTGCTCTTTCACACCTGTCCCCTATTTTGCCCTCTGATTTAGTCCCTATTTCTCTCTTCGTTTCTGCTTCTGTCCTTGTCGGATCCTTGTTTGATGTTTGCTGTGCTGTGTTCTTATTCCGTCGTGTTTTTGCCTTCTTCAGATGCTGCGTGTGAGCAGGTGTCTATTTCAGCTACGGCCTGCGCCAACCCGAAGCGACCTGCAGTCTGTGGTCGCTTCTCCTGTTGTTCCCCTCTGAGTTGGTTGACCGTTCAAAATGTATTTTCCCAGTCGGCGCTCGTGTTTTTCAGAGATCCCAATTGTCTTGAACTCACAGAAGTCTAAGATTTCCTGTTATGCAGGTGAATGAGGACCCAAAAGCGACTTAACAGAAACAGAGTTTATTCCAGTCTTAACAGAAAACGAGTAATCCTGACTTCTTTCACAGGTAATGTCCAAACAGGAATAACTGAAATCCTCTACTGTAGAGGGGAACAACAGGAGAAGCGACCACAGACTCGAGAGCCAGACTCTGTCCCCCTGTACATAGAAGATACATGTTTGACTCGAGAACTAAAATAGTATCACCAAGTTAAGATTGATCGAAAATTCTCTGTGCTACACCAAACAGTATCTAATCTATAACTCCCAGTAATGGATACCAAAAATCTTTGGTTAAATCACATTATCTGGTGTAACAATCTGCAGCTACTTTTTGAACTGGTAGTAGAATGAAGAAATTACCAACCTTCAGATGCTTCAAGAGACTAATAGATATGTAATAACAATGGACTCTAGATTTGTTATTAAGATAATATGCACTGAAAAATAAATAAACGCAACATTTAAAGTGTTATTAAATGTTCCATATGCACAAAAATATTATTTCTCTTATTTGTTACCATCCCTGTTAGTGAGCATTTCTCCTTTGCCAAGATCATCCGTCCACCTGACAGGTGTAGCACATCAAGAAGCTGATTAAACTGCATGATCATTACACAAGTGCACCTTGTGCCGCTGAAAAAAAAGGCCACTCTACAATGTGCAATTTTGTCACACCACGCAATACCACAGATGTCTCAAGTTTTGAGTTTTGCAATTGGCATGCTGACTGCAGGAATGTCCACCAGAGCTGTTGCCAGAGAATTGTATGTTTCTCTACCATAAGCAGACTCCAACATCATTTTAGAGATGTTGGCAGTACATCCAACTGGCCTCACAACCACAGATCACGTGTATGGCGTCGTGTGGGCGAGCGGATTGCTGATGTCAACATTGTAAACAGAGTGCCACATGGTGGCGGTGGGGTTATGGCATGGGCTGGAATAAGCTATGGACAACAAACCACAATAGCATTTTATTGATTTCCTCATATAAACTGTAACTCAGTAAAATCTTGGAAATTGTTGCAAGTTGCATCTATACACTATTCTTGTTCAGTGTATTGAACATATTCTTTACTGTAGTGGATAGCTTGCTCTAGTTGTGCATTTGTCTTTGATGTTATCTCAAGCTGGTGATATTGAACACACACACACACACACACACACACACACACACACACACACACACACACACACACACACACACACACACACACACACACACACACACACACACACACACACACACACACACACACACACACACACACACACACACAGGCAGCAGAACAGAGAACAGGTGCAGCAGCCTCATGGATGGTCTGGTCTGTGTCCCAGACGTTCAGTGACGCCACACGGCATCCTAAAACTAGAGCACAAGCAGTCAATTTACCTGCCATCTGCACCACAGGCCCCTTTAGTTTCTCTCTCTCTCTCTCTCTCTCTCTCTCTCTCTCTCTCTCTCTCTCTCTCTCTCTCTCTCTCTCTCTCTCTCTCTCTCTCTCTCTCTCTCTCTCTCTCTCTCTCTCTCTCTCTCTCCCCCTCTTCATCTTACTCTCCATTCCCCACTTCCTCTCTCCCAGTCTCTCTCTTTTCCTCCTCTCTCCCAGTCCCTCTCTTTTCCTCCTCTCTCCCAGTCTCTCTCTTTTCCTCCTCTCTCCCAGTCTCTCTCTTTTCCTCCTCTCTCCCAGTCCCTCTCTTTTCCTCCTCTCTCCCAGTCTCTCTCTTTTCCTCCTCTCTCCCAGTCTCTCTCTTTTCCTCCTCTCTCCCAGTCTCTCTCTTTTCCTCCTCTCTCCCAGTCCCTCTCTTTTCCTCCTCTCTCCCAGTCTCTCTCTTTTCCTCCTCTCTCCCAGTCTCTCTCTTTTCCTCCTCTCTCCCAGTCCCTCTCTTTTCCTCCTCTCTCCCAGTCTCTCTCTTTTCCTCCTCTCTCCCAGTCTCTCTCTTTTCCTCCTATTTCCCCGTCTCTCTTTTTCTCTCAAATCCTATTTTTTCCCATTTAATTTCCTGCTCTGTAATCTTCAGAGGAGTCTTTAGCCTGCTCCACCACCACCACCAACACATTGCTTCTCTCCTCCACTCTCCCTGTTCCTCCCACGGTGCAGTCCTGCCAGGGCTAGGCAGGGCCCCACAAACCTCCAACCTCCCTCTCCTCCTGTCCTTTCAATCCCCCCCGCCTCATTTCCTCTCTTCTGCTCTCCCTCCATCTATCCTTCTCCAAATGTGACTCTACATGTAATATCTGCATCTGTTCTTCATTCACCCAGCCTTGTCATATTGGCAGCTCTGCTCCAAAGCCTTCCTTCTGCTTCCTCCTACTTCTGAGGGCCAGAAATGAATGAAAAAAAGCCCAGAAGCCTGCTGTAGGCTTCATAGGTGCACCACATTCTGCTCAGGTTAAGTAGTTGGAATTTGTTTGTCCCTTCTCCTTTGCTCTGTCTTTCTCTACCCCTCTATTCTCTCTTTTTTTCTGTCTGTTTCACTCTAGTTCCTCAGTTCAGTATCTCCCTCATAGGATCTATGGATCTAAATGTACTGGGACTTTATCCAACAAGGTTTGCAACCACATTGGAGAAAAACAATGTCCATGTAATTCTGATCGTGTCTGCCTGATGTAAGACGAACATTAGCTTGGAGGCTAACATCCAGCATAATCAGTGCAGCTACTCTACACCAATGGCGGATTTAGGTAAAGGCGACATGGGCAGCCACCCAGGGCGGCATCTTGCCGGGGGCAGCACAGGGCGCCGAAACAAAAACAATTGGAATGGTGACATTTGTGGGATCGGTTTTCTATCACTCATTTGCACGTCACGTCAATGATATCATGTCACCGTGTGGAACTGTGTGTCAATTAACCTTGTCAGAGTGGGCACCCTGATTCTAGTTTGTGAGCTAGGCAGGCTACTGCCTGGGAAGGTCTCCCACTTAGAAGTATGAAATGGGGAGGGGAGCTGGGGTTGGCTGACCTCAGGTCTCCCCACCGGAAGCCCGAGGTAGTGGGAGCGGGGGAATCTATCAAATAGCGCACCTCTGGCGTTGTACAGTACTAATGGAATTAGTCAAATCAGTCACACTACTGTAACGGCGTTCTTCATTTGTCGAAAGAGAGTCGGACCGAAATGCAGCGTGGTGGTTACTCATGGCTTTAATAAATGAAGAGTGATACATGAAATAACTTATACAAATGCAAAACAACAAGCAGAACGTGAAAACCTAATTACAGCCTATCTGGTGAAACTACACAGAGACAGGAGCAATCACCCACGAAATACAAAGTGAAACCCAGGCTACCTAAATACGGTTCCCAATCAGAGACAACGAGAATCACCTGACTCTGATTGAGAACCGCCTCAGGCAGCCAAGCCTATGCAACACCCCTACTCAGCCGCAATCCCAATAACTACAAGACCCCAATACGAAATACCACAAAATAAACCCATGTCACACCCTGGCCTGACCAAATATATAACGAAACACAAAACACTATGACCAAGGCGTGACAGAACCCCCCCCCTAAGGTGCGGACTCCCGGACGCACCTCAAAACCATAGGGAGGGTCCGGGTGGGCGTCTGTCCATGGTGGCGGTTCTGACTCGGGACGTGGACCCCACTCCATAAATGTCATAGTTCCTCCCCTTCGCGTCCTGGGATAATCCACCCTCGCCGCCGACCATGGCCTAATAGTCCTCACCCAGAACCCCACTGAACTGAGGAGCAGCTCGTGACTGAATTGCAGCTCGGGACTGAGGGGCAGCTCGGGACTGAGGGGCAGCTCGAGACTGAGGGGCAGCTCGGGACTGAGGGGCAGCCCGGAACTGAGGGGTAGCCCAGTACTGAGAGAAAGCCCAGTACTGAGAGGAAGCCCAGTACTGAGAGTAAGCCCAGTACAGAGAGGAAGCCCAGTACCGAGAGGAAGTCCAGTACTGAGATGAAGCTCAGGCAGGTAGTAGGCTCCGGTAGATCCTGGCTGGCTGGCGGATCTGGAAGATTCTGGTTGACAAGCAGATCTGGAAGATTCTGGTTGACTAGCAGATCTGGAAGATTCTGGTTGACTGGCAGATCTGGAAGAATCTGGTTGACTGGCAGATCTAGAAGATCATGGCTGACTGGCGGATCTAGTTGCTCTATGCAGACTGACAGCTCTGGCTGCTCCATGCAAACTGGCAGCACCTTGCAGACTGGCAGCTCCTTGCAGACTGGCAGCTCATTGCAGACTGGCAGCTCCTTGCAGACTGACAGCTCCTTGCAGACTGACAGCTCTGGCTGCTCCATGCAGGCTGACAGCTCCTTGCAGACTGACAGCTCTGGCTGCTTCATGCAGACTGACAGCTCTGGCTGCTTCATACAGACTGACAGCTCCTTGCAGACTGGCAGCTCTTTGCAGACTGACAGTTCTGGCTGCTTCATGCAGACTGACAGCTCAGGCTGCTCCGAACAGGCAGGAGGCTCCGGCAGCGCTGTAGAGGAGGAAGGCTCTGATAGCGCTGAACAGGCGGGAGACTCCGACAGCACAGGAGAGGCGAGGCGCACTGTAGCCCTGATGCGTGGTGCTGGCACTGGTGATACTGGAGCGAGGACACGCACAGGAAGCCTGGTGCGGGGAGCTGCTACCGGAGGACTGGTGTGTGGAGGTGGCTCTGGATAGACTGGACCGTGCAGGCGCACTGGAGCTCTTGAGCGCCGAGCCTGCCCAACCTTACCTGGCTCGATGCCCACTCTAGACCGGCCAAGACGAAGGGCTGGTATGAACTGCACCGGGCTATGCACCCACACTGTAAACACTGTGCGCTCCATAGCATAACACGGTGCCTGCCCGGTCTCTCTAGCCCCCCGGTAAGCACAGGGAGTTTGCGCAGGTCTCCTACCTGGCGTAGCCATACTCCCTGTAAGCTCAATAATTTTTTGGGGCTGCTTTTCGGGCTTCCAACCGCGTCGCCGTGCTGCCTCCTCATACCAGCGCCTCTCCGCTTTCCCGCCTCCAGTTCTTCCTTGGGACGGCGATATTCTCCAGGCTGAGCCCAGGGTCCTTTTCCGTCTAATATCTCCTCCCAAGTCCAGAAGTCCTTTGATCGCTGCTCCTCACGATTAACAGGGAGAGTTGGCTCAGGTCTAACTCCTGACTCTGCCACTCTCTCCCTGAGCCCTCCCCCAATACATTTTTGGGGGTGACTTTCGGGTTTCTTTCTGCGCCGCCGTGTCTTTCTCTTCGACTCCATTCTCCTATAGCCCTCTTCGCACTGCTCCAGCGAATCCCAGGCGGGCTCCGGCACTCTCTCTGGGTCGACCGCCCACCTGTCTATTTCTTCCCACGTCGTATACTCCAAGCCTCTGCTGTCCATAACGTCTTCCCTTCGCAGCTCCTGCTGCCTGTTACCACGCCACTCGGTCTGTGTGTGGTGGGTGATTCTGTAACGGCGTTCTTCGTTTTTCGAAAGAGAGTCGGACCGAAATGCAGCGTGGTGGTTACTCATGGCTTTAATAAATGAAGAGCGATACATGAAATAACTTATACAAATGCAAAACAACAAGCGGAACGTGAAAACCTAATTACAGCCTATCTGGTGAAACTACACAGAGACAGGAGCAATCACCCACGAAATACAAAGTGAAACCCAGGCTACCTAAATACGGTTCCCAATCAGAGACAACGAGAATCACCTGACTCTGATTGAGAACCGCCTCAGGCAGCCAAGCCTATGCAACAGCCCTACTCAGCCGCGATCCCAATAACTACAAAACTCCAATAGGAAATACCACAAAATAAACCCATGTCACACCCTGGCCTGACCAAATATATAACGAAACACAAAACACTATGACCAAGGCGTGACAACTACGAAATGCTATTCATAATACTGTGAATATATAGTTTCACAGACATATCGTTGCATTTTTTTCTGGTTTGTGCAAAATCATTAAGAATAATATAAAACTAGTCTGCACATTAACAAGGTGAATTGGTTTAGTCTTGACTTTTGGTTGACGGTGTTGGGGGATGGGTAATGTATTGATGCTCGAGTGCAAAATCAGCATTTGTCTTTGTTACTTTTTTTGTACATAGTTGTGATATTTATATAGGTTTAAATATTATAATTATTTATTTGTGTTGTTCTAAATGTCAGAATAAAAATTATAGTTAGTGCAGAATTGTGTTTTTTGGGGGGTGGTGGGGGTGGGGAGGACGCTGAAGGTGGGGTTTGCTCACTGCCTTACACCCTCACCACTGGTCAAGTCTTCCAGGAAGAGACAAGCCATATAAACCAGTGGATCAGCATCCAATCAACATCCAAGACCAGCTGACAGAGGAAATTGAGATATCAGAGTTTCTTAGAAAGATTTGACCGGCTGTTATGTCATTGGACTTCATTCTAGGAAGTTTGAAAGGAGACATAAGGCATTGCACTGATCGGCCTGTTACTCTAACCATAGCTTGAGAACTATCAATAATGGAAAGGATGCTTGGCTGTTTAGGCTTGGCCAGGGAGAGTAGGACAGACAGACAGTATCGCAGTGCATGGTATAAAAATAACCTGATTCCAGCCCACACGTTCCCATCACTGTGAACAGACTGGGTATTTACATAATAAGCTTAACCATGCAGTCAGATTTACACGAGCCAACTCTCCAAGAAACCAGCTAGAGTTTGTGAAAGTGATGGGGCTTCTGCCATCTGTGGTGAGAATTGAGAGTGTTTGAGCTTGTGATCGTGTAGAGCGTGTGTGTTCATGTGTGTGTTTTCTTCTAGGTTGTACTGCTTGGAAATTAGAGCCTGAGAGTGAGAGGCTAGCAGCTAGCTATTCTCAGAAAGTCACTTGGAGTCATAGTAATTGGAGCATCACCCAGGCCTAACCCACACTATCCACCAACAAGATGATGATGAAAGTCCACTCCCACTGGGGTAAAGTTTGTAGAGGGAAACCCCAGGTAATTGGCTCTTCTCCCAGAGAAGCACACAACATGTCATCGTTTTTTATAATTCCTGTGACAAACATACTTACAATACAGCAGCGCTTTGCTCACTGCTCACTTTTCTCCAATCTGATCCACACCTAAATTGGAAGTGGGACAATTGCTATGGATGCTGTTCTGCTGGTGCTTGTGGCGAGCGTGTCTCAGAGTGACCAAGAGAGTTTTGTTGAAGACTCCCAAAGTCTGTGAAAATGTGGAGGACGGCTGCCATCCCAAATCTGTTTATAGCATAGCACACAGTCACAGAATAACCAACCCCAACGAGTGATAGTTCCCATTTTCTCCTGCCATCACTGGATATATAAACCAGATGGTGGGAATGAAGATGTGGGCTTTAAACAACACATTTTAGACTCACTGCCACTGTAACATCAGAATCACGATTATTTTATTATATGAAGCGGTAGTGTATATAGTAAGCTTCTGGCGTATCTGATCTGTAAATACATTAGTTGTGTATATTATATAAAATGCTGGGTCACACAGCCAAATGAAAGGTTTTAGCTTCACTGTCCAAATAAATACATAGGGAAGTGTATAGTTACTTTAGGGTCTCAAAACACATTTGTTTTGTCAATAAAACACTAATATTTCCATTATTTATTTGATTCATTTCCCACTGTTTTCTAAGTCAGAACACAGAAAACCTACTGCTCTAGGACATTCAGACGTTTCTCTGTCGAACAAACATTGTCTCTGGCTCTATCCAGTTCTTCATTACAATCCATTTTGTCAGCTCTTTGCCACATCCCCTCAAAGGGGCCGTCTTTAGAAAAGGTTGACACCCACCGACACACAGCCATCGCTGGATTCCTACCGAGGATGTGGTTCTAAATATATAACTTTCATAGCTGTACGATAAAGAATGTGACCTACACACTTCCCTTAACCTGAGGTAAGTATGTGTGTGGAAGTCCAAAATGTTTTTATTTTTTATTTTTTACACCGGAGACGTAAACACAGTAGAACCAAGATAAAGCGAGCTTTTTTGACTGTCACTAATGCCATGATATTTTGGGTAAAGTAATAAAGAATGTGAAATATTTTGGGTAGATGTTGCTAAAAACTGATTGCAACTACTGTATAGACATTATAAAGCATGAGAAGGGCTAATTAATTCACAGGACATGAATTCACTATAATATTTTCATATTTGTATATGGTTTATTATTCTTGCATTATGTACTGGGTCATATGGGTTTTCTTTCCCATACATAAATAATCAATTTATGGGGGGAGCACACGACTACATTACTCCAAATATTGCCTGCTTGCTAGATTGATGAGTAGAGCCATAGCAAATCAACGGTCAGTTCAAGAGACAATAACCAAGCATTAGCACACTGGATAAAAGCTTTCTAAGTGGTTTCTAATTTGAGTTGTTAAGCTGTTACAAGTGACCCCAATTACTTTGTTCCCCTGGTCTCTCCTACTGCCCAACATAGTCTCCTAAGAAAAATGCTCAGTTGGGCAGTTTTTCTTGCTTCACTTAAAGCATACAAGAGTGCAGTGTGGATTATTGCCTTGTAAACATTTCAAAATGAGCTAATAACATCACATCATCAAGTACACATCACCGCAAACTCAGGAAAAAAAATGACTCGTATAAATCCCACTGTTTTATTGCCGCCAATATATTATTAATTATTAGTGTAATCTTTCTTTAAAAAACGTTGTGGTGAAGGAAAAGGAACCTTTGCAGGGGAAAGAAAGAGCTGATCCGTGGTGTTTTCAGCAGGCTTGCAGATTGATCTATAAATCTTCCAGTCAGGCTTTAATGTTTGCCATTCAGATATCTGCACCATTTATCTAAATAGAGTTTCACATGCATCAGGAAAATGAATTGCCCAGTAGGACATATATGCAATGGTGGGCACACAATGAGACTCTTCGAAAATGGATGGGTCTTCGGCTGGACTGTGGATCTCTGTATCATGTCCAACTAGTGTCATAGACTTAAGAGTAAAGACCTCAAGTGAACATCAATAAGAACCACATTCACAGACTGTTGTAGTGAATGGGTTGGCTAGCCTGGTGGATCTAGTGTACTTTTTTTTGCTGGTGATTATGGTGTCTAACCAGTGTCATAGCCTGGAATCCACATTGTATAATAACTCTCCGCTTCACTGTTGTTTCACTTCACTGATTTATTCTGGAGAAGCTCCATCAGAGGGATTGTGTCCCAGGCTACCAGTGGCAGGTTAGTGTTTATTGTCATGATTCAACTTCTGGAGGCAGCTCTGCAGAATAGTCACTAGCTGGCACAGTCACAAAGTCATACAAACTGATTTAAACCTAACTTTAACCTTAACCACCCCGCTAACCCTATTGCCTAAGCCTTACCTTAAATGAAGACCAAAAAGCACATTTTTATTTTCATGAATTTTTACAATATAGACAATTTTGACTTTGCAGCTCACCCATCTAGCGGAAATCGCTCAGTTCTGCTTCCAGGACCAGACTCATCCCAAAAAACTGCCTACCATTGTATAACCGTGTATAACACTCCCTCACCTGCACTTGCTGACTGGCACAGCACAGTTTAGTCAGTGAGTCAGGGTTATCAAGAAAAGGCACATTTTCTGTGATACGTTTACACAGGGGGCTGCTGGGAGGGGAAGTGCATGTGTACAGGCTCTGTGTGGAGGTCTGGTGGTGCCAGATCACCCTCGGAGAAAACAGATTACACACAGTCACAATGACATCATTGTATTTCTGTCCATGCAACAAGGAGGTAAAAACCACAACACACGGACAACACAGGCATGTAGTGTGTTAAATCCCTAGGACATTACAGACAATTCAGTTATATTACATGTGAAAAGCAACCAAGATCCAACATGGGAAACCAATGCTGCAAAATGGGAGGTTTTTGACTCTATGGGAGGTTTTTGACTAAATGGGAGGTTTTCTACTCTAGCTGATCCTTATAAGGAGGGACCACATGAAGAGAATCATGATGTAGATGAAGATTATAAGAATTGGTAGCAGCTGGCAAGACCCATGGCACCAGAACCATGTGGCGGTGGAGGATGGGGGGGGTGTCGTTGGATTATACCATGTAATGACAGACCCAGGGGGATCCTGGGATTATACCATGTTTTAACAGGCCATCACCAGGAGGACTGTGGGAACGTATTTTAAGAAGCCAGCCTTCGTTACATAACGGCCGACAGGTTGTTGGATTATCAGAGGATTCGGTGACAGGAGGAGGAAGAGGAAATATTCTGTCTGTCTCTAGTTTAGATTTCCTATTTTAATATCACACACGCTCGCGCACACATACACACGCACGCACACACGCACACACACACACACACACACACACACACACACACACACACACACACACACACACACACACACACACACACACACACACACACACACACACACACACACACACACACACACACACACACACACACACACACACACACACACACACACACACACACACACACACACACAAATGCACGCACACACACACACACACACACACACACACACACACACACACACACACACACACACACACACACACACACACACACACACACACACACACACACACACACACACACACACACACACACACACACACACACACACACACACAAATCGATGGTTTCTTAAAGCTGATCTGTTGTCAGCTCAGATATATAATATAATTTGATGATATATTAAACCCCCTGGCCTTACCTGTTAACCATTATTACTCACATTAACTCTGAGGTCAAGCTGTATACAGTAGGCAAACCTTTTACATACAACCATGACACACATGACAGTCAGTCAGTACTATTATAGCCAGAGACATTACAATAGCCTAGCCATTATCAACATACAGTAGGTCTTCCGAAACAAATACACGTGTTCAGGGAAGACGCACTGTAGCTAGATATTCAAAGTGAATGTCAATGATATGACAAGTGGCTCAAAGCTAATATAAACACATTGGATACACTGAATTGGATTATTAAAAGTAAATGTAGCCTGCAACATTCTAATGCCACAAGGAATACAGTGTAGAGGGCACGGGAGTGTGTCGGCGAGATAAGCAAACACGCTAGAATTCAGGTGATCAACAATAGGTAGCGCTTCTGAATGCAGATGAAGGAAGGAAGGCCCATTGTTAACAGCAGAGCTTTATTTCTCCTCATTTATTTATTTCCTAACGGGAATGAAACATGAGCGAGCGAGGGGAGAGATGTGTATCGCCGTGGCTCCTCGCTCGGCGCTAATCTTGTTACGTGTTGTGGGAGACGAGCGCTAACTGAATTGTTGTGCGTGTTGAGATAGTGGGGAGAGTAGAATATGGCCACACGTTTCTCAGATAACATCGATCAACGTCGCGTTTCAGACGGACTTTGATACGTCTCTGGGTTTTGTGTTCCTCTGTCGGGGGCCAAGCCCTTTTTCCATGTCAGGCTTTTTTTGTTGTCTCAATCTGCCGAGCGCGGACCTGTACAGTGTAGTCTGTCTGCCCTCGACATGTTATCAACCAGTAAGGCCACATTTTTACAAACATGATTTGTGTACAATATGATTTTGCTTCTGCTTGCATTTTGGTGTCTAGGGCCAGATCATTGTAAATCACTTTGTGTCAACTGCTGATGTGAAAATGTCTTTACAAATACATTTGATTGATCATTCGGGTTGAGTATCAAATTCCAATGGGCATTGTGGGAAATAATCATATTTCACTGAATAGAGTAAAGCTCTGCACCAGCCAGAAAAGCTTTATTTTAAACTATAATAGCGTTTCCAAGAGGCTCTCAAATCAATTACTTATAACCTTACACATCCAGCTCGTTGGATCAATGTAGAGTATAGTCAGGTTCAGTTGAATGATCTAATCTTGCCATTTACAATTACGGGTGGTGCAGTTATTGACTTTGGCATAGGGAACCAGAGTGACGCCACTCAGAGAACAGGATACTAACTGTACAGTACTCTAAACCCTGCAGCACACATGGCGAGGTGGCAGGGGACCATATGTGTGCCAGTGGGGGTTGAGGGACAAGACATATAGTCTGCAGACAAGCACACAATACACACACACAAGCATGAACACACCGCACGTACACACACACACACACACACACACACACACACACACACACACACACACACACACACACACACACACACACACACACACACACACACACACACACACACACACACACACACACACACACACACACACACACACACACACACACACACACACACACACACACACACACACACACACACACACACACACACACACACACACACACACACACACACACACACACACCATCCATTATTCCACCATATGCCAGGTTATACAATAGGATAACATCTTGTTTTTCCTTAGCAACCCAATATTTCAGATTCATTTCTGTCTCAATTTTGAATGGAGGACTTCATGAGCTGTAATCATGGGCCAAATCCTACCAAAACAGTTTGTTGTTTTATGTTTGTTGTTTTGAAAGTGTTCCCCTGTGCATGGTGTTATTGTGAAACCAATTTTGGCTGTGAATGAGCTCATCATCATCATCATCATCCTCTTTCCAATTATACACCTCCTCTTTCTCGCTCTCTCTCTTTCTCTCTCGCTCTCGGATGGCCTGTTTGACTGAGTTTCAGAGCTTGCTGTCATCTGGTCTCTGTGTTACTCACTTTTAGAAATGGGACACATCCCTCCATCCCTCCATCCCTCCATCCCTCTAACCCTCCATCCCTCCATCCCTCCATCCCTCCATCCCTCCATCCCTCTAACCCTCCATCCCTCCATCCCTCCATCCCTCCATCCCTCCATCCCTCCATCCCTCCATCCCTCCATCCCTCCATCCCTCCATCCCTCCCTCCACCCTCCATCCCTCCATCCCTCCATCCCTCCATCCCTCTAACCCTCCATCCCTCCATCCCTCCATCCCTCCATCCCTCTCCCTCCATCCCTCCATCCCTCCATCCCTCCATCCCTCCATCCCTCCATCCCTCTAACCCTCCATCCCTCCATCCCTCCATCCCTCCCCTCCCTCCATCCCTCCATCCCTCCATCCCTCCATCCCTCCATCCCTCCATCCCTCTAACCCTCCATCCCTCCATCCCTCCATCCCTCCATCCCTCTAACCCTCCATCCCTCCATCCCTCCATCCCTCCATCCCTCTAACCCTCCATCCCTCCATCCCTCCATCCCTCTAACCCTCCATCCCTCCATCCCTCCATCCCTCTAACCCTCCATCCCTCCATCCCTCCATCCCTCCATCCCTCCATCCCTCTAACCCTCCATCCCTCCATCCCTCCATCCCTCTAACCCTCCATCCCTCCATCCCTCCATCCCTCTAACCCTCCATCCCTCCATCCCTCCATCCCTCCATCCCTCCATCCCTCTAACCCTCCATCCCTCCATCCCTCCATCCCTCCATCCCTCCATCCCTCCATCCCTCTAACCCTCCATCCCTCCATCCCTCCATCCCTCCATCCCTCCATCCCTCCATCCCTCCATCCCTCCATCCCTCCCTATCCCTCCATCCCTCCATCCCTCCATCCCTCTAACCCTCCATCCCTCCATCCCTCCATCCCTCCATCCCTCCATCCCTCCAACCCTCTAACCCTCCATCCCTCCATCCCTCCATCCCTCCATCCCTCCATCCCTCTAACCCTCCATCCCTCCATCCCTCCATCCCTCCATCCCTCCCCTCCATCCCTCCATCCCTCCATCCCTCCATCCCTCCATCCCTCCATCCCTCTAACCCTCCATCCCTCCATCCCTCCATCTTCCATCCCTCCATCCCTCTAACCCTCCATCCCTCCATCCCTCCATCCCTCCATCCCTCCAACCCTCCATCCCTCCATCCCTCCATCCCTCCATCCCTCCATCCCTCCATCCCTCCATCCCTCCATCCCTCCATCCCTCCATCCCTCCATCCCTCCATCCCTCCATCCCTCTAACCCTCCATCCCTCCATCCCTCCATCCCTCTAACCCTCCATCCCTCCATCCCTCCATCCCTCCATCCCTCTAACCCTCCATCCCTCCATCCCTCCATCCCTCCATCCCTCCATCCCTCTAACCCTCCATCCCTCCATCCCTCCATCCCTCCATCCCTCCATCCCTCCATCCCTCTAACCCTCCATCCCTCCATCCCTCCATCCCTCCATCCCTCCATCCCTCTAACCCTCCATCCCTCCATCCCTCCATCCCTCTAACCCTCCATCCCTCCATCCCTCCATCCCTCCATCCCTCCATCCCTCCATCCCTCCATCCTTCCATCCCTCCTACCACAATCTGTTCTTATTATGGCACTGACTGACTGACTTTTAGGAAGGCTGTGTCAGTGGCCAACTCTGGTCCCTTCTTCACACCTCCCTCTATGACTCTCCCCTCCTCCTACGTCCCGTTTGGGCATCCAGATGGATCCTTGCTCCGGGTTCACACAGCCTCAGCTGGTAGCCCACTTTACCAGGAGGACATGACCGAAAAATATATCTCAACGAACGAAAGAAGAACATTTCAGGGATGGTACTTTTATAACAACAAGCAAAAAAATAAGCGTACCCTGAACTGTTGTATTTAACAGTATTAGAGTTGGACAGCTACATATTTTGATCAATGGCTGCACTTTTCAGAAAAGCATTGACTTGAGGCTCTTTACACAATAGAATTTAGAAGTGATCTCCCCAGAGAATTATATGTGCATGTGTGCTGTACCAGTGAGAAGTTCTACAGGGAGGCATTGACACGATATGAGTGAAAACCGCCATTGTCTTACATTAGACAGCGCTCCGTCGTCTGTGGTATCACAGTCTCCGCAGACCATAGACGTTGTGCGTTTTGTAGTTAAGTCTTTAGGTAGACTTGCTGTCTGCCATACAGTCAACAGCTTTTAATAATGTGAAGCTTTTAAATGGATGGCTATGGCAATACTATGGCTCTTGAGAAAGAGGTGTTCTATCATACACTACGGAAGAGCCATAACCCAATCACATCAGACTACAAAAGAGAGATGATTTGAAACATTAGGAAATGCAGAAATGCTCTCAGACTACAAAGGCAATTTCAGTTACGGTGGAATGGCAAATGACCAACGGGGAACATAAAATGTGAGTAAACATAAAATACATAGGTGATTAATAAAACAGCATAAGAGAGAGGGAGGGGCATATTGTGCTAAATTAGTTTTGTGTATGAGTGGATGAAATCAAATACATTTAGTTTAGTTCAATACAATTAAGGTGGTAATAGACTAATTCTGAGATGGTACTATAGGCAAAAATACTTATTTGGATATGCCCTAGCTGTGGGAGAATGTTGGTGCCGTTATCCCAAATGACGCTGGACTGTACTTCAGCATTGAGCATTCAAACCTCTGTTTCAAGGTGATAAAAACAATCATTGCACAAAACCATATTTGGCTCAAGTGGCAACTTGTAGTCCGTGAACTTGCATTAGGCATTGTGTGCACATTCTGTTGATACCAGTGAAAGTGAAACAGGGAAAAAACGACGAGTAACAAACAAGTTTTCTCGTTTGGCAAATGATCAAGAGGACCATTTGAAACAGCAGATTTTCTGTTTGCACCGTTCTCTATTATTTTTTATCTTCTTTTTCCTTTTGGCCAATGTTTGATTGATATTTTAAACCTGTCGCAACGATCTTCTCGACTCTAGCTATTCGCCATGGATCACTGCTTTGAGACAAACTTTAAGGGTGACACTCCACCCAGTGAGAACCATAACAACCTAATTGTATTACTGAATTGCACTACGAAAACAAAGCTATAAAAGACATTCAACTCTTTGGTTGCTATTTTTTAGCCGAAGGCAATTTCCATGGTGGTTGGAAACGCTCCAATTTTCTATCATCATTAACAACCTCAATAAACTAATAACACACCGGCAGTCCGGCCGATACTTGTCATGAAAGGACATGAAGATTTTATGGAAGCTAGCGGAGACAATTGTGTCATAAAAATCAAGTTGGAAATCATCGCCTGCGGATTGATTATTGCATATGAACTTCAGGAAACTCTAAAAACGCATCATTATAGTGGTAGGGGTTATTGATGTGTCGTACATTGCCAATCCCACTTCCGAAAATTCTATCGATGCAGATCCAGCGCACTGGAGGTATTGCTCCACGTTCTCCTTCAAATCCCAGTTTCATGACAGGCGCAACATGTATGTTTTGTTGTCGTTAGAGACTTCATAGCAAGGTGTCGGGATACACTTGTACTTTTCTTGGAAAGGCTTTTCCGTGAAATGAACGGAATACATTCAGTGACGTGTGTTTTATTTGTCACGCATCTATGGTGTCTAACACACAAATGAAGGCTACCAAGAAACCTTTAAGTATTGCTCCTTGTCAGCTTAGCCAATTGATCTGCACTTACAATGAAGTACCTTCATGTCAAGATCCAAGGACAAGCATGCCTTAAATCAATGATGACATGACGACACTGCAGAGATACGCACGCACCAACTTAGCATTGAGTTACTGCCGTCATATTCCTGATGAGGTTACTATTGACCTATTGACACCTCGTCTCTCTCTCTCTCTCTCTCTCTCTCTCTCTCTCTCTCTCTCTCTCTCTCTCTCTCTCTCTCTCTCTCTCTCTCTCTCTCTCCCCTTTACCCCCCTCTCCCATGTAACCTACGTTACCTAGGTTTCCTCAGAGATATGATTCAATGATAATGCTGTAGCTTTATAGATACAAATGAGTGCCTCAAGGCAAAGTAACCATGCTCCTCTCAACCTCTAAATTCCCCTTCTTGGTAAAGCATTGCAAGCCATCCCTGGGACTCCAGTCTTGGTGATCACCTGTGATCGATGGGGATATTATTGTGGGACTCAATGGCTTATCACACCATCTAGCAGGGGGCAGTAGGCATGGACTATGTGTTCATATATGTATTAGTGAATCTCAGATGCAGCTCTACTAGGTTAATTGCTATGCTCAAGGGTACTGCCGCTTTCAAATGGCTTGTATTCAATAGAGCTGATGTGTTTAATGGGACAGTGAAGAATAGGCTCTATTATGCCTACTAGGGAAGAGGGTGAACAAGAGGACACCGAGGCTATATTGGGCGATAGTCGTATTCAGTCCCTGAGTCATGAGTCATCTGTCAGAATTAAATCTGGTATCTTATTACAAAGGGCCAGGATTATGATGATATAGTTACACGGTATGTTGTAAACGTGTAGTGTACTCAATAAACTCTGTGAGCTGCTCGTTCAACTGTGCACAAATCCGGTTGTAGATGAGATGTATCTGACTCTACAATGGCACTCTATTCCCTACAGGATGTAGGGCTCTGGTCCAAAGAAGTGCCCTAATAGGGTGGATTTGACCAAATGCATCCTCTCATGAGATTTGGGTTCTGTGGGTCTAATGCAGTTCCTAAATAAGACACCTCTGAATGAGACACCTCTTCCTGATCAATCTCTATCTTTTCTTCAGTGACAATATCAACCGTGTTCGGTCTGGCTGGGAAAGTGAAGAGGATGATGGTTCTTCTGCCAGTATTTTCCCTCTCAATTCGTCCACTGGAAGATGTTCTCTCGCCTCCACATTATGGTGCATTGAGGCACTCAACTTGACAATCTGATGCTTCTGGTTGCCTTCAACAACATGAAACAGATATTAAGTTATGTCCCAAATTGCACCCTATTTCCTATGTAGTGCACCACGGGGTGGCAGGGTAGCCTAGTGGTTAGAGCATTGGACTAGTAACCGGAAGGTTGCAAGTTCAAATTACCCGAGCTGACAAGGTACAAATCTGTCGTTCTGCCCCTGAACAGGCAGTTAACCCACAGTTCCTAGGCCGTCATTGAAAATAAGAATTAGTTCTTAACTGACTTGCCTAGTTAAATAAAGGTTAAAAAATATATTTTTAAAATTGACCAGGGTATGTCCCAAATTGACCAGGGTATGTCCCAAATTGACCAGGGTATGTCCCAAATTGACCAGGGTATGTCCCAAATTGACCAGGGTATGTCCCAAATTGACCAGGGTTGCCATTTAGGATGCAGCCATTACACAACATATTATACAACACCAACTACCAAGAACAAAACAAGTTGCAGTAAGGACAAGACTGAACAATTCTGTGATGTGGTTTTAAGGTGAAAGTTAATGCTGTTATTTCATACATGTCTTCGGATCATTATGTCTGGGTACTGGAATGGGAAGTATCTATGTCAGCGCCCCAAATGGCACCCTCTACTCTACCTACGTAGTCCATTCCTTTTGGCCAGAGCCCTATGGGAATAGGGCTCTCTATTTGGGACGCACACTAAATGTGAAAACAGTCAGGTTGACTGAACTCCTTTCACTCTATGCAGACGTGCATACTTTGGACGCTTAAACATGTTCACACATTTCTATATTCTTCTTTACCACAAATATGCATTCGACAGTACATCTTGGGCTTTTCAACAGAGCCAGTGTCTCAGAGCTCTTAGAATGGAAGACAGCTTTATTAAAGATGGAAGGGGAGTGAAGAGCAATATGAAGTGGCCAAGGTAGGTAGAGATACAGAAAGATGAGAGATAGAGGCAAATTCTATTCATAGAGAATAACGAGATATGTGTCCCAAATGACAGCCTATTCTCTATGGACCCTGGTCAAAGGTAGTGCTTTGTATAGTGAATAGGGTGTTTTGGTGTGATTTGGCTATTTTTCTATGAACAGTTTCCCTCCAAATATGAATAGTTATGCGAAACGCTAATCACACACATACAGGTTCAAATCTGGGCCATTTCTTGAAGTCCATTTTGGCTTTGGCATTCATGGTTTGAAAGCAAACCTCCAATAAAGATACAACAGTAAATCAAACCCTCCAGTCTCCTCTAACCTGGGCCTCTGTTTCGGGCAGGTGTTTTAGTTTAAAATCCTCAGACAGAAACAATGGCAATAATGTTTTACACAGACAAAAGGATCTTGCTCCCAGAATGGTATTTCCTCTTCGAAGCTGCTGGAAACAATTTGGGAAGTGAGGCAGTATGCCAACTTTCTCTCTCTCTCTCTCTCTCTCTCTCTCTCTCTCTCTCTCTCTCTCTCTCTCTCTCTCTCTCTCTCTCTCTCTCTCTCTCTCTCTCTCTCTCAAATCAATTCAATTCAAAGGGCTTTTTTGGCATTGGAAACATATGTTTACATTGCCAATGCAGGTCAAATAGATAAACAAAAGTGAAATACATGTAAACAATCAAAAATGAACAGTAAACATTACACTCACAAAAGTTTCAAAGTTTTCAAATGTTATATTATGGCTATGTACAGTGTTGGAACGATGTGCAAATAGTAAATATGGCTTGTATTTACAATAGTGTTTGTTCTTCACTAGTTGCACTTTTCCTGTTTTAACAGGTCACACATCTTGCTGCTGTGATGGCACACTGTGGTATTTCACCCAATAGATATGGGAGTTTATAAAAATTGGATTTGTTTTCAATTTCTTTGTGGGTCTTTGTAATCTGAGGGAAATATGTGTCTCTAATATGGTCATACATTTGGCAGGAGGTCAGGAAGTTCAGCTCAATTTTGTGGGCAGTGTGCCATAGCCTGTCTTCTCTTTTTTTATTTTATTTTTTTATTTTACCTTTATTTAACCAGGCAAGTCAGTTAAGAACATATTCTTATTTTCAATGATGGCCTGGGAACAGTGGGTTAACTGCCTTTTCAGGGGTAGAACGACAGATTTGTACCTTGTCAGCTCGGGGGTTTGAACTCGCAACCTTCCGGTTACTAGTCCAACGCTCTAACCACTAGGCTACGCTGCCGCCCTCTTGAAAGGCCTCTTAAAAGCCAGGTCTGCCAACGGTGGCCTCTCTCAATAGCAAGGCTATGTTCAATCAGTCTGTACGTAGTCAGAACTTTCCTTAATTTTGTCAGTCACAGTGGTCTGGAATTCTGCCACTGTGTACTCTCTGTTTAGGGCAAACTAGCATTCCAGTTAGCTCTGTTTTCTTGTGTGAAGTAATTATCTTTTTGTTTTCTCATGATTTGGTTGGGTCTAATTGTGTTGCTGTCCTGGGGCTCTGTGAGGTATGTTTGTGTTTGTGAGCAGAGCCCCAGGACTAGCTCTAGGACTCTTCTCTAGGTTAATCTCTCTGTAGGTGATGGCTTTGTTATGTAAGGTTTCGGAATCGCTTCCTTTTAGGTGGTTGTGCATAGATTCATGTAATAACCAAAAAGTGTGAAACAAATCAAAATATATTTTGTATTTGAGAATCTTCAAAGTAGCCACCCTTTGCCTTGATGACAATTTTGCAAGCTCTTGGCATTCTCTCAACCAGCTTCACAAGGTAGTCACCTGGAATGCATTTGAATTAACAGGTGTGCCTTGTTAATTTGTGAAATTGATTTCCTTCTTATTGTTTGAGCTAATCAGTTGTGTTGTGACAAGGTAGCCCTATTTGGTAAATGATCACGTCCATATTATGGCAAGAACAGCTCAAATATGCAAAGAAAAATCATTACCTTAAGACATGAAGGTCAGTCAATATTGAAAATGTCAAGAACTTTTCAAGGTTCTTCAAGTGCAGTTGCAAAAACCATCAAGGACTATGATGAAACTGGCTCTCGTGAGGACTGCCACAGGAAAGGAAGACCCAGAGTTACCTCTGCTGCAGAGGATAAGTTCATTAGTTACCAGCCTCAGAAATTGCAGCCAAAATAAATGCTTCACAGAGTTCAAGTAACAGACACATCTCAACATCAACTGTTCAGAGGACACTGCATGAATCAGTCCTTCATGGTTGAATTGCTGTAAACCACAACTAAAGGACACTAATAAGAAGAAGAGACTTGCTTGGGGCAAGAAACATAAACGATGGACATTATGTCAGTGGAAATCTGTCCTTTGGTCCAAATTTGAGATTTTTGGTTCCAACCGCCGTGTCTTTGTGAGATGCAGAGTAGGTGAACGGATGATCTCTGCATCCCACCGTACAGCATGGAGGAAGAGGTGTGATGATATGTGTGTGCTTTGCTAGTGACACTGTCATTGATTTATTTAAAATTCAAGGTACACAACCATTATGGCTACCACAGCATTCTGCAGCGATAAGCCATCCCATCTGGTTTGCGTTTAGTGGGACTATACTATTTGAACAGGACAATGACCCACAACACCTCCAGGCTGTGTAAGGGCTATTTGACCAAGAAGGAGAGTGATGGAGCGCTGCGTCAGATGACCTGGCCTCCACAATCACCCAACCTCAACCCAATTGAGATGTTTGGGATGAGTTGGACTGCAGAGTGAAGGAAAAGCAGCCAACAAGTGCTCAGCATATGTGGGGACTCCTTCAGGTCTGTGGGAAAAGCATTCCTCATGAAGGTGGTTGAGAGAATGCCAAGAGTGTGCAAAGTAGTCATCAAGGCAAATGGTGGCTACTTTGAAGAATCTAAAACATTAAATATACTTGGATTTGTTTAACACTTTTTTGGGGGTGGGGGGGTTCATGGTGTTGATGTCTTCACTATTATTTTATAAAATAGAAAATAATTAAAATACAGAAATACCCTTGAATATTATATGTACAGCAATAGTTGAATAGGATGGCATTAACTAGAATACAGTATATACATATTAAATGAGTAAAACAGTATGTAAACATTACTAAAGTGACCAGTTTCCATTATTAAAGTGACCAGTGATTCCATGTCTATGTAAATAGGTCAGCAGCCTCTAAGGTGCAGGGTTGAGTAACAGGGTGGTAGCCGACTAGTGACAGTGACAAAGTTCAGGGCAGTGTACTGGGAGGAGGCCAGCCAGTGATAGATAGAAGCTGTTTTCAGTCTCTCGGTCCCAGCTTTGATGCACCTGTACTGACCTCACCTTCTGGATGATAGCAGGGTGGTTGATGTCCTTGATGACCTTTTTGGCCTTCCTGTGACATCGGGTGCTGTAGGTGTCCTGGAGGGAAGGCACTGTGCCTCCGGTAATGCATTGGGCAGAGGGCACTAGCCTCTGGAGAGCCCTGCGTTTGCGGGTGATGCAGTTGCTGTACCAGGGGGAGATACAGCCCGACAGGAGTCTGTCAATGGTGCATCTCTCAAAGTTTGTGGGTCTTAGAGGCCAAGCCAAATTTCTTCAGCCTCCTGAGGCTTCCTTCTTCACCAAACTGTCTTTCTGGGTGGACCATATCAGATTGTCAATGATGTGTACAACGAGGAGCTTTTTACCTTCTCCAATATGGCCCCGTCATTGTGAATTCTCCCTCTGCTGTCTCCTGAAGTCTGCAATCAGCTCCTTATTTTCCTGGCACCACTCCATGAGGACACTCACCTCCTTCCTGTAGGCTGTCACATCATTGTTGGTAATCAGGTCTACTAGTATTGTGTCTTCTGCAGACTTGATGATTGAGTTGGAAGCATGTGTGGTCACTGGCCCCGAGCTTAATGATGATCTTGGAGGTTACTATGGTGTTGAAAACTGAGCTGTTGTAAATGAACTGCATTCTTACATAGGTTTTCCTCTTGGCCAGATGGGATAGGGCATTGTGCGTTGCAGTGCATCGTCTGTGGATCTATTGGGGCGTTGTGCAAGTGAAGTGAAGTGGGTCTATGGTGTCAGGTAAGGTGAACGTGAGATGATCCTTAATTAGCCTCTCAAAGCACTTAACGATGACAGAAGTGAGTGCTTTGGGGCAAGAATTACTTAGTTCAGTTACCTTTTCTTTCTCGGGAACAGGAACAATGGTGGACATATTGAACCAAATGGGGACAGCAGACTGGGATAGGGAGAGATTGAATATGTCCATAAACACTCCGGCTAGCTTGTCTGTGAATGCTCATATTTGCTTTGTTGTACATTGTGCACAGAGGATGTTTTTGCAGAATTATGAATGCAGAGTTTCAATTTGGTGTTTGTCACATTTTGTGAATTCTTGGTTGGTGAGCGGACTGTGGTGGAAATTCTAACCAGAGCCTGTAGAGTTCTTCAAACAGCAACTTTATGATAAGATTTGCAAAAATGGAGCGGGTTAACACTCCACTCAACAGTGCAGAGTTAAGAGCCCAACAAACATAGTTGGGTCTCAGCTTTTATAGAAGAAGTACAACCTCTTTTGTCTATGTGGCAGTTAGCAGATGTGTGGAAACAACGACAGAACAGAAAAGCCGATTGGTTTGTCAGTACAGATTAAGATAGTCCGAGGTTGATAGCACGAGGGCTCAACAGTATATCTGCGTTTTGTCGCAGTTCACAATATAATGTTCTCCTTCCTGCAGGTTTCCATACAGCTGACTTCCTGCAGATAGTAAAACCACGGGATGTCTTACATACTGCGGTCACAGAGAACAGATCACAGAACATTACTTGCCCTAGCAGAGCTGGTTAGGCTGTTATGTTATCCAGAGTGTTAGTGACTGCAACTGTGCTGTCAGATTGTCCGTTCGTAAATGCAGAGCGTTTCACGTTAAGTGCGCACACTGCAGGCTCTGGCCAATAAGTAGCGTTGACCCAAAAGCTCTGACCTCACAACGACAGTCAAGCACCCTAGCTAACTGGCTAACATTGGCTAGCTACTTACAGACACATAATGAGAGAACACCCCCTCTGACAATTGTACTCACACTAGCAGAGCTGGTTAGGCTGTTTTCATGTTATTTAGAGTGTTGGTGATTGCAACTGTGCTGCTGGCAACAATTGAATTACGCTGTGTTGCCGACTATACTGACACTGGACATATTCAACGGGTGTTGAGCGTTCAAATTTGACCAGTTATTCTGTGCTCTGGCACACTAAGAAGAGAGTCTTCTCTTAAGAAATGTAGCTAGATACAGTTGAAGTCTGAAGTTTACATACACTTAGGTTGTAGTCATTAAAACTTGTTGTTCAACCACTCCACAAATTTCTTGTTAAAGCAAACTATAGTTTTGGCAAGTCGGTTAGGACATCTACTTTGTGCATGACACAAGTAATCTTCCAACAATTGTTTACAGACATATTATTTCACTTATAATTCACTGTGTCACAATTCCAGTGGGTCAGAAGTTTGCATACACTATGTTGACTGTGCCTTTAAACAGCTTGGAAAATTCTAGAAAATGATGTCATGGCTTTAGAAGCTTCTGATAGGCTAATTGACATAATTTGAGTCAATTGGAGGTGTAACTGTGGATGTATTTCAAGACCTACCTTCAAACTCAGTGCCTCTTCGCTTGACATCAAAAGAAAATCAGAAGAAACCAGCCTCAGAAAATGTTTTGTAGACCTCCACAAGTCTTGTTCATCCTTGGGAGCAATCTCCAAATGCCACTGCTCTAAAACCTCCAGAAAAAAAGCTAGACTACAGTTTGCAACCGCACACGGGGACAAAGATCGTACTTTTTGGAGATATGTCCTCTGGTCTGATGAAACAAAAATAGAACTGTTTGGCCATAATGACCATTGTTATGTTTGGAGGAAAAAGGGGGAGGCTTGCAAGCCAAAGAACACCATCCCAACCATGAAGCACGGGGATGGCAGCATCATGTTGTGGGGGTGCTTTGCTGCAGGAAGGACTGGTGCATTTCACAAGAGGATGGAAAATTATGTGGATATATTGAAGCAACATCTCAAGACATCAGTCAGGAAGTTCGGTCACAAATGGGTCTTCCAAATGGACAATGACCCCCAAGCATACTTCCAACAAAGTCAAGGTATTGGAGAGGCCCTGACCTCAATCCTATAGAGAATTTGTGGGCAGAACTGAAAAAGTGTGTGCAAGCAAGGAGACCTACAAACCTTACTCAGTTACACCAGCTCTGTCAGGAGTAGATTTGATTTGATTTGGATTTGATTTTTGATTTGAGGAATGGGCCAAAATTCACCCAACTTATTGGGTGCTTGATGAAGCTTGATGAAGGCTACCCGACCCAAGTAAAACAATTTAAAGGCAATGTTACCAAATACTAATTGAGTGTATGTAAACCTCTGACCCACTGGGAATGTGATGAAAGAAATTAAAGCTGAAATAAATAATTTCACATTCTTAAAATAAAGTGGGAATCCTAACTGACCTACGACAGGGAATTTTTACTAGGATTAAATGTGAACAAAATGGGTTTAAATGTATTTGGCTAAGGTGTAAACCTCTGACTTCAAATGTAGCTAGTTAGGTAAACAATGAATCCCAACACATGATGTAACGTTAGTTAGCAAGCCAGCCATCTAACGTTAGCTAGCTAGATAACAGTATACTTTAACTTGAAATGAAAATATTTAGTCAAAATTAGAAACACGTAATATCTGAAAATGTAGATAACTACACTATCTTACTCGTGGTCTGAAATCCGAGTAGACTGCCAGAGCGAATTTACCAGCTAGTACGTCTATGAACAGTTCCATTGACATTATATTGAAATGGATACTTGCATAATGGAGTCTCTAGTTAAGACATGTAGCTAGCTAGCTAGCTCACTAGCTAAACAATGGACCATAATCACAACTCATGATGTTACTACTCTGTATGAATCTGCAGGTAGCTAACCAACCAGTTCTATGGCTATAACTAGTCAAGCAAATGTGTCTGATATACGAAGAATAAGATCATGCACATAACGTTAGCTAGCGACCCAGCCAGCTAACGTTAGCTAGCTAACAGTACACTTGAAATGAAACCACTTTCAATCAAAATGAGAAACGTGTAATATCTTGAAATGTAGCTAGCTAGACTATCCTGTCGGATGCCATGCATGTTTGCCCTTGTTTGAAGATGTAATCCAGACTGACCATCTCCTTAGCTATCATACTCGAATTACACTGATTTCAAAACTCGGTCCTCCAGAAAGTGAGGAGCATGCACATAACGTTAGCTAGCGAGCCAGCCAGACAGCTAACATAAGCTAGCTAACAGTACACTTTAACTTCACATTAGGTTTTTGCAGTGTTACTACGCAATAAAACAAATTAAAGCGGCGTTCGAAACGATTACCTAGACATACTGACGAGCTCCAATAGACAGACACGTGCTATATGGCAGACCAATCCAAACTCATCTCTCGGCATGTCCAGCCACTCATTATCTCAGCCAATCATGGCAAGCTGGAAGGTTGCTCCCTTGTTCGGTGGCTAAACCAATTAGGCTTGTAATTTAACAATTATATTTGTATTGACAGATGGCATACAAGTTTGATATTAATGCACATGAACGTTCACATGTTCGAGAAGGCATTTCTGCCAAAAAAACGCATTTGGATGAAAACATATTTTTTAAACTTTCAAACGGCTCTCCTGTGAAGTCGTGACTTGCGACATATGCCTAGTTTCCTGAATCGGGTCACAAATGTGTGTAGATTTTGCCAATTTAACTGCACACCTGTTGTTTGTGTACATGGATTTAATCATGTTGAATGTTTTTCCCCCAACACCACTTTCCCTCAATTTGTATAGCAGACCCTCATGCCAAATTGAGTCCAAAGCTTTTATGAAATCAACAAAGCATGAGAAGACATTGCCATTGTTTTGGTTTGTTTGTTTGTCAATTAGGATGTGCAAGATGAATACCTGGTCTGTCGTACGGTAATTTGCTCAGTACATTGTTTTCACTGAGGAAATGTACGAGTCTGCTGTTAATTATAATGCAGAGGCTTTTCCCAAGGTTGCTGTTGATGCATATCCCACGGTAGTTATTTGGGTCGAATTTGTTTCCACTTTTGTGGATTGGGGTTATCAGTCCTTTGTTCCAAATATTGGGGAAGTTGCCAGAGCTGAGGATGGTGATAAATAATTTAAGTAAAGCCAATTGTAATTTGTGGTCTGTATATTTTATCATTTCATTAAGGATACCATCAACACCACAGGCCTATTTGGGTTGGAGGGTTTGTATTTTGTCCTGTAGATCATTCAATGTAATTGGATAATCTAGTGTGTTCTGATAGTCTTTAATAGCTGATTCAAAGATTTGTAATTGATCATGTATACAGAGAAAAATATAAACGCAACATGCAACAATTTCAAAGATTTTACTGAGTTACAGTTCATATAAGGAAATCATTCAATTGAAATCAATTCATTAAGCCCTAGTCTATGGATTTCACATGACTGGGTAGGGGTGCAGCCATCGGTGGCTCTTGGAGGGCATAGGCCCACCCACTTGTCAACCAGGCCATGCCAATCAGAATGAGTTTTCCCACAAAAGGGCTTTTTTCCCCCCACCACCCCTCAGATGAACCCGCAGATGAAGAAGCCAGATGTGGAGGTCCTGGGCTTGACTGATTACATGTGTTCTGTGGTTGTGAGGACGGTTGGACGTAATGCCAAATTCTCTAAAACAACGTTCGAGGAAGTTTATGGTAGAGAATGGAACATTCAATTATCTGGCAACATGGGTGGCAGCTAGCCTAGAGGTTAGAGTGTTGGGCTAGTAACCGAAGGGTTGCTGGATCGAATACCTGAACTGACAAGGTAAAAATCGGTAGTTTTGCCCCTGAACAAGGCAGTTGATCCACTGTTCCCCGGTAGGCCATCATTGTAAATAAGAATTTGTTGGCCAAAAAAATTCAAGCGTCTCTGGTGGACCTTCCTGCATGCCAATTGCACGCTTCCTCAAAACTTGAGACGTGTGACTAAACTGCACATTTTAAAGTGACCTTTTATTGTCCCCAGCACAAGGTGCACCTGTGTAATTATCATTTTTTAAAATCAGCTTCTTAATGTGTCACACCTGTCAGCTGGATGGATTATCTTGGCAATGAAGAAATGCTCACTAACACTTTACATGTTGCGTGTATAATTCTGTTCTGTTTATATGTTTTTACAGTTTGTTCTTTGTTATAAAGTCAAAAAGATTGGAGAATTGTTTTATCCATATATCTTCATTTCGGATAAATAACTGTTGATGTTGTTGTTTGTTTAGTGTGTTCAACCACTCCACAAATTTCTTGTTAAAAAAAAATATAGTTTTGGCAAGTTGGTTAGGACATCCACTTTGTGAATGACACAAGTAATCTTCCAGCAATTGTTTACAGACATATTATTTCACTTATAATTCACTGTGTCACAATTCCAGTGGGTCAGAAGTTTGCATACACTATGTTGACTGTGCCTTTAAACAGCTTGGAAAATTCTAGAAAATGATGTCATGGCTTTAGAAGCTTCTGATAGGCTAATTGACATAATTTGAGTCAATTGGAGGTGTAACTGTGGATGTATTTCAAGACCTACCCTCAAACTCAGTGCCTCTTCGCTTGACATCAAAAGAAAATCAGAAGAAACCAGCCTCAGAAAATGTTTTGTAGACCTCCACAAGTCTTGTTCATCCTTGGGAGCAATCTCCAAATGCCACTGCTCTAAAACCTCCAGAAAAAAAGCTAGACTACAGTTTGCAACCGCACACGGGGACAAAGATCGTACTTTTTGGAGATATGTCCTCTGGTCTGATGAAACAAAAATATAACTGTTTGGCCATAATGACCATTGTTATGTTTGGAGGAAAAAGGGGGAGGCTTGCAAGCCAAAGAACACCATCCCAACTGTGAAGCACGGGGATGGCAGCATCATGTTGTGGGTGTGCTTTGCTGCAGGAAGGACTGGTGCATTTCACAAGAGGATGGAAAATTATGTGGATATATTGAAGCAACATCTCAAGACATCAGTCAGGAAGTTCGGTCACAAATGGGTCTTCCAAATGGACAATGACCCCCAAGCATACTTCCAACAAAGTCAAGGTATTGGAGAGGCCCTGACCTCAATCCTATAGAGAATTTGTGGGCAGAACTGAAAAAGTGTGTGCAAGCAAGGAGACCTACAAACCTTACTCAGTTACACCAGCTCTGTCAGGAGTAGATTTGATTTGATTTGGATTTGATTTTTGATTTGAGGAATGGGCCAAAATTCACCCAACTTATTGGGTGCTTGATGAAGCTTGATGAAGGCTACCCGACCCAAGTAAAACAATTTAAAGGCAATGTTACCAAATACTAATTGAGTGTATGTAAACCTCTGACCCACTGGGAATGTGATGAAAGAAATTAAAGCTGAAATAAATAATTTCACATTCTTAAAATAAAGTGGGAATCCTAACTGACCTACGACAGGGAATTTTTACTAGGATTAAATGTGAACAAAATGGGTTTAAATGTATTTGGCTAAGGTGTAAACCTCTGACTTCAAATGTAGCTAGTTAGGTAAACAATGAATCCCAACACATGATGTAACGTTAGTTAGCAAGCCAGCCATCTAACGTTAGCTAGCTAGATAACAGTATACTTTAACTTGAAATGAAAATATTTAGTCAAAATTAGAAACACGTAATATCTGAAAATGTAGATAACTACACTATCTTACTCGTGGTCTGAAATCCGAGTAGACTGCCAGAGCGAATTTACCAGCTAGTACGTCTATGAACAGTTCCATTGACATTCTATTGAAATGGATACTTGCATAATGGAGTCTCTAGTTAAGACATGTAGCTAGCTAGCTAGCTCACTAGCTAAACAATGGACCATAATCACAACTCATGATGTTACTACTCTGTATGAATCTGCAGGTAGCTAACCAACCAGTTCTATGGCTATAACTAGTCAAGCAAATGTGTCTGATATACGAAGAATAAGATCATGCACATAACGTTAGCTAGCGACCCAGCCAGCTAACGTTAGCTAGCTAACAGTACACTTGAAATGAAACCACTTTCAATCAAAATGAGAAACGTGTAATATCTTGAAATGTAGCTAGCTAGACTATCCTGTCGGATGCCATGCATGTTTGCCCTTGTTTGAAGATGTAATCCAGACTGACCATCTCCTTAGCTATCATACTCGAATTACACTGATTTCAAAACTCGGTCCTCCAGAAAGTGAGGAGCATGCACATAACGTTAGCTAGCGAGCCAGCCAGACAGCTAACATAAGCTAGCTAACAGTACACTTTAACTTCACATTAGGTTTTTGCAGTGTTACTACGCAATAAAACAAATTAAAGCCGCGTTCGAAACGATTACCTAGACATACTGACGAGCTCCAATAGACAGACACGTGCTATATGGCAGACCAATCCAAACTCATCTCTCGGCATGTCCAGCCACTCATTATCTCAGCCAATCATGGCAAGCTGGAAGGTTGCTCCCTTGTTCGGTGGCTAAACCAATTAGGCTTGTAATTTAACAATTATATTTGTATTGACAGATGGCATACAAGTTTGATATTAATGCACATGAACGTTCACATGTTCGAGAAGGCATTTCTGCCAAAAAAACGCATTTGGATGAAAACATATTTTTTAAACTTTCAAACGGCTCTCCTGTGAAGTCGTGACTTGCGACATATGCCTAGTTTCCTGAATCGGGTCACAAATGTGTGTAGATTTTGCCAATTTAACTGCACACCTGTTGTTTGTGTACATGGATTTAATCATGTTGAATGTTTTTCCCCCAACACCACTTTCCCTCAATTTGTATAGCAGACCCTCATGCCAAATTGAGTCCAAAGCTTTTATGAAATCAACAAAGCATGAGAAGACATTGCCATTGTTTTGGTTTGTTTGTTTGTCAATTAGGATGTGCAAGATGAATACCTGGTCTGTCGTACGGTAATTTGCTCAGTACATTGTTTTCACTGAGGAAATGTACGAGTCTGCTGTTAATTATAATGCAGAGGCTTTTCCCAAGGTTGCTGTTGATGCATATCCCACGGTAGTTATTTGGGTCGAATTTGTTTCCACTTTTGTGGATTGGGGTTATCAGTCCTTTGTTCCAAATATTGGGGAAGTTGCCAGAGCTGAGGATGGTGATAAATAATTTAAGTAAAGACAATTGTAATTTGTGGTCTGTATATTTTATCATTTCATTAAGGATACCATCAACACCACAGGCCTATTTGGGTTGGAGGGTTTGTATTTTGTCCTGTAGATCATTCAATGTAATTGGATAATCTAGTGTGTTCTGATAGTCTTTAATAGCTGATTCAAAGATTTGTAATTGATCATGTATACAGAGAAAAAATATAAACGCAACATGCAACAATTTCAAAGATTTTACTGAGTTACAGTTCATATAAGGAAATCATTCAATTGAAATCAATTCATTAAGCCCTAGTCTATGGATTTCACATGACTGGGTAGGGGTGCAGCCATCGGTGGCTCTTGGAGGGCATAGGCCCACCCACTTGTCAACCAGGCCATGCCAATCAGAATGAGTTTTCCCACAAAAGGGCTTTTTTCCCCCCACCACCCCTCAGATGAACCCGCAGATGAAGAAGCCAGATGTGGAGGTCCTGGGCTTGACTGATTACATGTGTTCTGTGGTTGTGAGGACGGTTGGACGTAATGCCAAATTCTCTAAAACAACGTTCGAGGAAGTTTATGGTAGAGAATGGAACATTCAATTATCTGGCAACATGGGTGGCAGCTAGCCTAGAGGTTAGAGTGTTGGGCTAGTAACCGAAGGGTTGCTGGATCGAATACCTGAACTGACAAGGTAAAAATCGGTAGTTTTGCCCCTGAACAAGGCAGTTGATCCACTGTTCCCCGGTAGGCCATCATTGTAAATAAGAATTTGTTGGCCAAAAAAATTCAAGCGTCTCTGGTGGACCTTCCTGCATGCCAATTGCACGCTTCCTCAAAACTTGAGACGTGTGACTAAACTGCACATTTTAAAGTGACCTTTTATTGTCCCCAGCACAAGGTGCACCTGTGTAATTATCATTTTTTAAAATCAGCTTCTTAATGTGTCACACCTGTCAGCTGGATGGATTATCTTGGCAATGAAGAAATGCTCACTAACACTTTACATGTTGCGTGTATAATTCTGTTCTGTTTATATGTTTTTACAGTTTGTTCTTTGTTATAAAGTCAAAAAGATTGGAGAATTGTTTTATCCATATATCTTCATTTCGGATAAATAACTGTTGATGTTGTTGTTTGTTTAGTGTGTTCAACCACTCCACAAATTTCTTGTTAAAACAAACTATAGTTTTGGCAAGTTGGTTAGGACATCCACTTTGTGAATGACACAAGTAATCTTCCAGCAATTGTTTACAGACATATTATTTCACTTATAATTCACTGTGTCACAATTCCAGTGGGTCAGAAGTTTGCATACACTATGTTGACTGTGCCTTTAAACAGCTTGGAAAATTCTAGAAAATGATGTCATGGCTTTAGAAGCTTCTGATAGGCTAATTGACATAATTTGAGTCAATTGGAGGTGTAACTGTGGATGTATTTCAAGACCTACCTTCAAACTCAGTGCCTCTTCGCTTGACATCAAAAGAAAATCAGAAGAAACCAGCCTCAGAAAATGTTTTGTAGACCTCCACAAGTCTTGTTCATCCTTGGGAGCAATCTCCAAATGCCACTGCTCTAAAACCTCCAGAAAAAAAGCTAGACTACAGTTTGCAACCGCACACGGGGACAAAGATCGTACTTTTTGGAGATATGTCCTCTGGTCTGATGAAACAAAAATAGAACTGTTTGGCCATAATGACCATTGTTATGTTTGGAGGAAAAAGGGGAGGCTTGCAAGCCAAAGAACACCATCCCAACCGTGAAGCACGGGGATGGCAGCATCATGTTGTGGGGGTGCTTTGCTGCAGGAAGGACTGGTGCATTTCACAAGAGGATGGAAAATTATGTGGATATATTGAAGCAACATCTCAAGACATCAGTCAGGACGTTCGGTCACAAATGGGTCTTCCAAATGGACAATGACCCCCAAGCATACTTCCAACAAAGTCAAGGTATTGGAGAGGCCCTGACCTCAATCCTATAGAGAATTTGTGGGCAGAACTGAAAAAGTGTGTGCAAGCAAGGAGACCTACAAACCTTACTCAGTTACACCAGCTCTGTCAGGAGTAGATTTGATTTGATTTGGATTTGATTTTTGATTTGAGGAATGGGCCAAAATTCACCCAACTTATTGGGTGCTTGATGAAGCTTGATGAAGGCTACCCGACCCAAGTAAAACAATTTAAAGGCAATGTTACCAAATACTAATTGAGTGTATGTAAACCTCTGACCCACTGGGAATGTGATGAAAGAAATTAAAGCTGAAATAAATAATTTCACATTCTTAAAATAAAGTGGGAATCCTAACTGACCTACGACAGGGAATTTTTACTAGGATTAAATGTGAACAAAATGGGTTTAAATGTATTTGGCTAAGGTGTAAACCTCTGACTTCAAATGTAGCTAGTTAGGTAAACAATGAATCCCAACACATGATGTAACGTTAGTTAGCAAGCCAGCCATCTAACGTTAGCCTCGAGTCATCTTGGGTAAGATGCTACAGGCTTGGTATACCTGTATTTGGGGAGTTTATCTTATTATTCTCTTATTATTCTCTACAGATCCTCTCAAGCTTAACCAGGTTGGATGGGGAGCATCGCTGCGTTGCTATTTTCAGGTCTCTCCAGAGATGTTCGATCGGGTTCAAGTCCGGGCACTGGCTGAGCCACTCAAGGACATCCTTGTCCTAAAGCCACTCCTGCGTTGTCTTGGCTGTGTGCTTAGGATGGTTGTCCATTTGAAAGGTGAACCGTCGCCCAAGTCTGAGGTCCTGAGCGCTCTGGTGCAGATTTTCATCAAGGCTCTCTCTGTACTTTGTGCCATTTTTCTTTCCTTCGATTCTGACTAGTCTTCCAGTCCCTGCCACTGAAAACATCCCCACACTATGATGCTGCCACCACCATGCTTCACCGTAGGGATAGTTCCAGGTTTCCTCCAGATGTGACACTTGGCATTCAGGCCAAAGAGTTCAATCTTGGTTTCATTAGACCAGAGAACCTTGTTTCTGTTTTTACTTATTTTTATCTTTGTTTTTGTAATTGTTACCCCCTTTTTCTCCCCAATATCGTGATTACGATTTTGTCTCATCCCTACATCCCTACATCTCCCCAACGGGCTCGGGAGAGGTGAAGGTCGAGTCATCCACGTCATCCAAAACATGACCTGCCAAGCCGCATTTCTTCATACCCGCTAGCTTAACCCGGAAGCCAGCTGCACCAATGTGTCGGAGGAAATATTGTTCAACTGATGACCGAAATCAGCCTGCAGGACCCCGGCCCACCACAAGGAGTCGGTAGAGCGCGATGAGCCAAGTAAATCCCCCCGGGCAAACCCTCGCCTAACTCGGACGACGCTGGGCCAATTGAGTGCCGCCCTATGGGACTCCCGGTCACTGCCGGTTGTGACACAGCCTGGGATGGAACGTAGGCAGTAGATACGCTGCAACACTGCGATGCAGTGCCTTAGACCCCTACGCCATTCAGGAGGCCGAGAATCTTGTTTCTCATGGTCTGAGAGTCCTTCCGGTGCCTTTTGGCAAACTCCAAGCGGGCTGTCATGTGTCTTTTACTGAGGAGTGGTTTCCATCTGGCACGCTACCATAAAGGCCTGATTGTTGGAGTGCTGCAGAGATCGTTGTCCTTCTGGAAGGTTCTCCCATCTCCACAGAGGAACTCAGGAGCTCTGTCAGAGTGACCATCGGGTTCTTGGAAGAAGTTTGGTGCTTCCAAACTTCTTCCATTTAAGAATGATGGAGGGCACTCTGTTCTTAGGCACCTTCAATGCTGCAGACATTTTTTGATACTCTCCCTCAGATCTGTGCCTCGACACAACCCTGTCTCGGAGCTCTATGGACAATTCCTTTGGCCTGAAGGCTTTGTTTTTGCTCTTACATGTGCTGTATTTCCGTTTTCAATTTTGAATACATTTCTGAAACATTTCAAAAACCCTGTTTCCAATTTGTCTTTATTTGGTATTGTGTGTAGATTGACGAGGGGGAAATTATTTAAGCCATTTTAGAATAAGGCTGTAACGTAACGAAATGTGGAAAAAGTCATTGGGTCTGAACACTTTCCAAATGCACTGTATTTGGGAGGGAATACTGTCAGCTCCAGATAGATGTTTGTCCCCCTGTGTGCTGAGAATGTCAGATTATTGACCAGTTCTGGCATTTAGGTTGCCACAGACAAGTACATGTCCCTGTGCCTGGAAATGGCTGATTTCCACCACTTGGATGGAGAAACTGCAACTGTTGAAGTTTTTCTCTGTCCCTGTCTCTTTCTCTCTCGCTCTCTATCTCTCCCTCCCGCCTTCTATACTCTGCGAGACTTATAGGAAATCCCAGACGGCATGTTTCCCACCTCTGCTTGTTCTCTCTAGATCTCTCCTGTAGAGACTAGAAAGGAAACTCCTCCCCTAAAGAACTGGGGCTTTGTCCTTCTAGATCTGTGTGTCATCGCAACATTCAAAGCCTCCAGGGTTGATGGTAGGGGGTGTATTGGAGGGTGGGATTGAGGGTTGCTGTGTGTGTGTGTGTGTGTGTGTGTGTGTGTGTGTGTGTGTGTGTGTGTGTGTGTGTGTGTGTGTGTGTGTGTGTGTGTGTGTGTGTGTGTGTGTGTGTGTGTGTGTGTGTGTGTGTGTGTGTGTGTGTGTGTGTGTGTGTGTGTGTGTGTGTGTGTGTGTGTGCGCATGTGTGCAGTGGTGAAAAAATACCAAATTGTCATACCTGGGTAAAAGTAGAGGTACATCGATCGAAAAATACTTCAGTAATTGCTGAAGTATACTTAAGTATCAAATGTATAAATCATTCGAAATTCCTTATATTAAGCAAACCAGATGCCACCATTCTTGTTTTTAAAATGTATGGATATCCAGGGGCACACTCTAAACATTCAGATATAATTAACAAACAAACATTTGTGTTTAGTGAGTTCGCCAGATCAGAGGCTGTAGGGATGACCAGGGATGTTCTCTTGATATGTGCGTGAATTGGACCAATTTCCTGTACTACTAAGCATTCAAAATGTAACAAGTACTTTTGGGTGTCAGGGAATATGTATGGAGTAGAAAGTACATTATTTTCTTTAGGAATATAGTGAAGTAAAAGTCTTTAAAAAGATAAATAATAAAGTACAGATACCCCCCAAAAAACTGCTTAAGTAGTACTATGAAGTATTTTTTACTTAAGTATTTTACAACATTGTGTGCGTGTCTGTGTGCATGTGTGTCTCTGTCCATGTGTTATATCTGCAGACTGTAGGGCTCTGCAGGGTGTGTGGGTGTATGTGTGCAGAGAGAGTTAACCAGGCCCTTTTTGACATTATTCTGGGGTAATGAAAGTGGAGCAGTACTTTACATGCATGAGTCTGTCTGGGCTCCACCACCTTAGATTGCTTTCTTTATCAGTCGTCAGGGTTCAGTGAATCTGGAGGGGGGACATAACTGCATATTTCATAAGTACATTTATTCAATTGATTTCTGCAGTGTGCTGGCAAAATGCCTAATGTAGCCCAATTACTTGCTTTCCACCCTGTGTGTGTATGTGTGTTTGTGTGTGTGTGTGTGTGTTTAAACTGAGTAGGGACCTGGCACCATAACAAATAGAATCCATAGAACAGGCTGCCATTTTGAGTGTACCCATAGGAGCAAAGCTAGGTTGAAGATACCCAAGTAATCATTCCATACGGAAGCTTTTGAAAAGAAACAGGGGACCAGCGCCTTTGCTAACTAGCATTGCTGGTCCCTTAGTTTAGAATTCTTCCTCATTAATGCAAAGAGTTATGGGATATAATACAATGGGTGGGTCTAATCGTGAATGCTGATTGGTTAAAAGTTCATTACAGCCAGTGTCTATTCCACAAGTTATCACCGGCTAAATCTATGACGTTAAAATGCGTATTTACTCGGTTCCATCTGACTGGGCAATCCACTGTCTCATCAGCCCAGGCAGGGAAGTTATAAACTTTATCTCCACTATAAAAAGCATCCAGACATTATCTCACATTTCTTTTAGAGTAACATTTAGTTTTTAACAGCGGAGATTTGTATAAACCTTGCTGTCTGTCTCTCCGACATTTGCAACATTGTTTCAATATTCAAATTCGATCTCCAGATGTCCCAGAGTAATGCAAGTATAGGAGTCGGGATGAGAGAGAGGCAGGCAGCATTTCTCAGCCTGTCAAAATCATGAATCAGCTGGCATCATTTTTATGGATATAAACAAAGAAATGTCAATTGGAAAAGCTAGTTTGCAGTGTTTCCAGCTTCAGTTTGAAGTGATGGTTTTACCTGTGTTGTTGGCTCCTCCGAACAACAGTGTCCTAACGAGAGAGCCCATTTTCTATGCCAGGGGAAATCGTGCCTCATTAAATCATTGTTACAGATGTATCCAAATAAATGTCACTAGAAAACAGCTTAAACAAATACAGCTACTGTTCTTATTCAGTCTGCACTGTTTGACGTGACGGTAAGTTAGTCGAAATTGGCTAGCTAGCAAGCAAAGGATAAGAACGTTGCCAGCCAGCCGACTGGGTACATGGATACAGAACTAAAAGACTGAAAGACTGGGTCGCGTCTCTGGCAACCGAACCCATAGTACGAATGAAGCCGGCTTGGGTAGCAACCATGGATTTATTTCGGGACTATATCTTGTGGAAGGATGAAATAGTAAGAATAAATTCATAAAAAGAATGTTTTTAGTGAAAATATGTCAATCATTATTTGAATACTTTGAGATATCAGCTGATGTACGAAGGGCTATGTAAATAAATTTGATTTGAATATGTTGGTAACCCATTGTATAAAAATGATAATGCCCTCGAAGCCAGTGTTTGGAAACAAACACCAGCTTCGAGAGCATTATCACTTAATTTAGAATCCTCTTGTCTTAACCTTTATCTTCAACTTCATTGTCTCATGTCAGATGGTGTCACTCCTATGTGACGCTCGTCCCTCAACCAATCTGTCTTGTTGGATGAGGAACTCATTGAAATTAGAATATTAACGAGCATCCGCCATTCAAATACTAAGACATAGTTCCTTATTTATGACATCCCTGCGCTCTCATTTATGAAATATGCAGAATAGCTAGCTAACATATTACACACGTTGTGACAGTGATTTAATAATAAGCCACGGCAATGTCACCTAGTAGGTTATATGTTTTAATGTTAGACAGCACATTGTAGCTGAACGACCTTTGATCTATCCCATGACTCTGTGAGATACGAGACAGATCATATCGGTCGGAATCGATGCGCTATCTGATGTAAGGCAATGCTTCAACCTAGGAGGAAATTAGGAAGTGAAGGCAGGAAGTGTACCCTTCAATCTCTGCTGTTACTTGTTGAGTCAACTCAACTGACATCTTCTGTAGCCTGTCAACTATGTGTCTGTTTATCCCTGTTCTCTCCTCTCTGCACAGACCATACAAACGCTCCACACCGCGTGGCTCAATAGAATAATCCGTTATGGACCGTTCACCTTGGCATACCCTAATCTGGTGGTCCCAGCGTGCACGACCCACGTGGAGTTCCAGGTCTCCGGTAGCCTCTGGAACTGCCAATCTGCGGTCAACAAGGCAGAGTTCATCTCAGCCTATGCCTCCCTCAAGTCCCTCGACTTCTTGGCACTGACGGAAACATGGATCACCACAGACAACACTGCTACTCCTACTGCTCTCTCTTCGTCCGCCCACGTGTTCTCGTACTCTAATCCCAGAGAGCTTCTGGTCGTGCCCTCGGATGGTCAGCGGGGTGGTGGCACCGGGATCCTCATCTCTCCCAAGTGGTCATTCTCTCTTTCTCCCCTTACCCATCTGTCTATCGCCTCCTTTGAATTCCATGCTGACACAGTTACCAGCCCTTTCAAGCTTAACATCCTTATCATTTATCGCCCTCCAGGTTCCCTCGGAGAGTTCATCAATGAGCTTGATGCCTTGATAAGCTCCTTTCCTGAGGACGGCTCACCTCTCACAGTTCTGGGCGACTTTAACCTCCCCACGTCTACCTTTGACTCATTCCTCTCTGCCTCCTTCTTTCCACTCCTCTCCTCTTTTGACCTCACCCTCTCACCTTCCCCCCTACTCACAAGGCAGGCAATACGCTCGACCTCATCTTTACTAGATGCTGTTCTTCCACTAACCTCATTGCAACTCCCCTCCAAGTCTCCGACCACTCACCTTGTATCCTTTTCCCTCTCGCTCTCATCCACACCTCCCACCTTGGTATCCCAATTTTCCCCTCTCGCTCTCATCCAACACCTCCCACACTGCCCCTACTCGGATGGTATCGCGCCGTCCCAACCTTCGCTCTCTCTCCCCCGCTACTCTCTCCTCTTCCATCCTATCATCTCTTCCCTCCGCTCAAACCTTCTCCAACCTATCTCCTGATTCTGCCTCCTCAACCCTCCTCTCCTCCCTCTCTGCATCCTTTGACTCTCTATGTCCCCTATCCTCCAGGCCGGCTCGGTCCTCCCCTCCCGCTCCGTGGCTCGATGACTCATTGCAAGCTCACAGAACAAGGCTCCGGGCAGCCGAGCGGAAATGGAGGAAAACTCGCCTCCCTGCGGACCTGGCATCCTTTCACTCCCTCCTCTCTACATTTTCCTCCTCTGTCTCTGCTGCTAAAGCCACTTTCTACCACGCTAAATTCCAAGCATCTGCCTCTAACCCATCTGCCTCTAACCCTCTCCTCCCTCCTGAATCCTCCCCCCACCCTCCCTCTCTGCAGATGACTTCGTCAACCATTTTGAAAAGAAGGTTGACGACATCCGATCCTCGTTTGCTAAGTCAAACGACACCGCTGGTTCTGCTCACACTGCCCTACCCTGTGCTCTGACCTCTTTCTCCCCTCTCTCTCCAGATGAAATCTCGCGTCTTGTGACGGTCGGCCGCCCAACAACCTGCCCGCTTGACCCTATCCCCTCCTCTCTTCACCAGACCATTTCCGGAGACCTTCTCCCTTACCTCACCTCGCTCATCAACTCATCCCTGACCGCTGGCTACGTCCCTTCCGTCTTCAAGAGAGCGAGAGTTGCACCCCTTCTGAAAAAACCTACACTCGATCCCTCCGATGTCAACAATTACAGACCAGTATCCCTTCTTTCTTTTCTCTCCAAAACTCTTGAACGTGCCGTCCTTGGCCAGCTCTCCCGCTATCTCTCTCTGAATGACCTTCTTGATCCAAATCAGTCAGGTTTCAAGACTAGTCATTCAACTGAGACTGCTCTCCTCTGTATCACGGAGGCGCTCCGCACTGCTAAAGCTAACTCTCTCTCCTCTGCTCTCATCCTTCTAGATCTATCGGCTGCCTTCGATACTGTGAACCATCAGATCCTCCTCTCCACCCTCTCCGAGTTGGGCATCTCCGGCGCGGCCCACGCTTGGATTGCGTCCTACCTGACAGGTCGCTCCTACCAGGTGGCGTGGCGAGAATCTGTCTCCTCACCACGCGCTCTCACCACTGGTGTCCCCCAGGGCTCTGTTATAGGCCCTCTCCTATTCTCGCTATACACCAAGTCACTTGGCTCTGTCATAACCTCACATGGTCTCTCCTATCATTGCTATGCAGACGACACACAACTAATCTTCTCCTTTCCCCCTTCTGATGACCAGGTGGCGAATCGCATCTCTGCATGTCTGGCAGACATATCAGTGTGGATGACGGATCACCACCTCAAGCTGAACCTCGGCAAGACGGAGCTGCTCTTCCTCCCGGGGAAGGACTGCCCGTTCCATGATCTCGCCATCATGGTTGACAACTCCATTGTGTCCTCCTCCCAGAGCGCTAAGAACCTTGGCGTGATCCTGGACAACACCCTGTCGTTCTCAACCAACATCAAGGCGGTGGCCCGTTCCTGTAGGTTCATGCTCTACAACATCCGCAGAGTACGACCCTGCCTCACACAGGAAGCGGCGCAGGTCCTAATCCAGGCACTTGTCATCTCCCGTCTGGATTACTGCAACTCGCTGTTGGCTGGGCTCCCTGCCTGTGCCATTAAACCCCTTCAACTCATCCAGAACGCCGCAGCCCGTCTGGTGTTCAACCTTCCCAAGTTCTCTCACGTCACCCCGCTCCTCCGTTCTCTCCATTGGCTTCCAGTTGAAGCTCGCATCCGCTACAAGACCATGGTGCTTGCCTACGGAGCTGTGAGGGGATCGGCACCTCAGTACCTCCAGGCTCTGATCAGGCCCTACACCCAAACAAGGGCACTGCGTTCATCCACCTCTGGCCTGCTCGCCTCCCTACCACTGAGGAAGTACAGCTCCCGCTCAGCCCAGTCAAAACTGTTCGCTGCTCTGGCCCCCCAATGGTGGAACAAACTCCCTCACGACGCCAGGACAGCGGAGTCAATCACCACCTTCCGGAGACACCTGAAACCCCACCTCTTTAAGGAATACCTAGGATAGGATAAGTAATCCCTCTCACCCCCCCCTTTAAGATTTAGATGCACTATTGTAAAGTGACTGTTCCACTGGATGTCATAAGGTGAATGCACCAATTTGTAAGTCGCTCTGGATAAGAGCGTCTGCTAAATGACTTAAATGTATGTAAATGTAAATTTAAAAAAATACATTATATTCCATGGGTAATGGGATAGCTTGAAAGTAGTTCTGCTATTCGAAAATATTATCTAGGTGACATAATCTGCTGAACCCCATTTCTGGCTCAACCGTCTGAATAAATCTAAGCTAAAACAATAAATATGTCAATAATGTTGATGCTTTTTTGGTGAGGAAGTCTCAGTCTCGCCCCTTTTTACATTTAGCTAAGAATTCTTGTGCTTCATTGAGCAGTGTTTCTGAATTTTGACTATGGCACGAAAGCTAGCATAAATTTGTCCAACATTAACCTTAGCTTGCTAATGTCATCTTAGCCATTCACTATGAACCTTATTTCACTAAAACGATGCTGCTAACCAACCAGCTGCCTACTTAGTACTGCACACACAATGTTGAAACTTCCGACAAAAGCTAGCTGGCAAGCTACTGTAGGAAGTAGCGCTTATGCTTACATTATTATGAGTTTTCATGAAGCAGCCTTTCTTCTGCCACAAGTCATTGCTGTAGCCTCCAGAGTCAGCTGCTGACTGTGCTCAGATGACCCAATGATACAGTCGTGGAGAAACATGCTGATCTACCTGACTGATTTCTGACAACAGTCAATTCCTCTTAATTGTGGGGCTGCATGTCTACAACTCCGGGATAATTTAGACAGGCTAACCAAGCTATTTATGTCAGTGAAGGAAGAGCTAGAAACTGTGTCAGTGAGCTGGCTAGCTACAAAAAGGGAGTTAAACAGCTGCACAGAAAGTCACTGCACTGGCGACCAACATCCTGACACAGGATGGTTTTTATTTTCTCACAATTGCAAACTATTACATCACTGTCACAACGTTTAATAATTTATCTAGCTAGTTATTCTGTCTATATCATGGAGAGTCATATGACAACGCAGTGATATTGTGAGATTTGGAACTATCTTTTAAACATTTTTAAGGGGGTGCTCTATTTTCAAATTTGAATATGAGTTCCACGTTCTACAAGACAAATTGGTTGAGAGACAAGCACTGCGGAGGAGTGACGCCATCTGACATGAGACAATGAGTGGACACATGAGTTTACCAGTCAAATTGCCATGGTTTAGAAGATCCAAACCCATTCTTTGGATTCTATTTCTATCCTGGCACATCTTCCCTCTGTTTCCCTTGCATCTCTATCTGTTTCTCCTTCTCGTCTCTTTCTCCTCTTAATGCCCCTGTTTTGGCTTGATGTTTAAAGTAAAGAGTTTAACCTGGTCAAATGTCTCTCACAGTGGAGGCTGATGGATTGAGCTACAGGAGGACGGGCTCATTATAATGACTAGAATGGAATAAATGGAACAGAGTCAAACATGTGGTTTCAGTATGTTTGATGTGTTTCATACCGTTCCATTAATTCCAGTCCAGCCATTACAATGAGCCCGTCCTCCTATAGCTCCTCCCACTAGCATCCATTGGTCTTTCATCATGTGTCTTGCTCTCTCTCTGTCTCTCTGTCTCTGTCTCTGTCTCTCTGTCTGTGTGTCTCTCTCTCTCTCTCTCTCTGTGAATCTCCTCGTTTTACTGCCTGTATGTTTCTCTTCCTGTAGTGACTCTGAGTTTTGCTGTCCTTACATCCCTCCCTCCTCATCCCTCCCTCCTCATCCTTCCTCATCTCCTCTTGACACACCCAACCACCTCTCTTCTGTCTTCCTCATCCTCATCAAGCTCTCTCTCTCACATCCTCTCTCCCTCTCTATCCCTGTCTCTCTCAATCTCTCGCTCTCTCTCTCATCCTCTCTCTCTCTCCCCCTGTCCCCCCTCTCTCTCGCGCTCTCTCTCTTTCCCTCTCTCTTGCCTGTCCCCCACCCTCTCTCTTCCTGTTAAGCTGTATTCCATCACACAAGTGTCCTGCAGGCAAATGAAGACAGCCGAGGCTCTGCAATCCAACAACCCCCTTTCCTCTCCTCCATCCCTCCTTTTCCCCAGTCACACCCACGTCATAAGCCACTCCACTCTGAGCCACAATTAACCCCTCAGGCTCTGAGCTCCCCAGCTGTCGCCACGGCAGCATCACTATCTGTAATCAGGCAGCTTTTGGTGCTCAGCCAGGGTGGCGATGCTATTTTTTTTTAACCCCAGACACACACAAACACATATATACAAACACACATACAGTGCATTCAGAAAATATTCAGACCCCTTGACTTTTTCCACATTTTGTTATGTTGAAGTCCTATTACAAAATTCTTGCTACAAATTTTCACCAGTCTAATGTCCATTGCTTGTGTTTCTTGGCCCAAGCAAGTCTCTTCTTCTAATTGGTGTCCATGAAGGCCTGATTCACACAGTTTCCTCTGAACAGATGATGTTGAGATGTGTCTGTTACTTGAGCTCTGTGAAGCATTTATTTGGGCTGCAATTTGAGATGCAGTTATCTCTAATAAACATCCTCTGCGGTAAAGGTGGTCTTCCTTTCTTGTGGTGGTTCTCATTAGGTGGCAGTGTTTAGAGCAATGAACTAGCAACCGTAAAGTTTGCACGGTCAAATCCCTGAGTTGACAAGATAAGAAAATCTGTTTTTTCTGCCCCTGAACAAGGCAGTTTTCCCAGTGTTCCTAGGCTGTCATTGAAAATAAGAATTTGTTCTTAACTGACTTGCCTAGTGATATAAAAATTAGAGCCAGTTTCATCATAGTGCTTGATGGTTTTTGCGACTGCACCTGAAGAAACATTCAAAGTTCTTGAAATTTTCTGGATTGACTGACCTTCATGTCTTAAAGTAATGATGGACTGTCATTTCTTTTTGCTTATTTGAGCTTTTCTTGCCATAATATGGACTTGGTCTTTTACCAAATAGGGCTATCTTCTGTGTACCACCCCTACCTTGTCACAACACAACTGACTGGCTCAAACACATTAAGAAGAAAAATAATTCCACAAATTATCTTTGAATAAGGCACACCTGTTATTTGAAATGCATTCCAGGTGACTACCTCATGAAGCTGGTTGAGAGAATGCCAAGTGTTTGCATAGTTGTCGTCAAGGCAAAGGGTGGAAACTTTGTTTAACACTTTTTTGGTTGCTACATGATTCCAACAGTCCCAAGGTACTGTTTCCGGAATTTCCGGTCACAACTTGCAGACTTGTTTACGTGTTGCTGTGCGTTTTTGTTGCCAACCTTACTTTGCTACCTGACAACTTTACGGTTTTTACTTGTTAAATTACCGTTTATATTTTTGGTTTTTCCATCAACTTTTTATTTTCAACTTTTTCACTCCGGACGCTTTATCTGGACATGGTTCGTCAGGACCTCCAACAGCCGAAGCTAAGTAGTAACATTAACATGATGCCTTCTAATTGCAGTCGCTCTACTCATAATATACAGGAGAACGATCGCCTTACGGCGAGGATAGCTGTGCTACAAGCTCAGCTTCAGACGCAATCGTTAGGCAAGGGTAATTTCAGTGTAGGAAAGGATGAAACAGCGTCTGTGCCACCGGTAAGTACAGATAGTAACGTTAGTATAAATCCCCTCGCACGGTCCCCGCAGCCGGACAACTTTCTCACGGTTTCTGGCTGTAGGAATGCTCAACCCGTGTCGCTCATTCAGCCGACAGAAACTTTCAACCGGTTTTCCCCATTAAGCAGCGAGTCGGAGTCAGAGGCCGAGCCTTCTCTTGTCTCTACTCCTCCCGTTATGGGTCTGAGACGCTGAAGCTTCCCACCATTAGCTCTGACAAATTGAAAACTCTAGTCATTGGCGACTCCATTACCCGCAGTATTAGACTTAAAACAAATCATCCAGCGATCATACACTGTTTACCAGGGGGCAGGGCTACCGACGTTAAGGCTAATCTGAAGATGGTGCTGGCTAAAGCTAAAACTGGCGAGTGTAGAGAGCATAGAGATATTGTTATCCACGTCGGCACCAATGATATTAGGATGAAACAGTCAGAGATCACCAAGTGCAACATAGCTTCAGCGTGTAAATCAGCTAGAAAGATGTGTCGGCATCGAGTAATTGTCTCGGGCCCCCTCCCAGTTAGGGGGAGTGATGAGCTCTACAGCAGAGTCTCACAACTCAATCGCTGGTTGAAAACTGTTTCCTGCCCCTCCCAAAAGATATCATTTGTAGGTAATTGGCCCTCTTTCTGGGACTCACCCACAAACAGGACCAAGCCTGACCTGCTGATGAGTGACGGACTCCATCCTAGCTGGAGGGGTGCTCTCATCTTATCTACCAACATAGACAGGGCTCTAACTCCCCTAGCTCCACAATGAAATAGGGTGCAGGCCAGGCAGCAGGCTGTTAGCCAGCCTGCCAGCATAGTGGAGTCTGCCACTAGCACAGTCAGTGTAGTCAGCTCAGCTATCCCCATTGAGACCGTGTCTGTGCCTCGACCTAGGTTGGGCAAAACTAAACATGGCTGTGTTCGCCTTAGCAATCTCACTAGGATAAAGACCTCCTCCATTCCTGTCATTATTGAAAGAGATCATGATACCTCACATCTCAAAATAGGGCTACTTAATGTTAGATCCCTTACTTCAAAGGCAATTATAGTCAATGAACTAATCACTGATCATAATATTGATGTGATTGGCCTGACTGAAACATGGCTTAAGCCTGATGAATTTACTGTGTTAAATGAGGCCTCTCCTCCTGGTTACACTAGTGACCATATCCCCCCGTGCATCCCGCAAAGGCGGAGGTGTTGCTAACATTTACGATAGCAAATTTCAATTTACAAAAAAAATGACGTTTTCGTCTTTTGAGCTTCTAGTCATGAAATCTATGCAGCCTACTCAATCACTTTTATAGCTACTGTTTACAGGCCTCCTGGGCTATATACAGCATTCCTCATTGAGTTCCCTGAATTCCTATCGGACCTTGCAGTCATAGCAGATAATATTCAAATCTTTGGTGACTTTAATATTCACGTGGAGTACACAGACCCACTCCAAAAGACATTCGGAGCAATCATCGATTCAGTGGGTTTTGTCCAACATGTCTCTGGACCCACTCACTGTCACAGTCATACTCTGGACCTAGTTTTGTCCCATGGAATAAATGTTGTGGATCTTAATGTTTTTTCCTCATAATCCTGGACTATCGGACCACCATTTTATTATGTTTGCAATTGCAACAAATAATCTGCTCAGACCCCAACCAAGGAACATCAAAAGTCGTGCTATAAATTCACAGACAACACAAAGATGTCCTTCCAGATTCCCTCTGTCTACCCAAGGACGCCAGAGGACAAAAATCAGTTAACTGAGGAACTCAATTTAACCTTGCGCAATACCCTAGATGCAGTTGCACCCCTAAAAACTAAAAACATTTCTCATAAGAAACTAGCTCCCTGGTACACAGAAAATACCCGCCACACCAAACTGGAAGTCTTCCGACTAGCTTGGAAAGACAGTACCGTGTAGTATCGAAGAGCCCTTACTGCTGCTCGATCATCCTATTTTTCCAACTTAATTGAGGAAAATAAGAACAATCCGAAATTCCTTTTTGTTACTGTCGCAAAGCTAACTAAAAAGCAGCATTCCCCAAGAGAGGATTGCTTTCACTTCAGCAGTGATAAATTCATGAACTTCTTTGAGGAAAAGATCATGATTATTAGAAAGAAAATTACAGGACTCCTCTTTAAATCTGCATATTCCTTCAAAGCTCAGTTGTCCTGAGTCTGCACAACTCTGGCAGGACCTAGGATCAAGAGAGACGCTCAAGTGTTTTAGTACTATATCTCTTGACACAATGATGAAAATAATCATGGCCTCTAAATCTTCAAGCTGCATACTGGACCCTATTCCAACTAAACTACTGAAAGAGCTGTTTCCTGTGCTTGGCCCTCCTATGTTGAACATAATAAACATCTCTCTATCCAGCGGATGTGTACCAAACTCACTAAAAGTGGCAGTAATAAAGCCTCTCTTGAAAAAGCCAAACCTTGACCCAGAAAATATAAAAAACTATCGGCCTATATCGAATATAGGAATTCCATTCCTCTCAATTGTTTTTAGAAAAGGCTGTTGCGCAGCAACTCACTGCCTTCCTGAAGACAAACAATGTATACGAAATGCTTCAGTCTGGTTTTAGACCCCATCATAGCACTGAGACTGCACTTGTGAAGGTGGTAAATTACATTTTAATGGCATTAGACCGAGGCTCTGCATCTGTCCTCATGCTCCTAGACCTTAGTGCTGCTTTTGATCAAATCGATCACCACATTCCTTTGGAGAGATTGGAAACCCAAATTGGTCTACACAGACAAGTTCTGGCCTGGTTTAGATCTTATCTGTCGGAAAGATATCAGTTTGTCTCTGTGAATGGTTTGTCCTCTGACAAATCAACTGTAAATTACGGTGTTCCTCAAGCTGTACATTTCAATGAAACATGGTGAAGCCCCAGAATTGCCCTCGCTAGAAGCATGTGTTTCAGACATAAGGAAGTGAATGGCTGCAAACTTTCAAATGTTTAAACTCGGACAAAACAGAGATGCTTGTTCTAGGTCCCAAGAAACATAGAGATCTTCTGTTGAATCTGACAATTAATCTTAATGGTTGTACAGTTGTCTCAAATAAAACTGTGAAGGACCTCGGCGTTACTCTGGACCCTGATCTCTCTTTTGAAGAACATATCAAGACTGTTTTAAGGACAGTTTTTTTCCATCTACGTAACATTGCAAAAATCAGAAACTTTCTGTCCAAAAATGATGCGGAAAAATGTATCCATGCTTTTGTCATTTCTAGATTAGACGACTGCAATGCTCTACTTTCCGGCTACCCTGATAAAGCACTAAATCAACTTCAGTTAGTGCTAAATACGGCTGCTAGAATCCTGACTAGAACCAACAAATTTGATCATATTACTCCAGTGCTAGCCTCCCTACATTGGCTTCCTGTCAAGGCAAGGGCTGATTTCAAAGTTTTACTGCTAACCTACAAAACATTACATGGGCTTGCTCCTACCTATCTCTCTGATTTGGTCCTGCCGTAGATACCTACACGTACGCTACGGTCACAAGACGCAGGCCTCCTAATTGTCCCTAGAATTTCTAAGCAAACAGCTGGAGGCAGGGCTTTCTCCTATAGAGCTCCATTTTTATGGAATGGTCTGCCTACCCATGTGAGAGACGCAAACTCGGTCTCAACCTTTAAGTATTTACTGAAGACTCATCTCTTCAGTGGGTCATATGATTGAGTGTAGTCTGGCCCAGGAGTGTGAAGGTGAACGGAAAGGCTCTGGAGCAACGAACCGCCCTTGCTGTCTCTGCCTGGCCGGTTCCCCTCTTTCCACTGGGATTCTCTGCCTCTAACCCTATTACAGGGGCTGAGTCACTGGCTTACTAGGGCTCTTTCATACCGTCCCTAGGAGGGGTGCGTCACTTGAGTGGGTTGAGTCACTGATGTGATCTTCCTGTCTGGGTTGTGCCATGGCGGAGAACTTCGTGGGCTATACTCAGCCTTGTCTCAGGATGGTAAGTTGGTGGTTGAAGATATCCCTCTAGTGGTGTGGGGGCTGTGCTTTGGCAATGTGGGTGGGGTTATATCCTTCCTGTTTGGCCCTGTCCGGGGGTGTCCTTGGATGGAGCCACAGTGTCTCCTGACCCGTCCTGTCTCAGCCTTCAGTATTTATGCTGCAGTAGTTTATGTGTCGGGGGGCTAGGGTCCGTTTGTTATATCTGGAGTACTTCTCCTGTCCTATCCGGGTGTCCTGTGTGAATTTAAGTATGCTCTCTCTAATTCTCTCTTTCTCTCTTTCTTTCTCTCTCTCTGAGTACCTGAACCCTAGGACCATGCCTCAGGACTACCTGACATGATGACTCCTTGCTGTCCCCAGTCCACCTGGCCGTGCTGCTGCTCCAGTTTCAACTGTTCTGCCTGTGATTATTATTATTTGACCATGCTGGTCATTTATGAACATTTGACATCTGGGCCATGTTCTGTTACAATCTCCACCCGGCACAGCCAGAAGAGGACTGGCCACCCCTCATAGCCTGGTTCCTCTCTAGGTTTCTTCCTAAGTTTTAGCCTTTCTTCGGCGATGTCATCTACAAAATGGCTTCCAACACACTACTCAGCAAACTGGATGCAGTCTATCACAGTGCCATCCGTTTTGTCACTAAAGCACCTTATACCACCCACCACTGCGACTTGTATGCTCTAGTCGGCTGGCCCTCACTACATATTCCTCGCCAGACCCACTGGCTCCAGGTCATCTACAAGTCCATGCTAGGTAAAGCTCCGCCTTATCTCAGTTCACTGGTCACGATGGCAACACCCATCCGTAGCACGCGCTCCAGCAGGTGTATCTCACTAATCATCCCTAAAGCCAACACCTCATTTGGCCGCCTTTCATTCCAGTACTCTGCTGCCTGTGACTGGAAAGAACTGCAAAAATCGCTGAATTTGGAGACTTTTATCTCCCTCACCAACTTCAAACATCAGCTATCCGAGCAGCTAAACGATCGCTGCTGCTGTACATAGTCTATTGGTAAATAGCCCACCCATTTTCACCTACCTCATTCCCATACTGTTTTCATACTGTTTTTTATTTATTTACTTTTCTGCTCTTTTGCACACCAATATCTCTACCTGTACATGACCATCTGATCATTTATCACTCCAGTGTTAATCTGCAAAATTGTATTATTCGCCTACCTCCTCATGCCTTTTGCACACATTGTATATAGACTGCCCATTTTTTCTACTGTGTTATTGACTTGTTAATTGTTTACTCCATGTGTAACTCTGTGTTGTCTGTTCACACTGCTATTCTTTATCTTGGCCAGGTCGCAGTTGCAAATGAGAACTTGTTCTCAACTAGCCTACCTGGTTAAATAAAGGTGAAATTCTAGGGAGTTTTTCCTAGCCACCGTGCTTCTACACCTGCATTGCTTGCTGTTTGGGGTTTTAGGCTGGGTTTCTGTATAGCACTTTGAGATATCAGCTGATGTACGAAGGGCTATATAAATAAATTTGATTTGATTTGATTTCATAGTGTTGATGTCTTCACTATTATTCTACAACGCAGAAAATTGTAAAAATAAAGAAAAACCCTGGAATGAGTAGGTGTGTCCAAACTTTTGACTGGTACTGTAAGTATTCAGACCCTTTGCTATGAGACTCGAAAATGAGCTCAGGTGCATCCTGTTTCTATTGATAATCCTTGACATGTTGAAACAACTTGATTGGAGTCCACCTGTGGTAAATTCAATTGATTGAATATGATTTGGAAAGGTACACAGTTGTCCCACTGTTGACAGTTCATGTCAAAGCAAAAACCAAGCCACGAGATCAAAGGAATTGTCCGTAGAGCTCCGAGACAGGATTGTGTCGAGGTACAGATCTGGGGAAGGGTACCAAAAAATAAGCATCATTGAAGGTCCCCAAGAATACAGTGGCCTCCATAATTCTTAAATTGGAGAAGTTTGGAAGTACCAAAACTCTTCTTAGAGCTACCCGCCCGTCCAAACTGAGCAATTAGGGGAGAAGGGCCTTGGTCATGGAGGTGACCAAGAACACAATGGTGACTCTAACAGAGCTCCATTGTTCTTCTGTGGAGATGGGAGAACCTTCCAGAAGGACAACCATCTCTGCAGCACTCCACCAATCAGGCCTTTATTGTATAGTGGCCAGATGGAAGCCAATCCTCTGTGAAAGGCACATGTCAGTCCGCTTGGAGTTGCCAAAAGGCACCTAAATGACTCTCATACCATTATAAACAAGATTCTCTGGTTTGATGAAACCAAACTTGAACTTTTTGGCCTGAATGCTAAGTGTCATATCTGGAGGAAACCTGGCACCATCCCTATGGGGAAGAATCATGCTGTGTGGATGCTTTTCAGAAGCAGGGACTGGGAGACTAGTCACGATCAAGGGAAAGATGAACAGAGAAAGTACACATCGATCCTTGATGAAAACCTGCTCCAGAGCGGACCTCAGACTGGTGCGAAGGTTTACCTTCTAACAGGACAACGTCCCTAAGCACACAGCCAAGACAACGCAGAGTGGCTTCAGGACAAGTCTCTGAATGCCTTTGATTAGCCCAGCCAGAGTCCGGACTTGAACCCTATCAAACATCTCTGGAAAGACCTAACAATAGCTGTGCAGCGATGCTCCCCATTCAACCTGACAGAGCTTGAGAGATCCCAAATACACACCCAAATACACACCCAAATACAGGTGTGCCAAGCTTGTAGAGTCATACCCAAGAAGACTTGAGGTAGTTATTGCTGTCAAAGGTGCTTCAACAAAGTGCTGAGTAAAGGGTATGAATACTTATGTAAACGTGATATTTCAGGGTTTTTTTTATATACATTTGCTAGAATTTCGAATAACCTGTTTTTGCTTTGTCATTATAGGGTATTGCGTGTAGATTAATGAGGAAAAAACAATTTAATTCATTTTAGAAAAAGTCTGTAACGTAACAACATTTTGAAAAAGTCTAAAGGTGTGAGTACTTTCCGAAACCACTGTATGTACACATACACAAGCACACACTCATGTACACACGCTGTCATTTGAAAGGTTGCATCGCCCTTCCGCTTATACTTCCACCTCTTCCCTCGTCACTCACTCACTCACTCACTCACTCACTCACTCACTCACTCACTCACTCACTCACTTCCATGGAAGCCTTGTACCCTCCTCCCCTGTTGCTCTGTTGCATCACAGGTCTTCCATTCAAACTCCCCTATATGAAAGTATGTAGCTAACACTCAACAGCCTGTGTGAGAGAGCCGCTGAGGTACAGGGGGGGTTCCCATATTGATGTTGAGGTGAAACGTTACCCAGAATACATTCCTGCTACAGGGGAACTGAATGTCCGAAGCTGTGCTGTGAAGGGGAGTGAGCTAGGCCTGCCTTGGTTTGGTTTATTTATACAGAGTTGGGTGAGTGGAGACTGAGCTTGTATATATCCAGGGTGGGTTGTGGTGTAGTAGGGGCACTGCAGAGGGGGTTTGGAATGGACACACATGTCATGTCAGTAGCTAATGGTGACTTGGAGGTTGTGTTAGTGTTAGGGGAAAAACGAACTCTGCGGTCATAACTAGCATGATTTCCCATGTATGATAGGCACGCTTGCTATTTTCCATCATTTCAATGTGGAGGTCTGGACAAATATTTGTATCATCAGTGATGAGTGATGTTTTTTTACTTGGTATGTTACTGAAAACAGATGCCCTTACATGCAGAAGGACCGTTATCATTTTAAAACCTCCCCTTTCTGTTGTCAGATTGTACGCTTTTTTATTTGACTATGTTGCACGAAACACATTCCTTCTGTGACTTCATTCTGATGTCTTGGTATGTCATCCATCACAACATGGCACAATCATTTCCATACATGAAAATGATCAAAATTGAGTTGAGCATTATGGTAACCGGTTCTGTCAGTAATGCCGTGGACAAAATACAATCCCACAAATCATATACCAACGCCCATCACTTTTGATAATTTGAACATGTATTGATTGTAGGGTGGAGATAGAATGGCACACCGCTCTCTAACTTTCTGTGAGTTGACAGTCTAGCGTGTTAGCCTGTGTGTTAGCCGAGACACTTTGCGTTATTTGAGTTGATTGTTTTAATGGAATATTTCTACTGCATTGCTAATGTAATGGCTATAATTGATGAGGAGAGAGAGAGAGAGAGAGAGAGAGAGAGAGAGAGAGAGAGAGAGAGAGAGAGAGAGAGAGCGATAGAGACTGAGGGGTGGTGGAGAGGGGGGCCTAGAGCGAAGTCAATCAGAGTGGGGTGATCTGATGTGTGTGCATGGGGCTCGCCACTCGCAGAAATGTGTTGGCACCCAACCAGAAAATGGATTCGATTGGATTGGATGTGTGCTCTGCCCCCCAATCCACTCCTCCAGCCCACTGTCTATTTCAGCTTTCTGGCTGTCCCACGGTAAGACTTAAAGTATCTAAATACCATTTATTGGAGTTAGAGTGTGTGTGCGTATGTGTGTATGTGTGTATGTGTGTGTGTGTGTGTGTGTGTGTGTGTGTGTGTGTGTGTGTGTGTGTGTGTGTGTGTGTGTGTGTGTGTGTGTGTGTGTGTGTGTGTGTGTGTGTGTGTGTGTGTGTGTGTGTGTGTGTGTGTGTGTGTGTGTGTGTGTGTGTTAACAGACAGGGGAAGTGGGGGAGTGACAACCTGTCAGTGTTGCCCTAGGGTATATGGCACAGAATAGAATATGAACAGCACAAATAGGACATGGTATAGCATGTATCATGATTCTCTGGCATGTGTAGAGCCTGGGGTTTCTGCCATCTGTAGCTTAGGAACAAGCACGTAGGCGATAAGTAGATCCTCTGTCGATATGAGGCGATGTATGGATACTGGTTCATTTGCTCACTATCACAGGGAAAGTTAAAAGTAGTTCAGCACATCTTCCCTTAGGACATATCTTCCTTTAGGACATATCTTCCCTTAGGACATATCCCACATCCTGTTGGCTCTAAGAGCTGCAACACTTAGGTTGTTTTTATTAATTCAACTTTTAATAATTAGGTGGGCAAGCTATTTTCTTAAACCCTTACTTGGCTTTCTGTGGGATGCCTTAAGCTCTGGGGCATTGGCAGGAGATTTCCCTTGCTCAGGCTCTGTCTGTCTGTCAGTTGCGTATAATGCACATTATCCACCCCAAGACGAATTAAAGGCTTATTCCAGTAAGACACTCCCATGTCTTTAAATCAGGACCATGCTATAGCTTGCTCGCTATTCATCCAACGACTTTGTGCTACAGACTGTGTCGCAATGCCAAGAACACTTTGGCAAGAGTCCTCAAGTTTTTTCTCCATTATTTGAATTGCCTTTAAGCTATAATCAATATTTACGGAGCACTCTCCAACAGGAGGGGCAAGAGGACTAAGCATTTCTATCTCCAAAGCTCTAATTGGATTAAGGCTCAGTTGGAATGGTGGATCACGTCCATGTTATAGCTTTGGAGTTGCTACATCAGGTTTGGTCTGAATTCTGACATGGCTCTTCTTATTTGTCAGTCTGCTCAGAGAAATACATCATGAGGAAAAGACGGGCTCAAAGTGAATTGTTTTGAAGCCAGAGTAGAATTAATTTGGACAGGGGCGCAACTTTGGTTTTAGAAGTGGGAGGGACAAATTATTATTATTTAAATGTTTTTATCCAGTCGGATAAAACAGCCAACCCGACCGATCGGAGGCATCCACATTCCAATTATAAATATGGGGGGGAACAAAAATGCTATTTCAGAATGGGCCCCCCCCCACCCCCACCCACCCCTGCATTTGGACATTTGCTCTGATATGAACATGCACCAAGTTTCCATAGAACCATAATAAAAGACAATAAACAGAGTGGATAATGTTTTGAGAAAGAGAGGTAGGCACACATTTGAATCTGTTAGGGAAGATAGCAGGTGATCGTTAGGAAGATTTGGAGTGAAGATGGAGAGTCCAATGAGGAGAAGTAAAAAGAGGACAATGTGAGTGAAAGGAAGTGGTGTGGCCACAGTGTGAAAGGCCAAATGCCCATGCGGCTTCTCCATCTGGTTCTCTCGCTGTGTGCTTGTGTGTCTGTCTGTGTGTGTGCGTCAGGGTCAGTGTGTGTGTGTGTGTATGTGCTCAGTCGGACACAGGAACAAAACATATCTTCATCCCTCAGAGGCACAGTGAGTGTATATCACTGTCTACTCCACCAGTGGGCATTGAGGACATTTCGTTGTACTGTAAGTGTAACTGTCTGTCTGGTTGCATTAACAAGTGGCAGGTAATTCATAGAGGAGCATGTTCAGGCCAATAAATGGTGGTGAAATGCTGTGAGATTGACCTATTTCATCATGTAATGCAGTGTCGTGAAATGTATGGGTCTTTGGAAACATAGATTGGTAGAGTGTAAGTGTACATAACTGGGAGTAAAAATAAACCAAAATAAAACTTACTGAGAGGAAGTATTGAAATATTGCACATAGAAAACATTGCTATCAATGAGAATGATATATCTATAACTCACATTTCTATCTGAAATGGTCATATACAAAATGACATAATAGACCTTACTAGACAGAGAAATAAGAAGCACCAGTTTCCCCTTATGATCTGGGTTTAGCAATGTTACAAAGCGATATAATAGTCAGCAGCTACACTTATTCAGAGCAGCCTGCTGTCCAATCAGGACAAAACAGTAAAGTGCTTTACAAAGAGTTAGACTCTCATTATGCAAGCAACTTCCCAAACCAGGCCAGGCCATGACATAACTAAATTGCTTTGGAGCAATAGCTATTCAAATCGGTCTCATGGGAACATCTCACAGTATTGTTGCTGCTCTATAGAACCTGCTAAACTATGGCTGTAGAGGTGGGCATGATCCCTTTTGACCTCATCCCAATAACCCACTTGATCCTGAGCTACTCTTATCACCAGACACTCAAAACAGACCATGGATATCTCCCAAATGGCACCCTATTCCCTAGATAGTGCACTACTTTTAACCAGAGCCCTATGGGTCCAGGTCAAAAGTAGTCCACTATATAGAGAATAGGGTGCCATTTGGGAGATTCACCTGTTCTGGTTCAGATTCACTCCCATCCATTCTCTTCTAAAAACAAAAAAAGGGATAGAATGGATCTTGCATTTCACAAATCCCCTCTCAATCCTTGACCTATTTATTAAGCATTAGTTCAGACTATTTTCATACTTCTTATGTAAAATAAAATCTAGAATAGAATATGAAATAATGGTCAACAGTCTATGATTTGGTCGGTGACATGTTTTGCATTGTTTGACATTAGAAATGACATGTTACAATCCATATGGCATCATATGGACGGTAGAGATTTGTTTTCATACAATGACTTTCTCCCAACCATTAATCCCCATCCATTTTAAATCCTGTAGGTGACCTTAAGGGAACTTTTAACACTCAGTTCACAGCCAAAGAGAAAGCATAAAAACCACAATGCGGTATATAGAGTAGAGTGAGTTGGCCAACCAATCATTGTCCTTGAGTGAGTTGACCAACCAGCCTCTGTCCCAGGTTTTTTTTCCTCTTGGGACCAGAGGACGAGAGAGTGCTCTCTTATAGAGGGCGTTGTAAAGATCTCTGTTCACCTCCTCCAGCAATTCATTATCTTAAGTGTTCAGCTGCAGCCAGTGTGTCGAGTGGTGGAGTTGTGTTGAGACAGGGTTACTTTACCGTTCGACTTGGTCTTAACGTCTGCTTTTTGCCCTGTCATCTTCTGAGGCAAAACCCTCATGTGAACCCTAAGGCAGAGACCAAAAATATCAAGACCAAAATATAAACTAAAAGTGGTCTCACAATAAACAAAGTGCAATTTATAAAGGCTTTAAATAGCATACCAAAAAAAGCTTTATGTATGCTATATACAGCTTTTATAAGTTGTACTTTGTTTTAATAGTGGGACCGGATGGGTCAGTCTAGTATCCGCTGTCATGGATAAATATGTCAAGATTCACAGGGCGTTGGTACAGACTACTCTGACGGGGATATTTCAACCAGGGAGAACTGTATCCATAATGTGATGGCCAAATATGGTCCGACAAAACTAAGTGACGACAGCAGGCATCAATTTAGCCTTTAGTGAAGACATTTTTTTGGATAATAAGTCGTTCTTCGGAGGGAAATAAAGTTTTCATTTGCTCTATAATGTAATAATTTTCAATATCCTTTAATGGAGCAAAGGGCATGAAAATGAAATTACTGTGAAACTAAAACGAGACTGTTTTCCTTCTAACATATCTCATATTCAATTATCTACTGTTAAAGGGCTTTTAAAAGAGCCTTTCCAAAGAAAATGTTATCTCAGAGTAAATTGAGGTCCTTATCTTTGCTTCGCCATAATATTGGAATGCAAAATATTTTATTACTCGTAAAAATTCAAATGAATACGAATATGTATATAGAACTTGTCTTGCTCAGACCTGCTCTCCATGAATTATTTGAAGATTTAAAATGAGAGAACTTATCTACATACGTGTTAGGGTTCAGCATAGATTACAGCGTTAGGTTTAGGGTAGATTAGGGTTAGCTAACTATACTAATTAGCATAACACTTTAATAACCCTAACCATAGTCTACCCTAAACGACAGAAAAGTAAACTAGCCTAGCAATAGTTTATTTTATTACTTTACCTGATGGATAGAACTTTGGGTAACACTGAGGTTATCTTCGTAATGCTTTATCGTGTAAATACTGTATACACGGGCAACAGGTAGCCTAGTGGTTAGAGCGTTGGACTAGTAACCAAAAAGTTGCAAGATCGAATCCCTGAGCTGACAAGGTAAAAACTTGTCGTTCTGCCCCTGAACAAGGCAGTTAACCCGCTGTTCCTAGGCCGTCATTGAAAATAAGAATTTGTTCTTAACTGACTTGCCTATTTAAATAAAGGTTAAATAAAATAAATACAGTGCATACATGACTCGGTCAAAGCCTTGGCCACCTCAGACCTCTCGCTCTCTGTATGGTCCAGCTTGTGCCCCAGGTCCTGTGCCTCAGGTCCATTGCCTCAGGCCCTGTGCCTCATTTCCTGTGCCTCAGACACGTGCAGCATGAAGGATAAGAGACCAGCGCTGCTCTTCTCTTCTCTCCACTCAAGCAGCACACTCACTTTGCAGATGAGGTTGGCACGGGCAGGCTGCTTTGTATTTGAACCTAATTTATAACCTCTGCGTCAAGCATAGGGTGCATTAGGAATATCAGGCACATGGCTCTGTCCCAGCCATCCAGTCAGCCATCACATTGCATGGGCACGAGAGGTGATGGATAGACAGAGGAGGGGTATAGACCATGGTGGGTCAGGGGTGGAGGGGCATGTGCTTCTGTGTGTGTGTGTGTGTGTGTGTGTGTGTGTGTGTGTGTGTGTGTGTGTGTGTGTGTGTGTGTGTGTGTGTGTGTGTGTGTGTGTGTGTGTGTGTGTGTGTGTGTTTAAATGCATGTTCAACACAATTCAAGACAATAGATTTATAGATTTTCACATACAACCCCCCCCCTCTCTCCCCAAAATTGAGCAGACTGAGGTATGATTGTGACATAAACAATCTGTGAGAAACCTCCATTGTGTAAGGGCTCTCTAAGGGCTGTCAACACAATTAAATGAGTGACTGACGCTGAAATGGAGCCAAAATGGAGCTGACCCCTAAAGAACATGCTGGGGGAGAGACACACGGTAACCAATAGATTACCCCGTCACATACTCTCACTTCAAATTTGGGAAATGACACACACACAAACACACCCACACTCACTCACGCTCACACACACACGTTTGGGAATAAACAGCCCCGGTCTGGCATTGTTACCTCCACAGCAGAGCAGCCGTGATTCCATTTTCATTTCAGATCACTTCTCATTGGCCCAGGGTGCAGCGAGCTGAACAGATGGCGTGTCCCAAATGGACCCCTATTCTGTATGTAGTGCACTACATTTGACAAGAGCCCCATGGGCCCTGGTCAGAAGTAGTGCACAATAGTGGGTTATTTGGGATGCATTCAGAGTGTGTGAAGTGAGCGGTGATTGGAGCTGCAAATTGTTCACAAAGGAATGGACCGGGGAGATTGCTCAAAGAGGATAATGGAAGAAGTGTGTGTGTGTGTGTGTGTGTGTGTGTGTGTGTGTGTGTGTGTGTGTGTGTGTGTGTGTGTGTGTGTGTGTGTGTGTGTGTGTGTGTGTGTGTGTGTGTGTGTGTGTGTGTGTGTGTGTGTGTGTGTGTGTGTGTGTGTGTGTGTGTGTGTGGCCTGCGTCAAGTGCATGTGTGTGCCCCTGTGTACCCCATGTGTGAGTAAGTGAGCAATTGAGTCTGTTTGCAACCAAAAAAACATCTTCATTCTGGATAGAAATGTTACATGACAACATAAACATATTAACATTGATTTAGAACCAAGTGCATAATGCACACAGCTTTGTGTCGTCCTACAAGATTGGATCTGCTTATGAACATTTTTTAAAATGTGGATAAGAAAAGAGTCCGGAGGGTTGTGAATTTGAGTGGACAGGTGCATAGCCTACAAATCATAGCCACAGTCTCTCTCTTGCCTCGCCTGAGTTGCATCACAGCTTTATTTCAGGATTTGACCTCCTTTGATGACAGCCAGCCACATGGTCCTGTTAAATATGTATGCATTTATAAGAGAGTAAACATGTAAAGTTGTTTCCCCATCTTAAAATACTTGGAATCATGCCCTAAGCCAAAGGCCCTAAGCCACACATGGCTTTCACTGTTTCCGTGTGGTGGGAAGTCAACATGCTGATGTCATACATGTTTCTGTATGTTAGACATGTACAGAATATTTGTGAAGAGGAGTCAAAGTACATCGGAGCATAGGAAAGTCCCCTGTATTGACTTGGAGCCAATGGTGTCATGCTTCCTGACTTAATCACAATTCATCAGAAAAGAGCCTTCAGGCGGCACTACGGAACCGGGTTCGATCCCGGGCTGTGTCCAGGCCGGCCGCGTCGTCTGGGTTAGGGGAGGGTTTGATTGCACTCTGACACAGTCCCCAGTAGTATGGTGTTTCCTCTGGCACATTGGTGCAGCTGGCTTCCGGGTTAAGCAAGCAGTGCGTCAAGAAGCAGTACAGCTTAGCAGGATCGTGTTTCGGGGAGAACGCATGACTCTCAATCTTTGACTATCCCGAAGATTTTAAGATGGGGAAACAACTTTACATGTTTACTCTCTTATAAATGCATACATATTTAACAGGACCATGTGGCTGGCTGTCATCAAAGGAGGTCAAATCCTGAAATAAAGCTGTGATGCAACTCAGGCGAGGCAAGAGAGAGACTGTGGCTATGATTTGTAGGCTATACATCTGTCCACTCAAATTCACAACTGTCCGGACTCTTTGGTATAGGTATAGGTTGAGGTTATGGCCAATGCCAGTGGTGGGACTTGAGTACATGTACTTTCAAAGGATACATTGGTCCTCATGTCCACTCAAACACTCCAAGGCATATTTGTCCCCATATGACGATGTCATTAATCTAACAAGATCATATTACATGATGTAATTACCTGGTTAGATCATGTTCCATGTGTGGGTCGGTAGAGTGAGTAAATGACGAATCAATGTGAGGAGGTGAGGCATGCTGGGAAAAGGAGAGTGGAGTGAGAGATCAGAGAGGACGTAATAGGAAGAGACAAGAACAATGGGAGGATGAATAGAAGGGCAGAATGAGTTTCCATAAAGTGAGACGAGAGAGGGAGATAGGGAGGGGAGAATGAAAGGAAAGAGAGAGAGAGCACTGGAGAGAGTGAGTGAGAAGTGATGCATAACTAACAGAGAAGTTATGATGCTATAAGTTAACTGGGAACATGTTAGATGAGGCTTTAGGGAATATTCTTGGAAAGTTACCATGGACGGATCTGAAGTGCTCATATAAATCAAATCAAATCAACGTTGATTTGCCGAGTACCCAGATTAGCAGATGTTAAAGCAGGTGCAGCAGTGCAGCATTTCTAACAGTACAATAGTAATAAACAAATAACAAACATCAGAAATATCAGAATATGCAGGATTGGAAGGAGCATGTTAGAGTCCAGAACATATATATGATGTAGTAAGTGAAATCATTCAGTATTGCATGGATCCCTAACCCTAACCCTAACCCTAACCCTAACCCTAACCCTAACCCTAACCCTAACCCTAACCCTAACCCTAACCCTAACGCTAGCTTCATGTCCACATCCTGGTTCAATCCGAACCCTCAATCCTAACCCTAAGCCTAACTTAAGCTTCATGTTCATATCCTGGTTCAATCCTAACCCTCGCCTCAACCCTAGCCTTAACCCAAATCCGGACCCTAACACTAGCTACATGTCTAAAATCACCCCTTCATGTCTGAAACCCTTCAGACATTGACATTTTTCAAATATTTCATTCAAGGAAAATACTACCACCAGAGTGGACTCAAAAAAATCCACCTTTTCTTGAAAGGTTACAGGTCTATTTGCCCCAAATGAGAATTACCATTTGCTCACTGACGGACTGAAGGAAGGAGGCGGGAAGAAAAGGTTAGCCTTCCGCCACATATTAAGTAGCGCTAGCACGAGCCTGACCTTTCTAGCATCGATTCCCACCCAAATACCAGCTCTGTTATTGTAGCCATGGAGATGAAGATAGGGGCGAGTCATGGATCAGTGCACAGGCCCTCGCTGGCTTTCACTTACCGTAATGAGCCACATTAATGTGGAGGTTTCACACACACACACACACACACACACACACACACACACACACACACACACACACACACACACACACACACACACACACACACACACACACACACACACACACACACACACACACACACACACACACACACACACACACACACACACACACACACACACACACACACACTAATGTGTTGTTGAAATCTGATATTTCTTACATCTAAGCTAGAATCAGTCTGTGACTCACACTGCCTTCCCCTCTACCCATATCTAGGTTAGACTAACTGGAATTGTGGGTACGAATGACTCATCGCTGGCCTGAAGGTCAACTGACCAAGGCTTTGGTGGAGAAGTCGACTACATCATGACATTATGAGCACAGTGATCATCGACCTATAGGAAAGAGTTGCATCATCACTACTTCCCAACTGGCACCCTTTTCACTACCTAGTGAACTACAATTGACCAAAGCAAAATGATGGCTCACTACTTTAACATCATCATCCAGGTCAGTTCTAGTGGGTTTGAGTGGAAGTGGAAGTATGATTCATTTCAGGGGAGAATATGAAAACAACTAAATACATCATCCTATGCTGAGAAGGATAGAGGGGTAACTAGCATCTAAATCCTTTACATACCTGTAGTATTGATAACATTAGTTGGCACTAATCCACTTTTGAAGTCAGGATAATGACATGTTGTTGTTGGAAGCTTAAACAGGCCAATTAAAAACAGACTATTTTGAAAAGCTATTGAAATGTGACTTGGGGACTTATTTTTTTAAATGTATTATTCAAAGGTAGCCCATATTACGGGATTTCTTGAAATATAGCCTGATAGCTATGCCTATCGTTTGTTTGTTTTATCGCATTGTTATGCTTCAGTGAAGTAACGTTCTAGGAAGTGATCAGGCATTCTACACAGCAGCCGTATTGTTTTGTTATCCCTCGGTGTCACAAATAGCACTCTATGCCCTATATAGTGCACTACTTTTGACCAGAGCCCTATGCCTTAGGCAAAAGTAGTGCACTAAATAGGGAATAGGGTGCCATTTGGAATGTAGACCCGTCTTGTTGATGGGCATGCAGAAGACTCCCAAACACATTGATATAAATCCCCTCTGAAATGCTAATCTGCTTGGTCTGTTCTCTGTGTCTGTCATGTTTATCGTCTGTAGTACATCTCTTGGACTTTGTCTTTGTTCGCAGAGCACTTTATATGCCTCAGTATGTTATAGGATTCAAACACAAGTACTCACACTTTTAAAAGATGAAGAAAGCTATAAAATACATGTATTATTCATAGGATATATTTATTGTTATTGTCTTAGTTTGCAATCTTCTGACTTTTAGTGAAGTGAGAGAGTGTGATATCGTCAAAAGACTAATGGTGTGACTAAAGGGATTTAAAGTCTAGGGGTGTGTCCCAAATGGCACCCTATTCCCTATGTAGTGCCCTACTTTGACCAAAGCCCTTTTGGGCACATCTTTATCCCTCTGGGAAAGCTTGATACTGCAACTTCTAAGCACAACAACCCAATAGGGACACATGATACAGACATGGAACTATGTCCTGCTCAATGCCCACTCTGATCCTCCTCAACCCAGATTCATTCACAGAATGTCAAATTCAAAATACCTCAGACCTCTTTACCTCTTATATCAGTTCTCATAGGCAACTGAAAGCTGACGGTATAGATACTGTCCAGTACCAAATGCTACTGAGAACTATCTACAGTCCTGTGTGTCCCAAATGGCAACCTATATTCTAAAAACTGCTTGGTTTTATGGAATTGGTCGCTTAGTTGGGTTATTTTCTTTAAAAGTACACAACGATTTTGGTTGTTAATGCTGGGTTATTGATGCTGGGTCAGAAGGCTGGAGGCGTGTCTTAGTAGGGGTGTGGCTTTCAGATTGTTATCTTAGTCTTTAATCCAGTAAAGGGTGTGGAACTGCAGGTTGCCTCGGGAAGATAACTTAGCAGTTATCTTTTGTCCACCCAAAACAAGGGGAGAAATAGGGACTCTAATCAGGGGGAAAGATAAATGTTATTTGATTAGGGAATAGGAACCTGGTTCATCCAGCAGGGGGAAAACGAACAGAGGGAAAAGCAAAATGACAAGACAAAATTGACTGTTGTATTGTTGTTATTGTTGTTACATGTTAAGGTTGAACACCGACACTTTTGTAGCATTAGTTTGACTTATAAAGTGAATGAGTTCCTCAATAACCTATGCATATACCAACGTTAGGATAGTTACTACTGTTACAATAACCAATCAGCAATCAGCAATGTTACTATTTATTATATTAGAATATGTAATATGCATAAATATTCAAGGAACATGTACATTTGAAGTGTAAAAACTTAACAGGATGAACAAGAATAACATTTACTCTCATGGGGGCCAAAAATAAGTAGATGATAGCCACACCCCTAATAAGCCAGGCCTCCTGAAAATAATCTATAGATTACATGAAAAAACACTCAGTTGCTGAGGTCAAGTCAGCATGAGAGTGAATAAAACCCATTGTACAGTGCCTTGCAAAAGTATTCACCGCCTTGGTGTTTTTACTATTTTGTTGTATTACAACCTGTAATTTAAATGGATTTGGATTTCATGTAATGGACATACACAAAATAGTTTGAATTGTTGAAGTAAAATTCTAAAAAATAACTTGTTTAAAAAAAAATCTAAAAAATAAAAAACAGAAAAGTGGTGCGTACATATGTATTCACCTCATCCCCTTTGCTATTAAGCCCCTAAATAAGATCTGGTGCAACCAATTACCTTCAGAAGTCAAATAGTTAGTTAAATAAAGTCCACCTGTGTGCAATCCAAGTGTCACATGATCTGTCACATGATCTCAGTATATATACACCTGTTCTGAAAGGACCCAGAGTCTGCAACAGCACTAAGCAAGGGGCACCACCAAGCAAGCGACACCATGAAGACCAAGGAGCTCTCCAAACAGGTCAGAGACAAAGTTGTGGAGAAGCACAGATCAGGGTTGGGTTATAAAAAATATAATAAACTTTGAACATCCCACAGAGCGCCACTATATCCATTATTAAAAATGTAAAGAATATGGCACCTCAACAAACCTGCCAAGAGAGGGCCGCCCACCAAAATTCACGGACCAAGCAAGGAGGGAATTAATCAGAGAGGCAACAAAAAGACCAAAGATAAGCCTGAAGGAGCTACAAAGCTCCACAGTGGAGATTGGAGTATCTGTCCATCTGTCCATAAGTCATACACTCCACAGAGCTGGGATTTAAGGAAGAGTGTCCAGGAAAAACTAAGCAAACGCGTTTGGTGTTCGCCAAAAGGCATGTGGGAGACTCCCCAAACATATGGAAGAAGGTACTCTAGTCAGATGAGACTAAAATGTTGCTTTTTGGCCATCAAGGAAAACACTATGCCTGGTGCAAACTCAACACCTCACATCACCCCGAGAACACCATCCTCACAATGAAGCATGGTGGTGGAAGCATCATGCTGTGGGGACTTGGAAACTGATCAGAATTTAAGGAATGATGGATGGCGCTAAATACAGGGAAACTCTTGAGGGAAACAAGTTTCAGTCTTGCAGAGATTTGAGACTGGGTCTGAGGTTCACCTTCCAGCAGAACAATGACCCTAAGCATACTGAAAAATCAACACTTGAGTGGTTTAAGGGGAAACATTTAAATATCTTGGAATGGCCCAGTCAAAGCCCAGACCTCAATCCAATTGAGAATCTGTGGTATGACTTAAAGATTACTGTTCAACAGCGGAACCCATCCAGCTTGAAGGAGCTGGAGCAGTTTCGCCTTGAAGAATGGGCAAAAGTCCCAGTGGTTAGATGTGCCAAGCTTATAGATACACACCCCAAGAGACTTTCAGTTGTAATTGCCGTAAAAGGTGGCTCTACAAAGTATTGACTTTGGGGGGGGTGAATAGTTATGCACACTCAAGTTGTCACGTTCTGACCTTAGTTCCTTTGTTTTTGTCTTTGTTTTAGTATGGTCAGGGCGTGAGTTGGGGTGGGCAGTCTATGTTTGTTTTTCTATGTTGGTTTTTGAGTTTGGCCTAGTATGGTTCTTAATCAGAGTCAGCTGTCAATTGTTGTCCCTGATTGAGAATCATACTTAGGTAGCCTGGGTTTCACTTTTGGTTTGTGGGTATTTGTCTTCCGTGTCAGTGTTTATCGCCACACGGGACTGTTTTGTTCATTTCACGTTTATTGTTTTGTATTTCGTAGTGTTCCGTTTATGTTTTAAAATAAACATTATGGACACTTACCACGCTGCGTTTTGGTCCTCCGATCCTTCTCGCTTCTCCTCCTCAGAAGAGGACGACGAGGTTCGTTACACAAGTTTTCAGTTTTTTTGTCTTATTTCTTGTTTGTTTCACAATAAAACAAAAATATGGGTTGTTACCAAATAACCCAAATTGGGTTGTTTTTAATGCAGGATCTTTTTTAGGTGTATGGGGGGGCTCATAGGGCTTTGGTCAAAAGTGGTGCAGGACAGTATATTGGGAACAGTGTGGCATTTGGGACTTTGTCTGTACAGTGGGTTGAATTATGAGGCAGAATAACCATAGGGCTGTTACATAACCATCAGTCCCTTAGAGACGTGATGCTCGATGACCTTTGTTAATTGTGGCCTATGTGTGTGGGTGGGTGGGCCTGCGTATGTAGCCGGCTGAGTTGGAGGAAAGTGATATGTCTCCCACACACTCTCCTCTCTTTCATCATTACCCTCTCCTCCTCTCCTCCTTCTCCCTGTCTCTTCTTCTCTCCCCCTGTTGGAGTAGGGACCTTGTCCAGGAGAGAAAAGAGGAAGTACAGTGTGTGTGTCACAGGAGGCTGCTGAGGGGAGGATGGATCATAATAATGGCTGTAACGTAGCAAATGGAATGGCATCAACCGCACGCAGTTACTCACAAGTGGGATACTCAAGGGAGACTGAATGTTTACCAATAACTGCACCCTGATCGTGCCACTCCCACCGTCTTATCCCTGTGCCGTAGAAAAACAACCAGCACTCTCTGATGCAGCAGGGGATTTACATTTAACGTCAAATCTCCAAACAACGAGTATGGAAGTGTGTAAAATAAGGAGATATTAAGTCAAAATGGATTAGGCGTGACCTCCATGAAGTTAAAAGATGTTCTATATTGTGCTGTAATCCCTGATTTGTACTCTATTTGTGTTTTGACTTTTGATTTGTTATTACGAGTATTGGACCAGCTGGGCATATGGTTCAGCAGACTCAAATCTGTCAGAATTTAGGACCAGTGAAGGATTAAGATCATAACAAACCTTGTGGCATCAGCATCCTCCTATGGGTGTGTCCCAGTAGTACCCTATTCCCTCTATAGTGCATTACTTTTAACCAGAGCCCTTGTCAAAAGTAGTGCACTATACAGGGGATAGGACGCCATTTGTAATGCAGCCTCTAGCTCTGAACAGACTGGCATACCATCAAATCGACCGTGTCAGTGATGAAGAAAATATCAGCTCTCTTTCTGCTAAATTAACCCTGTGGTCTGATAGACTGAGAGCCACAACACCACTCTGACAGAAAGATACAGGTTCAAACTCAATAAACTGTTCACACATTTGATTTACTATTACACGATACACTAGCCTGGTCCCAGATCTGTTTGTGCTTGGCCTGACAATTACCACAGGAGTTGGCAAAACAGCACAGACAGATCTGGAACCAGGCTAACTACACACTACATATAACTGAACATATATACTATATGAAGTGTCCTATATCATGATTATATATCTATATTCAGCAGGCATGGTACTAAATAAATCATATCATGCTTTAAATACAGCCAAAGTACAGTAGCAGCAGATCAAAGAAAAGGGTCTGTGTTACATTTCACTAAGCACAGGAGGTAATGAAACATTCCTTTACTACTAGATTACAGTTTGTCTAATTACAGTATAATTACAATAGATTTAAAAGCGTTGTTTAATAATCGTTACCAGGCTTGTAAGAACAAACTAGGCCCACAGCCACTTACCCTGCAGTAACCACACCCCTCTCTGCTTTGCACACTCCTTTGATTAGGCCGGGCCTTTAACTAGTGCATTACAACTCAGCATTTGGCCGAGTTACAAAGCCATGAATAAAGACTGAAAAGACACATTCAGTAGAAGGCAGAGCCAAGAGTGCAGAGGTAGCCGAGCAGCAGCACCTGCAGCTTTTCATTTCCCTTTAATATGATGTGCTAGTGTTATTATGATGTATAAGTGTTGCACTGAAGAGCCCCAGATTTCAGGTCCGAGGTGAAGTAGAAGAAGAAGAAGAAGAAGATGGAAATGTGTCTGAGCTGAATGAAGAAAGCATACTGACTGCTGCATCCTGGCGGGCGGGTGGCAGTCGTGACAACCTAGAGCAGTGGATTGGTTGTGGATGTATGGTGATTTGTTGAGCTTGGGTGGGCAAACGTCTTGGAAGGGAAAGAGCTCAGAGAGCTTGGCACAACTTTGATTCCCTGCTACTGTAGTCAGGCTTGAGTGAGAGTCATCCTCACTCCCCACGCAAAGCAATATGCTTCGGTCATTAACAGTCAGGGACGAAGTGGGAAGAAAAAGGGGTGAGGATTCTTGGAGGGATGGGAGGGATGAGAGCTTGTTATGTTTTGTTTTGTGTCGGTTGTTTTCAATGTTAACATTTTACTGCAGTGGGCAAAATCATGGTCACACAGGGTGATTCTTGGTGGTCTTAAACAAATCTACTACGAAACAAAAGTATATACGTCACACAAATGGTTATTGGCTTAAAGACAAAAGACACCTGTACCATGTCAGATATGAAATGTTTTCCATATTGAATTTGCATCCCAACATTACACTTTATGTACGTCACAGAACACTGAAATATAACAAAAAGGTTTGAGATAGAAACACAGGATTTAAATAAAAAAAATACATATACACATATAATCTGGATTAACTATGAAATTATGATACATATGAATAACATGAGGCCAAAGAGGGCGCTTTTGGTCATTGACTGCAGGAAAGGGCTACAGAGCCACTGAACACTGTTACTCAGTAGAAAAACAATATTTCAGTCTTGGAGGAGTGTTTACTGACCTATTTCAATGCATCAAAATCCCCAGGATAACACAAGAAGTCAGTAATGACGAGGATGTTTAAGTTGCTTCATTTTTACATCTATCCTAGGTGTTTGGTACAGTATTTCTCAAGTTACAAAATACAGTCTGGCTGCTGGGCAGGTCTGTCTCACTGTGCTATTGGATTTAGAGCAGTCGCTGCAGCTGTTAACCCCATGTTAGTGGGCAAATGGGCATCATCAAATCAACACCCAACCATAATTTACCCGTTGTGACACACAGATGTTCACAACTCCGTTTTAGACGAGACTTTATGACCAAAATGATCCTATTTACACATTGTAGTCAAGTTTAACACTAGAATAACTGTTTATGACTCATATCGATGCTTCATAGGCCGTTTTCAAAGGGATCCATTGCTTGTTAAAGGCAGTCCCTCTTTACGGGATATTAACGGATGAGGGAAAGCTGCATTAAGCATGACCCCTGATCACAACTCTGACCTCTGGCTGCCCTATGAGGGATTTCAGCTTATTGCAGAGGCACAATCCGTCTCGAGTGTCAGTGAATGACATTGGCTGTCACACATTCCTTTGTACGTACCGATCAAAAGTTTTAGAACATCTACTTATTTAAGGGTTTTTCATTATTTTTGCTATTTTCTGCATTGTAGAATAATAGTGAAGACATCAATAGTATGAAATAATACATATTGAATCATGTAGTAACCAAAAAAGTGTTAAACAAATCAAAATCTATTTTATATTTGAGATTTTTCAAATAGCCACCGTTTGCCTTGATAATTGGGGATTTTCTTTCCTTCTTAATGCATTTGAGCCAATCAGTTGTGTTGTGACAAGGTAAGGGGGGTATACAGAAGGCATCCATCCCTATTTGGGATGTCCATATTATGGCAAGAAGAGATCAAATAACCAAAGAGAAATGACAGTCCACCATTACTTTAAGAGATGAAGGTCAGTCATTGCGAAACATTTCAAGAACATTGAAAGTTTCTTCAAGTGCAGTCGCAAAAACCATTATGATGAAACTGTCTCTCATGAGGACTGCCACAGGATTGGAAGACCCAGAGTTACCTCTGCTGCAGAGGATACGTTCATTCGAGTTACCCGCCTCAGAAATGACAGTTCAAGTAACAGACACATCTAAACATCAATTGTTCAGAGGAGACTGTGTGAATCAGGCCTTTATGTTAGAATTTTTGCAAAGAGACCACTACTAAAGGACACCAATAAGAAGAAGAGACTTGCTTGGGCCAAGAAACACGAACAATGGACATTAGACCGGTAGAAAGGTGTCCTTTTGTCTACAGTCCAAATGGGAGATTATTGGTTCCAACCGCCGTGTCTTTATGAGACGCGGTGTTGGTGAACGGATGATCTCTGCATATGTACTTCCCACCATAAAGCATGGAGGAGGAGGTGTTATAGTTTGCAGGTGACACTGTCTGTGATTTATTTAGCATTCAAAGCACACTTAATCAGCATGGCTACCACAGCATTCTGTCTAGTTTGGGCTTAGAGGGACAATAATTTGTTTTTCAACAGGACAATGACCCAACACACCTCCAGGCTGTGTAAGGGCTATTATACCAAGAAGGAGAGTGATGGAGTGCTGCATCAGATGACCTGGCCTCCACAATCCCCCGACCTCAACCAAATTGAGATTGTTTGGGATGAGTCAAACCTCAGAATGAAGGAAAAGCAGCCAACTCGTGCTCAGCATTTGGGAACTCCTTCAAGACTATTGGAAAAGCATTCCAGGTGAAGCTGGTTGAGAGAATGCCAAGGATGTTCAAAGCTGTCATCAAGGCAAAGAGTGGCTATTTGAAAAATCTCAAATATAATATATACTTTGATTTGTTTAGCACTTTTCCATATGTGTTACTTCATACTTTGTATGTCTTCACTATTATTCTACAATGTAGAAAATAGTACAAATAAAGAAAAACCCTTGAATAAGTAGGTTTTCTAAAACTTTTGACCGGTAGTATACATCACATGCATGTCTGACTGCAACACAAAAATGCAGTAATAATGTATAGGATCATATGGACTATACAACTATACATCCATCCTATTGTCGTGTCTTTAGTATCATTAAAGGTGAAGACTGTTATTTTATCAAATCAATTCTCTGTAATTATTATTACGTGATTAAACTAATCATGTAAATGTAATTAACTAGGAAGTCGAGGCACCAAGGAAAATCTTCAGATTACAAAGTTATAATTTTCCGAATGTAACTCTTCAGATATTTGAATATCTGATCAATTAGTCTTCTATTAATGAATGATTCTTTACAGTCTCATTTCAAACATCTTAGAATTCTTGGTTATCTGCACAAACCCATCCATACATTGATTGGCTTAATCGTTTATTTACTAACTAACTAAATAATCACAGAAATGCATACCAAACAAACGGTAGCTATTGGTTACTAACAATGATAGGGAAGATTCCCTAGTGGGCTAAACCGATATGACGGCTTGGTGGACAAAGGAAAGGGGGTGTGGACCGTTAAAGGAGCGGGAAAGACTAAATGGCTTCACTACACAGTGGATAATTATATTCATAATTATATTCATTGAAATGCTAATCCTTTGCGCATGAACGCTCGCTCATTGAGAAGTAATTGCAATCAATATATTTACGCCCATATGTCGTTGTTGTCTTTGTTTAAATCGTCGGCCCGTCTGCTGGAGAGTCAGTTCATCAGAGAGTCTCTGGTTACTTATGGAGGTAGCTCTATCTGCGGTTCCCGATGGTGTCTGATGTAATGGATACGCCAGGCGTCCATTGTTCTTAGAGTAGATGCTTAGGCGGTTGTCAGTATTCGCATCCCAGGTTTACATCATTTCTAGCTGCAAACTAGTCATTAGTATCTAAGATTTGCTCTTGTTCTTTAGGGATCGATAGTCTCAGAGTTGAACCATTTCCAGCTGTGTAGCCAATGCACAACATGGTATGGTTTTCTAGTCTTGGTACTCAACCATTCACAATCACAGCTCACGCTGGGGGTTTGCTTAATCTGAAGAGGATTTCCTCAGGAGGGAGTTTTATTCCTAACAATAGAAAAGGGCGGTTCCATGACGTCAGATCATGTCTGTGCTCACGGGGTCACCGCGGACTAGTTAAACTTTACAGGGAATACAATTGTCTCAAAATTAAAGTTTAACATCACATTACATAATTTCACAAATAGTTTAATCTTTACTCATTCATTTTATACAATAATTAGATGCAAATCCCATAATTGAGAAATGTACACATTCAGTGATATAGTTATGTGTGTTTCCTGTCCTTCATGAGGTCACCAATGAAACACACTCAACATAACTGTCCCTTAAGTGTCCACAGACCATTCCCACATTTTCACAAGTGGGCATATTGTTTCATTCTCCCATTTTGGGGAGTTAGGAGTTCGGAAATCCTTTGTTCACTCTGTGGTCTCTCTCTCTGCATGAAAAGGGGGGAGAGTCTCCGCCAGGAATTTACGACCTGAGATAACAGAACCTGGGTGTAGGAGAGAGTGAGAGAGAGGGGGAAGACACGGTCTACACCCAGAAAGGGCCAAGTCATGACACTATGCATCTGTCTACTGAAGAGGAAACAGAGGAGAAAATGAAATGGTTAGTGTTCCTGGTTGTTTGATGATGAATCTATATATCATGGAACATTGGACGTGTCGCTGTGAAACACGATGTTATTCCAAATTCTCCTACATGCAAACATGCGCACAAGGCTGTTTTGCTGTCCTTGTGTAAGAACAAAAACACAAACACACACACACACACACACACACACACACACACACACACACACACACGCACACACACGCACGCACACGCACGCACACGCACGCACACGCACGCACACGCACGCACACACACACACCACAGTGTCATTACAAATACTGAAATGAAGATTCACTCCAGGACCAGAGATGTGGCCAGTTGCATGGGGTTTGCTGCTCTACATTTCTGATTCCTCTCCTTGCCAATAACATGCCAACCTTGTCTCTTCTTCCATATTAGGGCAAGCAGGCAGACAGGCAGGCATTGGTTCAGCAGATCAGAGGCGCTGGGTGAGAGGAACAAGCAACAGGTTTTGAGTTCATTTCGACGCCATCTGCGGATGCCAACGATAGAAGAAACGGCTTGGTGGGTCAGACAGAGTTTGCATCTGGGAGAGAAAGCTGGCGTTTGCTGTGGACTGGAAGCCGGGGAGGAACTGCTCTTTAAACACTGCCTAAGCCTGAAAGAAAACATTAATGAAATGAGGAAGGGAAAGTTATACCGGGACTGATAAATTATTTCCTGAATTATGTCCGTTTTGATAGGGATTGATTTCTACTTTAGGGATGGAAGGAAAAAGGCATCCTTTTGATAGCCTGGTCCCAGATCTGTTTGTGCTATAATGTCAACTTCTTGTCATGCCAAACATGTAATGTTTGATATAATGTCATGTGTTGACCTTCAGAAGAAAAGAGAGAACAGCACAGGGAGTTTGAACCTGCTCAGAGTGTAAGAGAGACCGCATATTTGCTCGTAGCCTGAATATGAAAGGTGCAGGCCAAGGAGGTGTGGCTGTGGCACGGTACAGTATACAGCACTACAGTCCCTCTCTGCTCTCAGACTGTTGGGCCAGAGCACTCATTTCCTTAGAGAGAGAGAGAGAGAGAGAGAGAGAGAGAGAGAGAGAGAGAGAGAGAGAGAGAGAGAGAGAGAGAGAGAGAGAGAGAGAGAGAGAGAGAGAGAGAGAGAGAGAGAGAGAGAGAGAGAGAGAGAGAGAGAGAGAGAGAGAGAGAGAGAGAGAGAGAGAGAGAGAGAGAATGTATGGCCATATTAGAGACACATATTTCCCTCAGATTACACAGACCCAACAAATCCAATTTTGATAAACTCCCATACCTATTGAGTGAAATAACACAGTGTGCCATCACAGCAGCAAGATGTGTGGCCTGTTGCCACAAGAAAAGGGCAACCAGTGAAGAACAAACACCATTGTAAATACAACCTATATGATTTATTTTCCCTTTTTTACTTTAACGATTTGCACATCGTTACGACACTGTATGTCGACATAATATGACATTTGAAATGTCTTTATTCTTTTGGAAGTTGTGTGAGTGTTATATTTACTGTTCACTTTTTATTGTTTATTTCACTTTTTATTGTTTATTTCACTTTTGTTTTATCCATTTCACTTGCTTTGGCAATGTAAACATTTGTTTTCCCATGCCAATAAATCCCCTTGAATTGAATTAACAGAGATCACAGCAGCAAGATTTGTAACCTGTTGCCACAAGAAAAGGGCAACCAGTGAAGCACAAACCACATTGTAAATACAACCCATATTTATGTTTATTTATTTTCCCTTTTGTACTTTAACTATTTGCACACAATATGACATATAATATGTCTTTATTATTTTGGAACTTTTGTGAGTGTAATGCTTACTCTTATTTTTTTAAATACATTTTTTATTGTTTATTAAAATTGTGTTTATTATCTATTTCACTTGCTTTGGCAATGTAAACATATGTTTCCCATGCCAAGAGAGAGAGAGAGAGAGAGTGAGAGAGAGAGAGAGAGAGAGTCTGGAAGAGAGAAAACGCCAAAAGGGACCTTCATCCCACCCCTTCCACATGATCGCTCGCACGCAGCCACACACGCGCAAACACTTATTAAATTACCCGTCTGCCTTAATTATGGGTCCGGTATTTTACATTTATGTGACATGGCAAACAAAACGTTTGCCTTCCAGTGACCGGCTGTCTGCCGTAGAGCCAACAAGGTCTCACAGTCTCATTCAGTATTCAATGGTTAGGTTTAGGCATTCATTCCGACTGGTTAAGGGTTAATGTTTGGGGTAGGGTAAAAACACAAGGGCAGATGAGTGCTTGGCACTGAACCTGCAATCCTCCAAGCTGGAGCATGTGGTTTAAGCCCTTCCTCTATCCCCTTCTACAATGTCCTAGCAAGCCGCCAGCCTACTGGATGGTAATAGGTGCTCACGTTGCCCTTAGTGGACGGCGATGTTGAATTGTCAACAATAACTATGATGAAAAATACTTGTCAACTACCTATTTTTTCACTGATTAAAACTATGACAATAACGAGACCAGATGCCCTGGATTTAAAATAAAATGATAACTATATTGACGTGAACCCTCGTCTCATCTGTTTTGTCCAATCCTAAGGAGGCATGCATGCAGAATATTTCATGCAATCCTCCCGTTGGCAAAGTTGACATCTTTCAGTGGCATGGTCTGGTTGAGCTGCTCTCTCCAGCTCTCCCACACAGCTCCCAGGCTTCAGTCACTCGTCAATGTGTTGATCTGACGCGAAGCTAGGACACTTGACTTGTAACTAACCTCAACTGGAATCAATGTTTACTCTCTGTCTTGCTTTTCTCGCATCAGAAGCTCTATTTTCCCACGTGCGCTGTTATCCATTCATCTGTGTTGCCGCTCTCACGCTGCAGTCCGCACATGCGAGTTGTGGTTGCTTTTTTCCTATAGGAAAAACAAATGCTATTATAGTATATTACTGTACTCCTAAATATTAGTAAATACTTGTCGTATTTGCGCATCTTAAATTCTCCCTTTTTCAAGTAAACCACTTTTATTGACCACCCTTGACAGATGTAATCGGGAGAAAATCTGAGCAGTAAATGTTTAACATGTAGCCAAGGCTTTATAGCCTATATGGATCATTATGGCTGGTTTTGGTTACAATCTGCCACAATATCAATGTTGCCAGCTAAGCTATATGAGGGGATATTAGGCCTAGTTGGACAAGACTATCTAAATGTGCATCACAGGAGGTTGGTGGAAACTTAATAGGGGAGGAAGGGTTCGTGGTAATGGCTGAGCGGAATATGTGGGATGGTGTCAAATACATAAAATTATATTCGCTCCGTTCCAGCCGTTATTATGGGCCCTCCTTCAGAAGCCTCCACTGATGTGCAGATGATGGAAGTAAGGGGTAGCCCATGATGGAAGTTAGGGGTAGCCCATGATGGAAGTTAGGGGTAGCCCATGATGGAAGTAAGGGGTAGCACATGATGGAAGTTAGGGGTAGCCCATGATGGAAGTAAGGGGTAGCCCATGATGGAAGTTAGGGGTAGCCCATGATGGAAGTTAGGGGTAGCCCATGATGGAAGTTAGGGGTAGCCCATGATGGAAGTTAGGGGTAGCCCATGATGGAAGTTAGGGGTAGCCCATGATGGAAGTTAGGGGTAGCCCATGATGGAAGTTAGGGGTAGCCCATGATGGAAGTTAGGGGTAGCCCATGATGGAAGTTAGGGGTAGCCCATGATGGAAGTTAGGGGTAGCACATGATGGAAGTTAGGGGTAGCCCATGATGGAAGTTAGGGGTAGCCCATGATGGAAGTTAGGGGTAGCCCATGATGGAAGTTAGGTGTAGCCCATGATGGAAGTTAGGGGTAGCCCATGATGGAAGTTAGGGGTAGCCCATGATGGAAGTTAGGGGTAGCCCATGATGGAAGTTAGGGGTAGCCCATGATGGAAGTTAGGGGTAGCACATGATAGAAGTTAGGGGTAGCCCATGATGGAAGTTAGGGGTAGCACATGATGGAAGTTAGGGGTAGCACATGATGGAAGTTAGGGGTAGCACATGATGGAAGTTAGGGGTAGCACATGATGGAAGTTAGGGGTAGCCCATGATGGAAGTTAGGGGTAGCACATGATGGAAGTTAGGGGTAGCCCATGATGGAAGTTAGGGGTAGCACATGATGGAAGTTAGGGGTAGCCCATGATGGAAGTTAGGGGTAGCCCATGATGGAAGTTAGGGGTAGCCCATGATGGAAGTTAGGGGTAGCACATGATGGAAGTTAGGGGTAGCCCATGATGGAAGTTAGGGGTAGCCCATGATGGAAGTTAGGGGTAGCCCATGATGGAAGTTAGGGGTAGCACATGATAGAAGTTAGGGGTAGCCCATGATGGAAGTTAGGGGTAGCACATGATGGAAGTTAGGGGTAGCACATGATGGAAGTTAGGAGTAGCACATGATGGAAGTTAGGGGTAGCAGATGATGGAAGTTAGGGGTAGCACATGATGGAAGTTAGGGGTAGCCCATGATGGAAGTTAGGGGTAGCCCATGATGGAAGTTAGGGGTAGCACATGATGGAAGTTAGGGGTAGCCCATGATGGAAGTTAGGGCTAGCCCATGATGGAAGTTAGGGGTAGCCCATGATGGAAGTTAGGGGTAGCCCATGATGGAAGTTAGGGGTAGCCCATGATGGAAGTTAGGGGTAGCACATGATGGAAGTTAGGGGTAGCCCATGATGGAAGTTAGGGGTAGCCGAAATATTCGTTATTTAATATAAACAAATTCACGGACAATATTATGTGACTAAAATGGCTGCAACTCAAACTAGATAAACATTATCCAGCGATTTAGTCAACTGATAATAACTACAACTAACGAAGGTTGAAATAATTTAAATGTGACTAAGACAAAAAGGTATTTTTAAGACTAAAACTAAAATAGCTGCCAAAATTAACAGTGGTGGACGGTATTGAAGTCATGTCCCAACGTCCTAGAGACCTGGACAAACGTTGAATATTGAAGTTGATCTTGTGTGACCTGGCTGGTAGAGGAGGAGTGTGTGTGTGTGTGTGTGTGTGTGTGTGTGTGTGTGTGTGTGTGTGTGTGTGTGTGTGTGTGTGTGTGTGTGTGTGTGTGTGTGTGTGTGTGTGTGTGTGTGTGTGTGTGTGTGTGTGTGTGTGTGTGTGTGTGTGTGTGTGTGTGTGTGTGTGTGTGTGTGTGTCAGACACAGGAAGACATCTGTCTCTGAGATCACATTAACACCACTGCTCTGCCTCCTCCCTCTGCTGCTGAGAATCAAATGGTTGGGAACAGGAGCTGCCATGATGCCGGATGCTCACAGCCCTGGGTTAGTAGTGATCCCTGACATGGCTCTGCTGGTTTCAATCATTAGGCTTGACAAACGTAAAGGAGGACCTGTGACTCACTCATGCCTGTGCTCTCCTTTTTTTCTGCCTGCAAAATGAAAAAAATGAAAAAGGACCAAAAGGTTTCTAATAGGGATGTACCATCAGATGCATATCTTTATTCCCATTCATGTCACATCTATAGATTATGACCTAATGAATTTATTTCCATTGACTGATTTCCTTATATGAACTATAACTGTTCCTTATATGAACAAGTAAGTTTGCTGACAACTCAACAGTGGAGCTTAATATCACGCCTGATCACCGACAACGATGAGACAGCCTATAGGGAGGAGGTCAGAAACCTGGCAGTGTGGTGCCAGGACAACCACCTCTCCCTCAATGTGAGAAAGACAAAGGATATGATCGTGGACTACAGGAAAAGGATGGCCGAACAGGCCCCCATTAACATCGACGGGGCTATAGTGGTTCGTGTCAAGTGTTTTGAGTTCCTTGGTGTCCACATCACCAACAAACTGTCATGGTCCAAACACACCAAGGCAGTCGTGAAGAGGGCACGACAACACCTTTTGCCCCTCAGGAGACTGAAAAGATTTGGTATGGGTCACCAGATCTTCAAAACTGTATACAGCTGCACCATTGAAAGCATCGTGACCGGTTGCATCATCGCCTGGTACGGCTACTGCTCGGCATCTGACCATAAGGCGCTACAGAGGGTAGTGCATACGGCACAATACATCACAGCTTCCTGCCATTCAAGACCTACAGAACCCGTCAAAAGTTTGGACACACCTACTTATTATTTTTACTATTTTCTACATTGTATAATAATAGTTAAGACATCAAAACTATGAAATAACACATATTGAATCATGTAGTAACCAAAAAAGTGTCATGTTAATATTTGAAATTCTTTAAAGTAGCAACCCTTTCCCTTGATGACAGCTTTGCACACTCTTGGCATTCTCTCAACCAGCTTCATGAGGTAGTCACCTGGAATGCATTTCAATTAACAGGTGTGCCTTTTAAAATGTTAATTTGTCAAATTTCTTTCCTTCTTAATGCATTTGAGCCAATCGGTTGTGTTGTGAAAAGGTAAGGGTAGTACACAGAAGAAAGCCCTATTTGGTAAAAGACCAAGTCCATATTATGGCATGCCGAATAACCCCAGGCAAATAGCAGTAGCCTAGTCAAAGTCTGCACCGTACCCAGCTTCACGCGCTGACCAACGCAAGGGGGGCGGCCTGTTCCTGATTTTGCTCATCTGCACAACACCTTTATCATTCAAATGCTAAAATGACTTGCGTGATATTATGCTTCATTAGTTAAGTGATAACCCGTGTCATTTCAAAGCTTATTGTTATTTATCCGCTGTTGAAAATGCTGTTTTACCGGAATAAAAATAAGTTACCACAACTCTCATCTGGCTATACCTGCTGAACAGGGCATACAATTAATATATTTTATTTTGATTGTCCAGGTTTAGCATCAACAATAGTTTTGGTAGTTTTGCTTTGAACGATCAATGTATATGGTCATTTTTAGATATACAAGGTAAAGTTGACATGTTAATGAGGACAGCAATCACTGTTGCGAGGTGCACTGCGAGGTGTTAGGGCCGACATAAAGCTTTCCCAACAGCAGAGATTTCTTTCCAGCACAATGGAGGGAATCCTTACCACCTCTACACTTGGCTATCAGCGGAGCCTTGTCTGGCAGCGAAACAATTCATTCAGTTCAATTCATTCAAACGAAACATAGCTGACCATAGCTGACCATATCTCCCTGGCATATTACATCATTTATGCAGCAGGATATAAGGCATTTTTGGACTCACCTTGTTGTGCGCAGCGGTCCTTTGTTTGTCAAATTTTGTCATCAAAGAAAAAGATTTACAATTCCGAGTTGGATGACTGTTCAAAATGTATTTTCCCATTCTGACTTCCCAGTTGCGATGCTTGCGGTTTGCCACTGTCACCGATTCCTTCCAAACAACTCATTGTTGAATTTGTGATTTCCAACTTGCTGTGCAATGTTTATGTCCAATGGCCGATGAGCACCGATACATTTTATCTGCAATTTATCTTCATTATTTCTCTTCATATGACAAGGATTTAAAAGGATTTGCCAGTAGATTGTCTACTTGATTAATGATGATGACTGCTAGCTAAGATTTTGAAAGTAAAATTCCAATCAAAGCTACTGTAGACATAACGTGATTGACGTCATTTTATCTGTGTCAAATGACCTTGAGCCTTTTTGGAAGGGTACTTCTAATGTAACTCTATGGCAGCACCCAAAGGGCTCACATTCTTGATTTTATTTTATTTGTATTTTATTTTACCGTTATTTAACCAGGTGTTAGAGGAATTAAATTCCTATATGTTTAATACCCAATTCAATTAATACACTCAGCCCATTTCTAAGGATTTGTAAGAAACGTATTTGCATAAAATTGGCGTAGACCAGTCTCAAAAACAAGTGTAACGGATGTGAAACGGCTAGCTTAGTTAGTGGTGTGCGCTAAATAGCGTTTCAATCGGTTACGTCACTTGCTCTGAGACCTTGAAGTAGTAGTTCAGTTTGCAAGGGCCGCGGCTCTTGTGGAACGATGGGTAACGATGCTTCGAGGGTGAATGTTGTCGTTGTGTGCAGAAGGTCCCTGGTTCGCGCCCGGGTATAGGCGAGGGGACGGTTTAAAATTATACTGTTACATTGATGCTGTTGACCCGGATTACTGGTTGCTGCGGAAAGAGGAGGAAGGTTAAAAGGGGGGTGAGTGTAACGGATGTGAAACGGCTAGCTTAGTTAGCGGTGTGCGCTAAATAGCATTTCAATCGGTTACGTCACTTGCTCTGAGACCTTGAAGTAGTAGTTCCCCTTGCTCTGCAAGGGACCGGATTACTGGTTGCTCTTATGGAGATGTGAAACGATGGGTAACGATGACCTTGAAGTAGTAGTTCGAGGGTGAATGTTGTCGTTGTATGCAGAAGGTCCCTGGTTCGCGCCCGGGTATGGGCGAGGGGACGGTTTAAAATTATACTGTTACATTGATGCTGTTGACCCGGATTACTGGTTGCTGCGGAAAGAGGAGGAAGGTTAAAAGGGGGGTGAGTGTAACAGATGTGAAACGGCTAGCTTAGTTAGCGGTGTGCGCTAAATAGCATTTCAATCGGTTACGTCACTTGCTCTGAGACCTTGAAGTAGTAGTTCCCCTTGCTCTGCAAGGGCCGCGGCTCTTATGGAGCGATGGGTAACGATGCTTCGAGGGTGAATGTTGTCGTTGTATGCAGAAGGTCCCTGGTTCGCGCCCGGGTATGGGCGAGGGGACGGTTTAAAATTATACTGTTACACAAGCACTAGCGTTTATTCTCGAGAGTATTGAACATAATACAATTTACAACATGTTATAAACTGAAAATGACATCATTAGGTTTCAAACTGTCCCGTCCCTCCTCCACTCCAGTACAATGGCAGTATAGTTCTCAAGCCTTCCTACATCGACCACCACCAGTATAGATCATTTATGACCAAGCCAAAGCCTCCCTGTGTAGATAAGCATTCTAGCCAGTCTGACGATAAGTTCATTCGTTTCTACCAAGGAACAGACAGTCATTGTTCGAATTCTTGATTATAATTACACACATTATATTCAGTACTGGGATTAAAATAAAATGCATACATCTATACAGTAACATAATAGTATTCTGATTAGTCAGTCCTGATTGAAATGTATACATAATTAGTCATTATTGATTTAAAAAATCCCTTAACACCAGGTAGGCTAGTTGAGAACAATTTCTCATTTACAACTGCGACCTGGCCAAGACAAAGCAAAGCAGTTCAACACATACAACACATAGTTACACATGGAATAAACAAACATACAGTCAATAATACAGTAGAAAAAGTATATATACAGTGTGTACAAATGAGGTAGGATAAGGGAGGTAAGGCAATAAATAGGCCATGGTGGCAAAGTAAATACAATATAGCAAAAAACACTGGAATAGAAGATGTTCAGAAGATGAATGTGCAAGTGGAGATACTGGGGTGCAAAGGAGCTAAATAAATAAATACATTATGGGGATGAGGTAGTTGGATGGGCTATTTACAGATGAGCTATGTACAGGTGCAGTGATGTCTACCCTTACTAAAGGCGGGTGATGTAGTCTCCCAATGATTGACAGAACACTGAGCCAATCACAGTGCAATGCTCCTATTTTCTGCTGGCCTGCCCTACCACCACAGAAAGCACTGAGCTAGGCTGAAACACCTGTCTGTTTTTATGCAGCTCAATGATATATATATATATATATATATATATATATATATTTGTTTTTTTTACATGATTTGCAAACCGATATGTGATATGTATTAATGCCAAAATAACATGCAAAACAGGCAAGCCCTCCCCACCAAAAATGTATTTTATTTTTTACAAAAAATGTGGGGCTCAAAACAAGCCACACCTGCCCTGAATGACTGGTCGCCACTGGCTATGTCATAGCTCATTTGTAAATAATACATATTGATACATTACGAGCTAAAATATTTAATCTGCAAAAATAACAAGTTAATTAGTGGGTGATGGTGATTTCAGTTCCAAAGTGAATGGACAAAAAAAGGCTACATTAACCCCCCTAGTCGATAGTTGTACTGGTGGTAGCCTAATCTCCCTTAAGGGCCCTGCTCAGGTGCCTACATAATATATATTTTTTAAATTAACTGGTAGGAAAGTCAGTTAAGAACAAAGTCTTATTTACAAGGACTGCCTACTGGGGAACAGTGGGTGAACTGCCTTGTTCAGGGGCAGGACAACAGATTTTTACCATGTTAGCTTAGGGATTCGATCTAGCAACCTTTCAGTTACTAGTCCAACACTCTAGCCACTAGGCTACCTGCCACCCCGGACATACACCATTTACACACACACGCACGCACGCACACACATGCACACACACACGCACACGCACACGCGCACGCGCACGCGCACGCGCACCCACACACACACACACACACACACACACACACACACACACACACACACACACACACACACACACACACACACACACACACACACACACACACACACACACACACACACACACACAGGTCAGCTCAGACCCATGTATCTAGATACGTATTGAATTGTCTTGAAAGGGAAAGACTCAAATCCCTTAGTTTCTAAGGTATAGTTGAAATATCCTGTACAAATGTTTTGTTAGTATAGAAAACTGTCTTTCTTTGTTCAAACACAACAATCTTTAGACATGGCCCATCAGTTGAATTGGCCAAAATGAGCCCACCTTTTTATACTGCCATCTAGCATCAGCTAATTTCAAGTTGTGTTTCTTCAGTCCAAATAGACCATAGCGGGGTTTGAAGAGTTGAAACTATGAACTCTCTCTTGTCTAATCATTAAACTGAATACACCAGAAAGGGACTTTAAACTCAACTTTAGCTGAGTTATACACAGAGCCACTTGCTTCTGCTCTTTCTGATTCAGTTCAGAATACATTTCTCCAGTCTGAGCCCAACTGGTAACAGTGACAGTGACTCATGTGGTGGTTATTGGCGTCTTTGAGGTGTTTATTACACGTTTTCATAAAGGTCAATAAGGCTGAGGAGGGAAGTGACTCACTTAGTAACACGTATGAGGCTTCCAGACAGACCCCCCCTCCTCCCCAAGCCTCCCAAGCCCAGTCGCGGGCCTAAATGGAGTCTCTGTCTTCCCTGCTTAGTCTATTCTCCAACATCTGCATGTCTAAATTAGCAACACTCTCTGGGGTGTATTGCCCCTAACCAGGCTCAGTTTTCACTGACTGGGCTATTGACCACAACATCAGAAGCACCAACCAAGTCTGTAGAACATTGACACTTGCATTTTGTGACATTGAAAGTAACTGATGTACTGCACTGCCCTCTCTGGTTGAAATAGAAACGGCTATGTTAATGCATCTCCCACTTATTGCAACCCAAAGACTCCCATAATACAAATTCCCAGGTGTTGTGGCTGATGCTGTTGTGTGTTGTGGCTGATGCTGTTGTAAACTGATGTTGCACTGTTGTGTCCAACGGTCTCCAACGAGATGACAAAAGACAGCCAAGAAGGAAAGAACAAACCGCGAGAGAACGACGGAAGACCAAAAGACACAGAGAGAGAATAACAGAGAGATGTGAGGGAGAAAGGACAAGATAGAGTGGAAAGAGTTTGCCAGGCAAGTAGCAGAGCCTGTCCTTCTCCTTGTGTGGGCTGGTGTAAATTGGGTTAGAGTGGCACAGCACAGCGATTGATGAGAGAAGGAAGAGAACAGCCCGGAACAACATTTCTACCACCCACAGTTCCCCAGAGGGAGGGAGAGAGAGAGAGAGAGAGAGAGAGAGAGAGAGAGAGAGAGAGAGAGAGAGAGAGAGAGAGAGAGAGAGAGAGAGAGAGAGAGAGAGAGAGAGAGAGAGAGAGAGAGAGAGAGAATGAAACTTACCACACACATCTAGATGTGAGATGAAGTCTGGCTAGAATGCCTAAACTAACAAGAGCTTAAACAGAGTGGAATAACAACCCTTGTTGGGCATCTCTTTGCTTGCAGAAATAGATTTAGCTGCTTATCTTTTGATAACAGAATACAAAACTTGCATGTTTTTAGTTGGGGATCTGATATGGTTTGCCGACTTTGTCAAATTATTATCTCCACTGGCTGTCGATCTGGATAAACCCAGACCCAGGCAAATCATTCGGGGGTTTGTCGAAAGGAGCTGGTGGTGAGTATAGTGTTGAGGTATGGGATTAGGATGAAGGTGATGCTATAGGGTTAGTGGTTGTGATTAGAAACATGTTGTGTATATTAGGTGTGTGTGGGGTAGGCTTTTCTCTCACTTTCTTTGTCTGCCCAACACGCACCCGTCCCCCCACCCACTCGTCCCCCCACCCACCCAACCAACCACACACACACACAGCTTTCAGTTTGACAAATAGAACTGTTTCAGGGTGATGATTTGATGGAGCTCTTTACCGTGGGCACCAATACATCACATGCAAACCTTTCTCAACTGGCAGTCTTTGATGTGCTCCAATAAAAACACCAGTTGTATTTTCTTCAGGAGGTACGTCGGGTTGGACCCGACACTGGCTGCCGCCACTCAGCGGCTCCATATGCCAAATAGTAGTTAAGATACCGCTCTAAGAAATGACAAACGCTGAGTCGCATTTGTATCTGACCGCTGTAACATATAAGCCAGATTACTTTCGACTGAGACCATTTGCTAGAAAGTGATTTTATGTCATTTCTCTAGTGTCGTGATGCTTGATATTTTAGAAAAGAGTCGCTGTGAAGCAGTAGTAGCAAACCGCGGTTTATTTCCTTCTTCCTAAAATGAACCATCCATCAATGGGCTTGACAGCGAATAGACCAAGAAAAGCCATAGTTGAAACTAAAGCTACTATACAAAATATATTGTGTTACCTTTGAGCACATTAGTCTCACGTCCATAAAGCACACTTTAATAATCCTCATAAGATCTTAATTAGTGCAGTAGCAGGGGGGTCAGCCCTTCCTACTCATCACCAGGCTGTTCGGAGCAGCTGCCACCCTCCCACTCCTCTGCCTGATCAACTGTCACAGTGATTCTGTCACACATAGCAACAGCCTTTCAAATGCCACTCCCTCCCACTGCAGTATAGTCTGATGGCTTGGTCACAAAGTGACAAACATCCTGTTTTGAAGATTAGCATCCAACAGATATCCATAATATTCCATGCTTGATTGTCTGCGCATACATTTTAATGGGTGTTTTGCTTGCTATTGCTCTCACTGCCTATAGGGTCAAAAAGCACAAAGGTCTATCTATGTCTATTGTTGAAATGAGCACTTTCCATGAGTGATGCTTTTGTGTCTAGAAGGGACGATGTACCCTTGGACCCTGCGGCTGTCTTTTTGACATGCTCTCTCCCCCTTTCTCTCTCTCCCCATCTCTTTGTCTTTCTTTTTCTCTCTGTATCCGGGGGCCTCTCCTTTACACGCTCTGATTGCCTTTATTGGCAGTTGTTCAGAAGTGGGATGCAGGCAAGTTTCTTGATGCCCTGCATGATAAAGATGGATCTGCACATAACATTAGGCAAAGCAGTTTTATTTTCATTAAGAGGATGGGCAAAAGATCAGAACAAAAACACCCTCCATGGCCAAAATGGACCCTGCTTGAGGGGGTATAGTGGGGTCCGCTAAATGTAGTTTGCTGTAACAAGAACTCAATTGCACAACAAACTACGGTTGGTTTAGATGTAGAGAGAAGATAAATGTTTTTTTTTAAGTAGTTAAATATTGAGAAAGACAACGTGAGAGTGACAGACAGACATAATGGATGCCAAGATGAGTGTGAGCTAGAAAACAAAATCAGAGGAACAAGACAAAGAGGGAGTTGTCAGTTGAGTACAGGAGGAAGGCTGTCCTCTACATTGTGTGGGCTGATGGTACAAACTGTGTCATGGCATAGTGAGTGATGAGAGCGGGAGGGAAACAGTGAAAAAACAACGCTCCAACCACCCACAGCTAAACAGAGAGGAGCAGGGGTTGTTGCAGACTCACCACGCACTTCAACAAGATGGGAAATGAAGTCAGGCTGTAAAGAGTGATCTGGCGATGGAGAAAGAGGGTGAAAAAGGGAGAGAGAGAGGGAGGGGAGAGAGAGAGAGAGAGAGAGAGAGAGAGAGAGAGAGAGAGAGAGAGAGAGAGAGAGAGAGAGAGAGAGAGAGAGAGAGAGAGAGAGAGAGAGAGAGAGAGAGAGAGAGAGAGAGAGAGAGAGAGAGAGAGAGAGAGAGAGAGAGAGAAAGAGAAAGAGACAGACAGACAGACAGACAGACAGACAGACAGACAGACAGACAGACAGACAGACAGACAGACAGGGAAAGAGAGGAGGTTTGAGTACAACAATAACAAAAATGCTCTATAAAATGTGTGGCACTACGCTGATAGTAGATTTAGTAACTAGATTAAGTAATTAGAGGAATAATCTGCCTTCTCTTTTCTACGTGGACAGTAGGTGAGAAATGCTATACGGCCAGCCATCGATAATAAAGAGAGCCACTGTTCAGAATAGTGTCCTTCCACCCACAGTCACTCTACAGTGAAATAGTTGTTTGCAGTCCAAGACCGCAAATCACCATCCACAAAGCACAGCAAGGTCTGATCATTTAAAATGAAGTATAAAGTTTTGCATTGTTTTGCTAATGTATTTGGTATGGCAGTCCACAATATGACCAGTCAACAGGGCAGTGTCCAATAGGTACCGCTTCAGCCAGGGAAACAGTGTTTGTATCAGAAGAATGCAACGTTCCTGTCATTGCACTTGATCATTGGGCTTGCTATCAGGAAAAAGTAGGAAAAAGTATTGTTCAGTTAGTTAGGGCAGGGGTTTCGGGTCAGAGGTCAGATCTAAATATAGTTATTAAAAAATATAATAATAATTACAACAGATTTTTGTATGAATATTGCTAGCAACAACAGATTAAACACATTTTGGACACGGGATCCATTGAATGGGTTTAGGGTGCAATATAATGCAACATTATTCATCCACAATGTATGTTCTTAACGCCTTAGATGGACAAACATGGGCCGGGAGGCTCACAGGGATATTGTTATCCACAGTACTCTATCAATGCTACATTTTTTATTGTATTCCCCCCCCAAAAAAAATTTAAAACTTAAAAGCACTGTAATGTAAGCCTAAAAACGTTCTGCGCCATAGCAAAATGTGCAGAATTGCAAGAAATTAGCTTTAAAACTGCTAAATGATCTCGCTGCCCCAGGCAGCATGGCTAGAATTGCAGGAAATTAGCTTTCAATTGTGTAGAATTGCCCGAGACTTGAGTCAAGCCATGCACTCCAGAGCTCATATTAAAACTGCTTATATGCTATTTTTAGCGCACTCCTGGGTTAGGACTTGGCAAGAAGAATATATATATAAATATATAAAAAATGTTTGTTTTCAGAGTTCCATTGAAACGCAGCATCTTGTTATTTCATTGTAACGTTGAGCACCCATCCAGGCTTTCATTGTGGGCCCATTATTGTCGTTATTAGGGGTTTGTGTTGCTAACCTGCGGCGGAGGATAAGAGGAGGCCCATCTCTTGTTGTTTGTTGATCACAAGCATTAATTAAGACTAATCTCTTCCCCCGTCTCTGCGTGGCGACAGGAAGCATATTTGTGTCCATGGCAACCCGCTCGATCCAACCCGCTCTCCCAAATCGTGACACAGTGTAGAAGCGCGGCTCCTCTAGTGTGTGTGTGTGTGTGTGTGTGTGTGTGTGTGTGTGTGTGTGTGTGTGTGTGTGTGTGTGTGTGTGTGTGTGTGTGTGTGTGTGTGTGTGTGTGTGTGTGTGTGTGTGTGTGTGTGTGTGTGTGTGTGTGTGTGTGTGTGTGTGTCTCCTCTACCCACAGACTCGTCCTCATTATTTGTAGAGGAATTATGGGACAAATGGAAATAGAAAAGTAGCATTCACTATGGGGCTGGTATAGCTAAAGCACAATGACATGACAATGTCTCGTACAGCCAGCCCACTTCACATGAGGAGCTGCTCCAATAGGACTGAGAGAACACTGGAGGTGTGTGGCGGATGAGTTGGAGAGCTGGTTGTCGAATTGTTGATGGTGACGATCAAAGGTATTACAAACAAACAGCCTCTGATCGTAGACTTTACGCTTGTACAACTGCTAGCAGGGGGTTGAGGTCAAGCGCACTTGACGCCATGACCAGAATCATATAGTTCTTGTCCCAAATGGCACCCAATTCCTTTAAAGTACATTACACATTAAACAATAGTAGTGCAAAGTAGTGCACTATATAGGGAATAGGGCTCCATTGGGACACATGTATATGCTTGGTCCATGACCTACATTCACCATTCCTTTATGTTAAGATGCAGGCTATGAATAGCATGCATACAAAACATATTATCACAATCATTAGCCGTAGCTGCTTTTAGAGGGGCATTTGTTTCCACTGCTGTCCAGTAGAATTTACCAGCCTCTAAAGATAAGCTGCTTTTCAGGCGTGAATCAGAAGGAGATGGAATTAAGCATGTGTGCGAGACGCTCTAAGCGGGGACAGGATAGCTGGTATCAATAAATTGACTGCTTTCTGTGAGAAACCAGTTCGAGATAACTTGTTTAGAGGGTGGGAATCCATGAGAGGTACCAAGTCCATCAATGTTGTTAGGCACTGACCCCTAGTGGTTAAGGTGAAGTACTGGCCTGAGTGCATGCAACACTCCTCTCTGCGCTCCTCTCCATCTCCTCTTTTCTCTTCAGAGTAGGTGGTTATTCATCAATATATTAAACTATCGGCAACATTTTGTAATACACGGCAGAAGACAGTGAATACAGAGAAATACACAGTAAAATCATATTTATACTGAACAAAAATATAAATGCAATTTCAAATGTTTTACTGAGTTACAGTTCAAATACGGAAATCAGTCTATTGAAATACATTCATTAGGCCCTAATCTATGGATTTCACATGACTGGGAATACAGATATGCATCTGTTGGTGACAGATACCTTGAATAAAAAGGTAGAGGCTTCAATGGCTGTGTGATTCTGCTGGATATTGGAGGGAACTGGAACACGCTGTCGTCAAGTCGATCCAGAGACCTGGGACATTTTCAGCTTCCAGGAATTGTGCACAGATCCTTGCGACATGGGTCTGTGCGTTATCATGCTGAAACATGAGGTGATGGCGGCAGATGAATGACACGATAATGGGGCTCAGGATCTTGTCAGGATCGTAATTGGTTTTAGAAGTAGGGGGACATATATATATATATAATTATCTTCTGTCAGATAAACACTCCAAACAACTACCCGACTGCTCGGAGGCGTCCACATGGTCCTGAGGCACAACATTTCCTAGTTTTGTATCACATTCCAATGATAGAACTGGGGAGGACAAAAATGGAATTTCAGAATGTGGTGGGGTACATGTCCCCCCCGTCCCCCGTCCCCAGTGAAATATGCACCCCTGGATCTCGTCATGTTATCTCTGTGCATTCAAATTGCCATTGATAAAATGCCATTGTGTTTGTTTTCCGTAGCTTATGCTTAACCATACCATAACCCCACTGCCACCACGGGGCACTCTGTTCACAACCTTGACATCAGAAAACTTTTTGCCCACACAATTCTATACACGTGGTCTGCGGTGGTGAGGCCGTCGTTGGACGTACTGCCAAATTCTCTAAAACTAAATGATTTTTCTAGAAACATCTCTGGTGGACATTCCTGAGGTCAGCTTGTCAATTGCATGCTCCCTCAAAACTTGAGACATCTGTGGCATTGAGATGTGTGACAAAACTGCACATTTTAGAGTGGCCTTTTATTGTCCCCAGCACAAGGTGCACCTGTGCAAGTATCATGCTGTTTAATCAGCTTTTGATATGCCACACCTGTCAGGTGGATGGATGATCGTGGCAAAGGAGAAATACTCACTAACAGGGATGTAAATAAAAATGTGTGCACAAAACTTGAGAGAAATAAGCTTTTTGTGTGTATGGAACATTTTGGGGATCTTTTATTTCAGCTCATGACACATGGGACCAACACCTTACATGTTGCGTTTATATATTTGTTCAGTGTATTTTCAAACATGTTGTCACACATGCTCTTTGATAGCTGATATGTTCTCCTACTGACTAGGCTTTTAATCCATGCAGAAGGACTCGGAAATACACTTATCAATAGTATAAAAACATCTGGATCAAGTCTTTGTGGATTGTCACATTATTCACTACTGATGGTTGTGTTGTTGTGAAGTATGCCTACTAGTAAATACATTTTATACCATAGTGTCATGAAATGATCATTTTTAGGATGCATATCATACAGTACTGCATTATCAATACACACACAGTATACATGAATGTTGTTCCATAATTACATGACTTCAATTGACAACAAATAGCTTGATTCAACAATAACCTGCTACATCATTTCTATTGGCCGTGTAAAAAATACTTTTTTTTTTGGCACATTTTTCTGTCTGTTGAACACAGTGACACAGATCATGGAAATATGTTTTCTCAAGTGTGTGATTCTCAGTCAACATTCATACATTGATTTCACATTTAATACGATCTTCACATATATCAGAATTCATAAAAGTACATATCTAAAAATACATGGTACTTGGGCTGAACATAATTCCATGATGACTATTATAATTCTACAACAAGGAAATTGGCAATTTGCAGACAATACTCAGACAAGTCACAGAACCACATTGTGCCTTTTGCAGCACTGACTGAACCACAGATTCAAGGGCATATAACATATAGGCTAATTATCCTTAATATATTTCGTCTGGAACTAGGGGCTCATTAAATGCTGTTGGAAATGTTACAGTATGGTTGGTCATGGCAGCGTGTCATCAAAGTGTCACTGAAGAGCAAAGACGTATGTCTGATCGATCAATGGCAGGGCAGTGGTAGCTAGCTAGAGCACTGGCAGAATATCGATAGCTAGATAGGCTATGCTGCAGTCTGGCCCAGTCTGGTTGTGTGGCCCAACCAACCCAGGACTCTGGCTTCACAGTCCAGTTCCACAATCCAATTTCTCCTCTGAGGATCAATAAAGTTAATTCATTCATTGATCCATCCAGTCATACGTCTGCCTGCCTATCTACACATCCACCTATCATCCATACATCCATCCATCCAGCCAATCCATCCATCCATCCATCCATCCATCCACCCCTCCACCCATTCATTCACATGATAGTGACCCTCTCTGGTGAGACGTGTGCTGCTGCCCCAACAGGGTCCTGGCGCAACTGGCTGCTCTCAGCTCCCCGTTTGATCCTGTGGAGCCTCCGTCCCACACAGGGGATCAGCAGGAACACCTTCCCCAGGATGACACACAGGGGCAGGGCCAGGGCCACCACGAAGTTAGGGGGTAGGTAGAAACGGTAAGCCTCCTCCTCAAAGGCCCGCTTCCAGCCGAACAGCAGAGCATGGAACGTAGCGATAAGCAGAGCGATGTAGCCCAGTGTCGACTTGGGGAGATGGAGAGCGGGAGAAACACATGCATGCATCAACGATACATTATATCACAGCTTTTACATCTACAGTAAAAACATTATTACAAACAACATGAAGAAGACTACTCAGAAAACAAACAAGTGTTTTACCCAGAGGTTGACAGCTTGTTATTATTTCTTAGTCAGTATTATTAAATCAGAGAACTTTCCATAAGAATGTTCATCATCCTCGTCACCATCTTCATCCTCACCATCACCATTATTATCATCATGAACAGTGTCTGTCTGAGTACCTGAATAAAGCTGAACTCCCTCCAGTTGAGGGCGCTGTTAACAGAAGGAATGGAGGTGACGGCCAGGAGAGAAAGGAGCCCGAGGCTCATGATACCAAAAGACAGGTACATCTCTACTCTCCACACCTCCTCCTCATTCCACGAGTTCTCCACGTTAGCATGGACCTGCAGAGAGGAGAACACAGACACACATACATTCAGTAAACACATAATGTATGAATAGAAAACAAAGTCACACAAGCATAGTGTATTCACAAATAAACACTTAACATGAAATAAACTCTCACAAACACACACACAGACACACACACACACACGAGTAAAAATGACAAAGAAAATGAAATATCATCCCTTCAAAAATGCTGCTGCCTGATTTATCTAAATGAGGAGACCTAGTTTTCAGTTTAAATTTGGCAGTGTTCATTCATTAACAAAAGCCTCTACAGTCCACTGGCTGTGTCAGTGTGTGTGTGTGTGTGTGTGTGCGTGCGTGCGTGTGTGTGTGCGCGTGTGTGTGTCAGTGTGTGTGTGTGTGTGTGTGTGTGCGTGTGTGTCAGTGTGTGTGTGTGTGTGTGTGCGTGTGTGTCAGTGTGTGTGTGTGCGTGTGCGTGTGTGCCTCACACAAGGTGAAATAAAGAAAAACCGCATGCGGCATATCAAGCAATTTCAATACAACTGAAGGAGCACCTCAGAGGCCATATGGGTGTAACAGGCCTGAACTAGAGGACAGCCTGACAGGGTGAGGTGGCCTGGATTCACACACACACACACACACCACACATAAACACACAGCCAGAGGTGTGTTTGAGAAGCAAAACACACAGCGAGAGATGTGCTGGAGAGTGCAGCTGATTGTGTGGCCTGGATCGTCAGACACACACAGCTAGAAGGGTTTGTGTGTGCGTGAGAATGAAGGATGCTGGGAAACGGGGAAACGGGGGTTGCAGTAAGAGACAGATGAAGGTCAGAGGAGGACGTGAAAAGAATAAACTGAGATTAAACCGGTGAAGAGGCAGATATGACACACTACGGTATGCCACACAGATCAGTAGATAAATGTTGGATGTACAACCGTTACAATTACTGGAAGATGTATGTTGTTCACAATACCCAATTGGAATGAGACATAGCTTATAGTTTCACTTATATGAACAAGAAACACCATCAGGAAAAGATGCATTGCAATTAGTTTGTGAAGAAGAAGATGTGTACTATATGGTAACCGAAGGATCTACAGTATGTGCGTGCTGTTTGTCCCTCTGTGGTCTTCCCAGTGCAGCTGGCTGGCTGTCGTAAGTGTTGTTTATGGCCATGCCTCAGGAGCCACAGCACAAATAGATGAGTCACTCTGAGGCCAAACATCCAATCACTTCCATGTGGGTCACTCTCAAGATTAGAATTATAGAGGAGAATAAAACTGCATAACGGTTAGTGTTGCTGCATTGTTGCTGATTCACGATTCCAAAGTGAACTTAAATCTGATAAAACATCTACAGACCTCAATTACATAAACAACAGCATTTATGAAGGGTGTCTTTGACCTGACACAAACACTATTCTTCAGATATACTAAATGTTCTATCTATATACTGTCCATATTGTCTATATTTCCCATTATACATACAGTACAAGTCAAAAGTGTGGAAACACCTACTCATTCAAGGGTTTTTCTTTATTATTTTTTTTACTCTTGGCATTCTCTCAACCAGCTTCACGAGGAATGGTTTTCCAACAGTCTTGAAGGAGTTCCCACATACAGTGCATTGCAATAGTATTCATCCACCTCGGCATTTTCATATTTTGTTGCATTGCAAAATGTAATTTAAATGGATTTTTATTAGGATTTCATGCAATGGACATACACAAAATAGTCCAAATTGGTGAAGTGAAATTTAAAAAATGACTTTTTACATTTGTATTTTTTTATAAATATAAAAAACAGAAAAGTGGTGCGTACATATGTATTCACCCCCCTTTCTATGAAGCCCCTAAATAAGATGATGCAACCAATTACCTTCGGAATGGGCAACCAATTACCTGAAGTGGTGCAAGCAATTACCTGAAGAATGGGCAAAAATGCACGCTAAAGTCTTCAGTATTGTTTCGTCTTATTTCTTGTTAATTTCACAATAAAATATATTTTGCATCCTCAAAGTGGTAGGCATGTTGTGTAAATCAAATGATTACAAACCCTTAAAAATATATATTTTAATTCCAGGTTGTAAAGCAACAGAATTGGAAAAATGCCAAACGGGGTGAATACTTTCACAAGCCTCTGTCTGCTGAGAAGTCGTTGGCTGCTTTCCCTTCACTCTGCGGTCCAACTCATCCCACACCATCTTAATTGGGTTGAGGTCAGGTGATTGTGGAGGCCAGATCTGATGCAGCACTCCATCACTCTCCTTCGTGGTCAAATAGCCCTTACACAGCCTGGATGTGTGTTGGGTCACTGTCCTGTTGAAAAACAAATGATAGTCCCACTAAGCACAAACCAGATGGGATGGCGTATCGCTGCAGAATGCTGTGGAAGCCATAATGGTTAAGAGTGCCTTGAATTCATAATAAATCACTGACAGTGTCACCAGCAAAGACCCCCACACCATCACACCATCACACCTCCTCCTCCATGGTTCACGGTGGGAACCACGCATGCGGAGATCATCCGTTCACCTACTCTGCGTCTCACAAAGACAGTGGTTGGATCCAAAAATCTCAAATTTGGACCAAAGGACAGATTTCCATCAGTCTAATGTCCATTGCTCGTGCTTCTTGGCCCAAGTCTCTTCTTCTTACAGGTATGCTTTAGTAGTGGTTTCTTTGCAGCAATTCAACCATGATTTGAGCTATCTCCTCTGAACAGTTGACGTTGAGATGTGTCTGTTACTTGAACTCTGTGAAGCATTTATTTGGGATGCAATCTGAGGTGCAGTTAAATCTAATGAACTTACCCTCTGCAGCAGAGGTAACTCTGGGTCTTCCTTTACTGTGGCGGTCCTCATGAGAGACAGTTTCATCACATCGCTTGATGGTCTTTGCGACTGCACTTGAAGAAACTTTCAAAGTTCTTGACATTTTCCAGATTGACTGACATTCATGTATTAAAGTAATGATGGACTGTTGTTTCTCTTTGCTTATTTGAGCTTTTCTTGCCATAATATGGACTTGGTCTTTTACCAAATAGGCCTATCTTCTATATACAACCCTTACCTTGTCAAAACACAACTGATTAGCTGAAATGCATTAAGGAAAGAAATTCCACAAATTAACTTTTAACGAGGCACACCTGTTAATTGAAATGCATTTTGTTTAAGACGTTTTTGGTTACTACATTATTCCATATGTGTTATTTCATAGTTGTGATGTCTTCACTATTATTCTACAATGTAGAAAATTGTAAAAAAATAAATAAATAAATAAACCTTTGAATGAGTAGGTGTGTCCAAACATTTGACTGGTGCTGTATATATACACACATTATATATATATATTTATACTCTGGACTCAGACATTGCTCGTCCTAATATTTCCATATTTCTTAATTATATTATTTTACTTTTAGAGTTTATTGTTCGATATTACTGCACTGTTGTTGCTAGGAACCTAAGCATTTCATGTGTATACGACCAATAAAATGTTAATTGATTTGACACACACACACCCTCCCTCCCTCTGTCCATCACCCACCTGTTGGTAGGCCATGTTGAGGAGCAGGTATCTCTCTGACCTCCTCATGGGGAGACAGAGGCTGTAGAGAACGTGGACACACCCCAGAAAGAAGCTCAGGAGCCCCAGCTGCTTCCTGCTCTGTAGCCAGCCCTCCAGCCAGTGAGGGAACCTCCTGTACTTAGTCCTATAGTACAGCTGGTGGACCGCGGCTAGCTGGCCCGCCAGGTAGACTAGAGCGAGTAGTGTTATGGCCACTGTGGGCAGAGTCCTATTCACCATCTCTATAGGGATCTTATAGAAGTCACTCTGCTTGCTCTTCACATAAGGGTGGATGATGTCCCGGACAAAGGAATAGGCGAAGAAGAAGATGGAGAGAGCCACAGTGGCTAGCACGGGGCCTTTCCAGTCGGGGAAAAGGCGCAGGGGCATGTTCTCAATCTCTCTGGAGGAGGAGAGGGCTCCCATGTCCACTGGGGTGAAGTTGAGCTGCCTGGTCAGCTCCATGATCTGTTGTCTGCCCTCTACAGAGTTACTGCAGATGTACACCTTGAGGAATGGGTAATCAAGCAATAATAAATCAAGGTAGTCAATCAGTCGGTCAATCTAATATGTATGACATGGTCAATGTGCATTGCATGTATTGTGAATGTGATGTAATGTGTACATTTTTTTCTAAACAACCTCACGGAAGGCTTACCTTGTCAATCATAGGCATGAAATAACAAATAATTAGCAGATATAATTATGTTAAAGGAAAACATGGTTGTTTCTACCCCTTGTGACTGAGACAAACACAATCTGATGCCCTGGTTCATAATATTGAGCTTGTTTTTTCATTGTCCTAATTGTGTTAATTGAATTTACTGTGTGCATTTACTGTGTGTGTGTGTGTGTGTGTGTGTGTGTGTGTGTGTGTGTGTGTGTGTGTGTGTGTGTGTGTGTGTGTGTGTGTGTGTGTGTGTGTGTGTGTGTGTGTGTGTGTGTGTGACTAGAATGGTTTTATTTGAAGAAGGATGGCAGCGTAAAATGTTCTTCTCAGTTGTAGAGTCTCACTATAATCCTTGCATAATATTTGGAGGAATTAGTCTCCCTCCCAGGCAAGCACAGACCAGACTGTTAATGCTTTAACCAGCTCAGTAGCCTGCCTTACACTCCTCCTAGTGAGGATATCATAGGAATAAAGACGAAGGTGCAGTGACATTACCCTGAGATGTGATATGTCATAATCATGTTTGATCTGTCCCCCGCATATGACATCATCATGCCGTAGGGGGAGGGTATGTATTGAGGAGAATGTCAGTGCACCTCTTTGAAAGGTCAGCCAATCAGATTGTGTCAACAACAATGGTTTGTAACAACTGACATTGAACAACTGAGAATGATGTAGAGAGATGTAGCTGCTGTTCAAAAGATCACAGCAAACAAGTGTTTAGGACAATGGATGCTTAGAGACTATCAGCAGCCATTTGGCTGATCCTGTTGCAGAGTCTGATGCTGCCATTTACTTTCTCTGTAGACGGATGTTAGCCTAACTTGGTTCCAGATCTGTTTGTGCGGTCTTGCCAGTTCGGCACCACAGCGGTAAGAGATCTGGAACCATGCTAGACAGACAGGTCAACATCTATACTGCCTTGGCTGCCAACAATGTTATTTCAGCAGATTCAGCTCTGGGTCCAACTTTAATAGACTGAGTGGTTTGTTACCTGCAACAAGTCTGTACAAGGGGAGACATTCTATTTATGTAAAAATACTAATTTAGTCCTAAGTCGCTCTGCGTGGTTTATGCAATACAATATTTATAAGTTAGAAATGAATGACTAACTGTGCAATGAGTTAAAGAGTGGGACAGTGTGTGATCCTGAATTAATTCTGAATAAGTAACTCCTGAAATTAACCTTTGTGTGTCCCAAATGGCACCCTTTTCCCTAAATACTTCACTACTTTTGAGCAGAGCCCTATGGGACACAGGGAGCCATTTGGGACACAGACCTCTTCTTCCATCTTACCTGCCTGCTGGCATCTTTGGGTCCAGACTGCATAGCCCAGGCAGATATGACATTAAAGCCCTTCACAACTGTAGAGTCTGGGAGCAGGGAGGCCAGGTACTCAGCATTGGACTCAGGGTACTGGTTCACACGGCGGTTGTTGCTCACGTCCACCAGAACCTTAGAAGAAGAAGAATGAAAATGTGTCTTTTTGCTCACAACCCAATCCCCTGACACACACACACACAAACACACACACCTTCCCTGCCAGCAGATGCTTGAGGTCCCAGAGAACAGAATAATGCTCCCTGCGGATAGCGAGGAAAACCACAGAAGCTTTACCCACAGCGTCTTCATGGTGGGTCACATCAACAACATGAGGGAAGAACTCAGCGGCCCGTTTGGGTTGGCGGCTCCCCACCACCACGTGGAAGCCACAGCGGAGCAGACGGATGGTCAGGCACTTGGAGAAGTCACCCGAGCCCAGGATGGCTACGACAGGCTTGGGGAGGGGGCCGTGGGGAGGAGGGTCCCTGGGGCCATTCTTCCTTACCCCATTGGGGAGGAACAGGGAGGGGGTGGTAGGGTGGGCTGTGTCAGTGTAAGCCGGGCTGCTGCAGCCGCTGCCCAGCATGGAGATGGTGTCCATCCTTAGGCTCAAGACCTCTCCTGTCCTTTAGGAGGACGTCTCAGGTTCTAGGATGGTGGAATATGGTCAGTTAGTTATGTACAGTACTTGATTTGAGCATAGAGATCGATGGTGTCTGGCTATAACTTTACATTATAAGAATAAAGTACACTGAATATTCACTGTGTAGTACATTGCCTCCAACTGTGTCAACTGCGATTTGCTTGCTCTCTGACCAGAAGAGAGGAAGTACCCTTGGTAACATCTATCCACCCAGCTGCCTGGCTCCCTAGCCTATCAAGAAGGAATTCCTCCCTTTTACTCTGCAGGATGCAGCAACAGCTTGTTAGGCCAAGCACAGTCACAGTGGAGACATTCATTGCAGAGTGTTATTAGTTTGGGATGCTGATTGTTCCTTCTTTGGTGGTCTGGACATTTTAATACTGGAAACACATTATGATGATGCAAAGCTTGGGGACCTTAATTGGTTATATTAAATTATCAAACTGCCTGCAAATTGTAGATGCAATCAAATTAGATAAATCAGGGTGGAATCTAATATATGTAGTTGATGTACTGTATGTCTAACCAGCCAAAAAAGATATGTTGTCTAATTCATATTAAAATTATATTAACCTACTAGACTACCAACTACAACATGACATTAAATTAGTATTGTAGGCTATAGGTTGCTTTCAGGTTATAAAAAAAAAAATCTCAAAATGTCACCATATTTTGTAATCTTATCATAGAGATCATACTATTTTCAATGATCTAACCTGACATATTTTGTGAAATACAGTATAATCTACACATTCAACATTTTTGAACGGCACTATCATGTCACAATATGTCCTTTGGTGACTTTGAAATATCTTCTCGTAAAATGTGCTATTAATTAACCTGTAGAACTATTACTACTAAACAATTTACTATATGCTAAAAAATCATTCACAGTAAACCATGTATTCCTAATGTTAGAAAAATTATCCCGCCAATCGAGGTTTAGACAACATGACTCATCTCATCCAGAATAGATTGCTGCTAGTGCAGAATAACCAGGCTCCACATCGCAGAGGAATTATTTAGCTTCAGACTCCACTATACAATGTAATACATCATTACGCTTTACAAATACAGCCTACTATAGCTCACAGGTGTATGCACATAGATTGTAGGCTGCGTGTCAAGTGTGTGCAAATTCGTGCGTTAATCGCAAGGTTACAGCCATACCTTTCATGGAGCTGGTAAGGACACCACTGCACGAATAACACACATCCAGCCAGCTGATCTCCACAGGTCTGTCTGTCGGACTCCCCTCCCTCTCTCTCCTAGGTGGATCTGGCTGTGGTTGTGCTTCGGCTCAGCAGCGATGTCATGCATACAGACACTGAGCGGATTCCTGTCTTGCAGGCAGAGCACGTACCAGCGACGAGCATCACACCACGCACAAAGGGGAGGTAGCGCCACGCACAAATGCAACGCAGGTAGTCCTCAAAACGAGGTCTCCTTCAGTTAGGGACACAGGTCATATCCTTTTAGGATTTTCGTGTTGGAGTAGCATCATTCATTTGCAAAGGCTAAATCCCATGTGAGGTTGAATTTTGATGAAAGAAAAGGACCAGTTGAGCATCCTCAGATCAAACCCGTTTCATACAAAAAACGGGCCAAGTCCCAGTTAGAATAGGATAGTCATATTTGTCAACATTACTCACGTTTTTATACATTAGAAATGATAAAGAATACAGAAGTAATTATAAACAAAGTATGACTTGCATTGGTATTCTCTCTCCAACATCTCCATCATGTTTATCCAGAGTCTGAGGATAAAGTGGAACAAAATAAAGTGGAACAAGGAAGGGCACAGACCAAGAATTATAAACAAGAGTGTCACTGTACAGCTAGACACATTCATCTAAATCACCTCTTTGACTCTGGTACTCAGACAAAGAACTATAGTCATGTGTTTAAAAAAAAACAATTGTGAATGTCAAAAGTGAACTGTACTCATGAAAGGGCAAGCAGTTGAACTCTCATCATGTTCAAATCTTTATTTCAGACTGAAACTGAGGGTAGTTCCTCTACCTTCAACTGCATTTTGGGATATTTCAGCACGTTTTGCTGCGGTCTTGATACATCATATTCTAATGGATATTCTAGCGCCAGAGAAAATACACAAAGTAAGCTTCAAAATCATTCATACAAATTATCATGGGCCTACTTAAATCAGAATTATGATGATGCTCTCAATGGCTGCTTCCTGAACAGCACCCTATTTCCTATATAGTGCACAACATTTAACATTGTCTACAGGGATTGTCTACAGCCATTGTCTAGTCTGACATTAAATAACATTACTATGCACTAACTACTTACTTATAGAATATATGTCTAAGAGGAGCAGGCTTTGGTTTCTCCATGTTTCCCTGACTGGGTGCAAACAGGCCACAAGATGGTCATTCGTTTTACTTTTACCTTCAACTGATCTTCCTCAGTAGCCTTGTGAAACCAGTCTGATCTTGCAATATCTCAATTAAACAAACCATGAGCACAGCGGTCAGTCTGCTTAACCAGGCTATGTTCTCAGGACATCAATTCAGTAAGCACACTGTGTGTAGACTACAGAGTATGTCACCTCAGATATCTGTATAATAAGCAGAAGAGTGGAACTGTGCAGTGGCCACTTTATGTTGCCCATCAACCAGCACCGATTCTCCTTGAGGTCCAGAGACCAAGCTTCCGGTCTTATCCCAAAATTGAAACAATTTATCAATCGTCACTGCTGCATCCAAGGTTGACGCGTCTTCTTTCAGAGCGAGTCTTTTTCAGTCACTCCCCTTCCCCTTGGGGGGCGGGGACTCTCCCAGCCTCGACGAATCTGCCCCAGTCGCCGGTCCAGGCAAGGCAGCAGCAGCATAGCCTTGACCAATAGGACGGTGGCTGGGAGGAGCGAGGCCAGGATAAAGGATGGAGGGGTGTACCACACGTAGTGCTTTGGCTCCACCCACTTCCTCCAGCCATAGACCAGAGCATGGGCTGTACACAGGACCAGGGCAGCATATCCCAGACTCCTCTGCAGGACAGAAGGACCAGAAGATAGGTAAACAAAAAGGAGGCCTGTCAACAGCTACTAAGAAAAGACAGACTGACAGAGAGACAGACATTAGGAGAATTGGTAAACAAGGAGACAGTTCCACAGGTACTACCAAACAGACAGACAGACAGTGAAATTCAGGGTCATTGACACAGAGATAAATAGATACTGGAGAGGAAACCCTGACCACTTAAGTCATAGATAGAAAGACAGACGGGTGGATGGAAGGACATACAGACAGACAGATCATTATTCATTAAAAGATTCACCTGCATCCAGGTGAACTCTCTCCAGTTGAGGGCGTCAGAAATGGAGGGAAGGGAGGAGATGGCTAATAAAGCCAGGAGACCCAAACCCATGATACCCAGGGAGACATAGATCTCCATACGCCACACGTCATCTGCTACCCATGAGTCCTCCTGATTCTGCTGGACCTGATGGAGAGATTACCATATTATAAATTAAAATGATGCAGAAAAATGTATCTTGCTTTTTTTTTTTTTACCATGCTTTTGGTCACTTCTATGTTAGACTTCTGCAATGCTCTACTTTCCAGCAACCCGGATAAAGCACTAAATAAACTTCAGTTAGTGCTAAACACGGCTGCTAGAATCTTGATAAGAACCAAAAAAATTGATTACATTACTCCAGTACTAGCCTCTCTACACTGGTTTCATGTTAAGGCTAGGGCTGATTTCAAAGTTTTACTGCTAACCTACAAAGCATTACATGGGCTTGCTCCTACCCATCTTTCTGATTTGGTCCTGCAGTACATACCTACACGTACGCTACGGTCACAAGACACAGGCCTCCTTAATGTCCCTAGAATTTCTAAGCAAACAGCTGGAGGCAGGGCTTTCTCCTATAGAGCTCCATTTTTATGGAATGGTCTGCCTATCCACGTGAGACATCGACTTGGTCTCAATCTTTATTGAAGAGTCAACTCTTTAGTAGGTCCTATGATGGAGTTTAGTCTGTCCCAGGAGTGTGAAGGTGAACGGAAAGGCACTGGAGCAACGAACCACCCTTGCTGTCTCTGCCTGGCCGGTTCCCCTCGCTCCGCTGGGATTCTCTGCCTCAAATCCTATTACAGGGGCTGAGTCACTGGCTTACTGGTGCTCTTCCATGCCATCCCTAGGAGGGGTGCATCACTTGATTGGCTTGAGTCACTGACGTGATCTTCCTGTCCGGGTAGGCAAAGTGGGTGGGGTTATATCCTGCCCGTTTGGCCCTGTCCGGGTGTATCGTCGGACGGGGCCCCAGTGTCTCCCAACCCCTCCGGTCTCAGCCTCCAGTATTTATGCTGCAATAGTTTATGTGTCGGGGGGCTAGGGTCAGTCTGATATCTGGAGTATTTCTCCTGTCTTATCCGGTGTCCTGTGTGAATTTAAGTGTGCTCTCTCTAATTCGCTCTCCTTTTCTTTCTTTCTCTCTCAGAGGACCTGAGCCCTAGGACCATGCCTCAGGACTACCTGGCCTGATGAATCCTTGCTGTCCCCAGTCCACCTGGTCGTACTGCTGCTCCAGTTTCAACTGTTCTGCCTGCGAGTATGGAACCCTAACCTGTTCACCAGATGTGCAACCTGTCCCAGACCTGCTGTTTTCAACTCTCTAGAGACAGCAGGAGCGGTAGAGATACTCTGAATGATCGGCTATGAAAAGCTAACTGACATTTACTCCTGAGGTGCTGACCTGTTGCACCCTCTACAACTACTGTGATTATTGTTATTTGACCCTGCTGGTCATCTATGACCATTGAACATCTTGGCCATGTTCTGTTATAATCTCCACCTGGCACAGCCAGAAGAGAACTGGCCACCCCTCATAGCCTGGTTCCTCTAGGTTTCTTCCTAGGTTTTGGCCTTTCTAGAGAGTTTTTCCTAGCCACCATGCTTCTACACCTGCATTGCTTGCTGTTTGGGGTTTTAGGCTGGGTTTCTGTACAGCACTTTGTGACATCAGCTGATTTAAGAAGGGCTTTTATAAATGCATTTGATTGATTCATATAATTGTGATTGTCTAAGGTTGCAAAATTCCAGTAACTTTCCCATAAAAATACAAATAAACATTGTTGGAAGATTTCCGTAATCTTGGCTATATACACGGTGTACCAGTACCGGGTCGATGTGCAGGGTTACCAGGTTATTGAGGTAGATAATAAATATAGGTAGGGGTAAAGTGACTAGGCAACAGGATAGATAATAAACAGTATCAGCAGTGTATATGGTGAGTTAAGAGTGCAAAAAGTCAAAATACAGATGGTCTGGGTAGCTACGGTGGCTTGCAAAAGTATTCACCCCCTTGTCATTTTTCCTATTTTGGAATTACAACCTGGAATTAACATGAATTTATTGGGGGGGTTGTAGCATTTGATTTACACAACATGCCTACCACTTTGAAAATCTAAATATTTTTTGTGAAACAAGACCAAAAAACAGAACTTCAGCGTGCATAACTATTAACCCCCCAAAGTCAATACTTTGTAGAGCCACCTTTTGCAGCAATTACAGCTGCAAGTCTCTTGCGGTGTCTATATAAAACTTGGCACATCTAGCCACTGGGATTTTGGCCCATTCTTCAAGGCAAAACTGCTTCAGCTCCTTCAAGTTGGATGAGTTCCACTGGTGAACAGCAGTCTTTACGTAATACCACAGATACTCAATTGGATTTACTAGGTCATTCCAAGACATTTAAATGTTTCCCCTTAAACCACTCGAGTGTTGCTTTAGCAGTATGCTTAGGGTCATTGTCCTGAATGAAGGTGAACCTCCATACCAGTCTCAAATCTATGGAAAACTGAAACGGGTATCCCTCAAGAATTTCCCTGTATTTAGCGCCATCTATCATTCCTTAAATTCTGAACAGTTTCCCAGTCCCTGCCGATGAAAAACATCCCCTCAGCATGATGCTGCCACCACCATGCTTCACTGTGGAGATGGCGTTCTCGGGGTGATGAGAGGTGTTGGGTTTGTGCCAGACATAGCGTTTTCCTTGATGGTCAAAAAGCTACATTTTAGTCACATCTGACCAGTACCTTCTTCCATATGTTTGGGGAGTCTCCCAAATGCCTTTTGGTTAACACCAAACGTGTTTGCTTATGGCTTTTTTTCTGGCCACTCTTCCGTAAAGCCCAGCTCTGTGAGTGTACGGCTTAAAGTGGTCCAATGGACAGATACTCCAATCTCCAATGTGGAGCTTTGCAGCTCCTTCAGGGTTATCTTTGGTCTCTTTGTTGCTTCTCTGATTAATGCCCTCCTTGCCTGATCCTTGCGTTTTGGTGGGCGGCCCTCTCTTGGCAGGTTTGTTGTGGTGCCATATTCTTTACATGTTTTAATAATGGATTTAATGGTGCTCCATGGGATGTTCAAAGTTTCTGATATTTTTTTATAACCCAACCCTGATCTGTACTTCTCCACAACTTTGTCCCTGACCTGTTTGGAGAGTTCCTTGGTCTTCATCGTGCCGCTTGCTTGGTGGTGCACCTTTCTCAGTGGTGTTGCAGACTCTGGGGCCTTTCAGAACAGGTTTATATACTGAGATCATGTGACAGATCATGTGACACTTGGATTGCACACAGGTGGACTTTGTTTAACTAATTATGTGACTTTTGAAGGTAATTGGTTGCACCAGATCTTATTTAGGGGCTTCATAGCAAAGGGGGTGAATACATATGCATGCACTCATTTTCCGTTTGAAACAAGTTATTCTTTTTCATTTCACTTCACCAATTTGGACTATTTTGTGTATGTCCAATACATGAAATCCAAATAAAAATAAATTACAGGTTGGAATGCAACAAAATAGGAAAAACGCCAAGGGGCATGAATTATTTTGCAAGGTACTGTATTTCATTAACTATTTGGAAGTGTTATGGCTTGGTGGTAGAAGCTGTTCAGAGTCCTGTTGGTTCCAGACTCGGTGCATTGGTACCTCTTGCCGTGTGGTAGCAGAGAGAACAGTCTATGTCTTGGGTGGCTTGAATCTATTCCAATTTTTAGGGCCTTCCTCCGACACTGTAGAGGTCCTGGATGGCAGGGAACTCAGCTGACCACCCATCAGAGCCTGGTTCCTCTTAAGGTTTCTTCCAAGGTTCCTGCCTTTCTAGGGAGTTTTTCCCAGCCACCATGCTTCTACATCTGCATTGCTTGCTCTTTAGGATTTTAGGCTGGGTATCAGTATAAGCACTGTGACAACTGTTGATGTAAAAAGGGCCTCATAAAATACTTTTGATAAATATGGCATATATTCAGTCAAATAAGCATTTCACATGCACATACAGTGGGGCAAAAAAGTATTTAGTCAGCCACCAATTGTGCAAGTTCTCCCACTTAAAAATATGAGGCCGGTAATTTTCATCATAGGTACACTTCAACTATGACAGACAAAATGAGAAGGAAAATAATCCAGAAAATCACATTGTAGGATTTTTAATGAATTTCTTTGGAAATTATGGTGGAAAATAAGTATTTGGTCACCTACAAACAAGGAAGATTTCTGGCTCTCGCAGACCTGTAACTTCTTTAAGAGGCTCCTCTGTCCTCTACTCATTACCTGTATTAATGGCACCTGTTTGAACTTATCAGTATAAAAGTATAAAAGACACCTGTCCACAACCTCAAACAGTTACACTCCCATACTCCACTATGGCCAAGACCAAAGGGCTGTCTAAGGACACCAGAAACAAAAATGCAGACCTGCACCAGGCTGAGAAGACTGCATCTGCAATAGGTAAGCAGCTTGGTTTGAAGAAATAAACTGTGGGAGCAATTATTAGGAAATGGGAAACATACAAGACAACTGATAATCTCCCTCGATGTGGGGCTCCACGCAAGATCTCACCCCGTGGGGTCAAAATGGTCAAATGAACGGTGAGCAAAAATCCCAGAACCACACGGGGGGGGGGGTTGACCTGCAGAGAGCTGGGACCAAAGTAACAAAGCCTACCATCAGAAACACACTATGCCGCCAGGGACTCAAATCCTGCAGTGCCAGACGTGTCCCCTTGCTTAAGCCAGTACATGTCCAGGCCCGTCTGAAGTTTGCTAGAGGGCATCTGTATGATCCAGAATAAGATTGGGAGAACGTCATATGGTCAGATGAAACCAAAATATAACTTTTTGGTAAAAATTCAACTCGTCGTGTTTGGAGGACAAAGAATGCTGAGTTGCATCCAAAGAACACCATACCTACTGTGAAGCATGGGGGTGGAAACATCATGCTTTGGGGCTGTTTTTCTGCAAAGGGACCAGGACGACTGATCCGTGTAAAGGAAAGAATGAATGGGGCCATGTATCGTGAGATTTTGAGTGAAAACCTCCTTCAATCAGCAAGGGCATTGAAGATGAAACGTGGCTGGGTCTTTCAGCATGATAATGATCCCAAACACACCGCCCGGGCAACGAAGGAGTGGCTTCGTAAGAAGCATTTCAAGGTCCTGGAGTGGCCTAGCCAGTCTCCAGATCTCAACCCCATAGAAAATCTTTGGAGGGAGTTGAAAGTCCGTGTTGCCCAGCAACAGCCCCAAAACATCACTGCACAAGAGGAGATCTGCATGGAGGAATGGGCCAAAATACCAGCAACAGTGTGAAAACTTACAGAAAACGGTTGACCTCTGTCATTGCCAACAAAGGGTATATAACAAAGTATTGAGATAAACTTTTGTTATTGACCAAATACTTATTTTCCACCATAATTTGCAAATAAATTCATTACAAATCCTACAATGTGATTTTCTGGATTTTTTTTACATGTACCTATGATGAAAATTACAGGCCTCTCTCATCTTTTTAAGTGGGAGAACATGCACAATTGGTGGCTGACTAAATACATTTTGCCCCACTGTATCAAAGTCACATCTGACAACTATGCCTGATTGTGAACTGGCACATTGGGATGGGCAACAGAGTCAATATAAAGTTGGCTTTCAATAATAGCTGTTCTTCATATTCACATAAGATTCCACACTGAGAAAAGTACACAACGATCAGGTTGTTCTGTTTATTCTGGCCAGCATACAGCACATACCAAAACTCCCACACCTCAATACCAACAGAAACCTGGCACTGTAATTTGTCATTTAAGAATTGGTTTACCCTGTCATGAAATGTTATACCAATATACAACCCTCTCTCTCTCTATTTCCCACTCACTCCATTTCACCTGCTCTCTTGACCTCTGAAGGCTTGGCTATGAAAAGCCCACTGACATTTACTCCTGAGGTGCTGACCTGTTGCACCCTCTATAACCGCTGTGATTATTATTTGACCCTGCTGGTCATTATGAATGTTTGAACATCTTGAGGAACGATCTGGCCTCAATGGCCATGTACTCTTATAATCTCCACCCAGCACAGCCAGAAGAGGACTGGCCAACCCCTTGCAGCCTGGTCCCTCTCTAGGTTTCTGCTTTAGGTTCCTGCCTTTTGGTTGGGTGAAATGCAGAAGACACATTTCAGTTGAATATATTCAGTAGGGGGATACCTAGTCAGTTGTCCTTTCTCTTTCCAGGTAGTTTTTCCCAGCCACTGTGATTCTACATCTGCCCTGTTTGCTCTTTGGGGTTTTAGGCTGGGTTTCTGTATACGCACTTTGACAATTGTTGATGTAAAAAGGAATTTATTAAATACATTTGATTGATTGATTGAATATATGCCATACTGCTGAAATAAGCAACCATCTGTTCATCATAGTATAAAACGCATATCAAGTTAAACTAAAATGCCATTTTTGATACAAGCCTGGTCTAGCCAGTAGCCATCTACCTGTTGGTAAGCCCAGTTGAGCAGCTTGTATCTGTAGGAGCGTCTCATAGGGTAACAGAGGCTGTAGATAGCATGGAGTGCTGCTAGGAAGAAAGCTAGCAGGCCCAGCTGTTTCCTCATAGACATCCACCTCTCCAACCAGCCTGGGAAACTGCTGTACTTGGTACCTGACAGAGGGGTGTGTGTGTGTGTGTGTGTGTGTGTGTGTGTGTGTGTGTGTGTGTGTGTGTGTGTGTGTGTGTGTGTGTGTGTGTGTGTGTGTGTGTGTGTGTGTGTGTGTGTGTGTGTGTGTGTGTGTGTGTGTGTGTGAGAGAGGGGGGGGGGGGATTAGTAGTGCTTCCCAACACATTTTTAAAATGGCTGACAAACTGTCAGGCTACAAAAGGCTTACAGTTGTCTGGGAAAGTTGTTTTTACATGGTGGATCTACATCTCGTCTGCCTGGGAGAAGAACCTCAAGATGATGTGTGTCATGTCAAAACCAACACCCTAGCTCTGGTTTGACACCATCTTGCCACATCCTGGCTGTGTGGCTCTCACTGGAACCCGAATATAGACTAACTTCAGTACTTTTCATATGATCCATCAACCTTTGTTGTGGAGAAACCGATGCCCCCAAAAAATCCCATGTGTTATCCTATCTATGAAGCTTATTCCATTGTGGCTGGCTGCATATTTTCAACCCCCTATAATTGCATTGCACTGAGGAAACCTCAACCTATATTTATACACTGCAAGGCTCCAATTACCCTTACGAATAGTGACTGGACAGAGAGAGAGAGGGAGAGAGAGATGAAGAGGGGGAGGGGAGATTGAGGGGAAGGGTCAGACAAGGGTGGGGGGGGGTAGTAAGATCAAACGGGAACATTTTTTTGACTAGGGTGTTGGTGTTGACCCAATGATACACAATATGTTGAGATTCTTCTGCCAGGCAGACAAGAGTAGACCTTCCTGCAGGGAAAGATAACCTTGGGCTAATTCATAACTATAAATAGGATTTAATTTATTCTCTGAACTTAAATAAGTAAATAAATCCACTCTGACTGAGCTTATGCAAACTGTGTGTCTCACTGCACTGATTTCATGTCAGTGTTTTTGTGAGAGTACGTGTATGACTTTTCACTCCAATGACTTTCAAATCCAATTGTTTGTGGTAGTAGGCCTAATCGAGCATTTCCATTGACAATTCACTTTCCAAATGTTCAGTTTCCATCTATGCAGGCCAGCACCCGTGTCTCATGGCTCTGGCAGACCTGCTCTAACTTCTGTGATATCTCGTGTGGCTCAGCTGGTAGGGCATGGCAATTGCAATGCCAGGGTTGTGAGTTCAATTCCCGTGGGGGACCAGTACAAACAAAATATTAAAATGTGTCCACACATTACTGCATGTTGCTCTGGATAAGAGTGTCTAGAAAATGTAAACGCTTGTTTGGATTTTAATATTAATGTATTGTGTTTGAATTTGTTTTTTTTTGTCTAGTAATTACTATACTGTTGGAGCTAGAAACAAAAGTATTTTGCTGCGCCTGTGATACCATCTTCAAATGTGTTCACCACGAATAAACTTTGATTCGAACTGTTCATATGTCATTTTCATAACAATTGCCAAGTGTGAACTTTAATACCTTCTCACAAAGCAACAGTCTTGAATGATGCAGAGGTTGTTGATTCTGCTTGCCATAGGTCTTTAATGGCACACTCCTGATATGATAAGACTAGAGGTAACATTAACATAAAACACTGGCAGCCCAGTTGTGTGGGGGGAAAGGTATCAGCATGCTTTGGTTGGCGGCTAGCCGAACTAAACGAGTATGCTCGCATACTCCTTTAAAAAGACCTTCGCTTGAAAAACGAGAAAAAAGCAGCAATAGTTTGTTCATTTTGAGACGCCGTAGCCAGACTATTCCTCAAAAGACTGAGAAGGAATCTAAGATAATCAAAAATTCTGTCATTAATATTGACGTTTTGCAGAGGAGATGTTAGTCGGGTAATTTTAAATTTAACTAAGATGTTTGGTGCATTATTCCACAACAACAAAAAATGTTAATGACAACTAAGACTATTGAAGAATCGCTACTCTTGACCAATCATCGATGAAGGGGCATAGACTTCGGCTTGCCTCCAGAAAACAGGTTGTGTGCCAGAACAGCCCAAAACTAACAAAAACGTCACAAAATGTCATCATAATACATGCACAAACTCTTCCGAACTGTTTCGGCTAGGAAAAACACCACGTGTAGCACATAGCAATGGGCAAATTTAAGTTTAGGACTTTGAGCATACTTAGGTGTATATGCATGTGCTTGCCTGCATGTTTGTGTGTGTGCCCAAGCCTGCGAGTGTGTGTGTGTTTGTCCCTGCCTCCATACAAACAGTATGTGTATGCGTGTGTAGCCTACCTCTGTGCAGCTGTAACAGGGCAGCCAGTAACCCAGGCAGATAGACCAGAGCAAGCAGAGATATGGCCGTCCATGGCAGGGTCTTATTCATCACCAGTATAGGGATCTTATAGAAGTCACTCCTGCTCTGAGACACAAAGGGCTGCAGCACATCCCTTGTAAAAGTGTAAAGGAAGGTCAGCGCCATCAAGATGGCCATCAGTTTGAGGGGTAGGTGCCACTGGGGGAAGAGGGGCATCTCTTCTAAACAGACGCTGGAGGGAAACTCAAACTCCTCCAGGGCGAAGGAGACCAACAGAGGGCGATGTTCAGGATGTTTAGCCCCGTTCAACAACAGAGCCTCCTGGTCCTCCGAGTCCTTCGGGAGGAGAGGAGAGGCAACGTCACGTTCGAGTGATACGCACGCATTCCCCGACCAAAAATCTCTGTAGAACAATAGCTAACGCTAAAGTCGGAACCTTGACAAACTTAACAGTGAGTGAGTGATGACCATGAAAAAAAAACAAAGCTATGTTCAACATGCATTTTATTCTTCTGGCTTTATCTAGCTCTATTTGTGATATTTTACCTTGCTTCGCTGGCTTGCTATGTAATCAATCCTCTGATGACATCTGCAATATTGTGGACAATAACCATTTGATTACGTATTTTTTAACTGTCATGAGCTGCATTTGAAGTTGCATGTGATCGTATCAACTGCTAGGGAAACAAAGAGCTTTCTGATTCTGGGAAATGGGCCGGGAAATGTGTCTATAAGCTTCCTCTTCTAAAGCACAGTAATACAACAGCAATGTATGGCCGACATACAACTAACTGACTATATATTTGGTTTTCTGTGGTGGTAGCTTAAACGCAAACAAACGGTTCTCATTCTGTCTGAGTCACAACCAGTTGAAATGACAAATAACAGCAACAGGGTAAGCAGGACAACTTTTAATGAAACAAGTGCCCCTATTCACACGGCATATTTCCCCTCGGGAAACGCTTTTCCTACTCACCAGAGTTTAGCCTGATTCACTGACATGGGCAATGGGTGTGTTTTACCTTGTGTACCAGGTGTGGTTTGTCCACTGGGTCCGTTATAGCTAGCTCATGCCATGTGTCTTGGTCCTCCACCACAGTGTTCTGTGAATCCGCTTGTCTTTCCTCCATCATTTCAGAGACTGGGCAGACAGGAACAGAGACACCACCATAGATTAAGGCATTTCAACATCCTGGGATTACACGTCTGGAAACACCCTTGGTAGTTCCTCTTAATTGTAGTGCATAGTTTGGCTAGTACTACTATAGAGTTGACTATGTGGTCTTACTGATCAATAGAACATTATTAAAAACAAGTGAGTGGGAATAAGTGAGAAGAGGCATGGGTCTGAAGCCAAAAAAAAGTCAGGAAATTCACACGTGCATCACGATGCTCTACCAAGGTTTTCCAGCACCTAGCTTTCACCTACATAAGTAGCTATGTTGGTACTGTACTTCAAACTATTGGTAGGCAGGTTGCTTATTATTCAAACCTATTCAAACAGCTTAATTCATACTCTTAGAGGTGCTTCCACAATAGTGTGAGTTGTACCACATGTGGTGCATTTCCTTAAACCTTTATTTTATCCTAAAAAAAATCATAACATCCTTTTTTTGGTCAGTAGGCACCCAACATAAACACAGGTGGTGGTGTGTTGGACACAGTAGCTCAGATTGATCGAGAAGGTCTGCATTTCTGATTTCTGTAACTTAACTTATTTGTGTAATATTGACATAAGCTCATTGATCAGCACAGCAATTGATACAACAGGAACATGTTTTAAACATGGTCCTGTTTTATCAATTGCTTTGTTGATCAATGGATAGTGCATTACCTCTGTCAAAATAATGTGTAGCTTAAGTTGTGTTTACACTTGTTAGTTTAGTTTTGGGTTCAACCATTTACTATATGCAGTTCAACATATCTCATTTACTGTTTCGTATTAACAAAGCAATTTGTTTTCTTGGCTACGGTTTGTGTTGTGGTCTTGGATGTTCTTAGTCAAGGAAATATAGCAGCTAACTGCAGTGTTTGTCCCGTCTGAAATCTGGCTACCTCGTCTTAACGTTACTGTAGTTTGGCCAGTGCAATGCAAATTAACGTGATCAGGGTGGCAGTTTCCCCAAATGTGCTGGTTTTAAACTTAACTAGTTAGTTAACATTAGTTATGTTTTGTGTAAGAAAGTATAATATATTGTGGCGCATGAACTGGCCATACACGTTAACTAACGTTACAAATCTACGCTGGCTAAGGTTACTTAGCTAGCTAAAGTTCATTGGATATCATAGCAGCCAAGGACGTTCGCTAGTTGTTGATTATACGCAAGTGTCTACATCAGCAGTTTACACATGATGACTTCAGCCGTATGCGAGGAAAAACCTTACTTGGCAAAATATAGATAGCTAGCTTTTATACACACACATACAGTACCCTAGGTTTGTTCGCAAACACTTCTTATGACTGGCAGCATGGGGCAAGCAGCTGATTTAGTCAATCCGGTATTTATTTTAAATCGCATGGTCACTTTATGGACGCTATAGTCTAGTTTTAATCTGACCTCTAGAATTTGAGATAGATAGGCGCAAGAAATACTCTTAAAACTCAGTTGCTAAAGACCCTATTACAAATCTGGTATGTGGTTCTCGGTAAATGACGGACGGCTGATGACGATGGGCGTGGAGTGTGTTGTGGACCTCCAATCAAGTTGCTCTGCACATTTTCATCGATACTGGTGTCATATTGGCATAGTTATGAAACGGATATTTCAATTTAACACCGAGCTTCAACCAATGCCTATAATAGACGCAACTATCGTGAATATCATGGGTTGTATGTTGTCACATTATTGTTTTGAACCGATTGATGAGCATTCTACTCAATGCATCGTCAATGAGTGCGCTTACAAAAAAAATATTGCCGTTTTGAAACTGCAGTAAAAGTTCCGTAATTGCAGTCGGCTGTGGTATTTTGGATGCAATAATGGCAGAACAACTGCAATGTACTGCAGTTGAACTGAAGTTATACTGCACTCTAACTGCAGTTTACACTGCAAAATTACCGCAGTAAAAAAAAATGTTATTTTGGATGCAGTATTTGCGTCATACTGCAGTGACTTCAGTTATACTAAACTCTTGACTGCAATCTTTACAGTTGCTTGGAAATACAATGTCATTCACACGGAGGCAAATAATTTGTTGAAAAACCTTCTGTCATCATTTTGATGTCACCAAATTGACTGTATATGCAGTATTGACAAACTTTGCTAGCGAATGACAACGTTGCCATCTGTCTCAAGTCAATTTGACGACATGATAATGCTGACGAAGTGGTTTCCTACTAAATATTTGACGAATGTTGAAATATCATCGTATTTCCAGGAATTATAGAGTAATTTAGACAAAACAGTAGTTACCTTCACCCAGAATGACTGACTGGGTTTGTAACCTCTTTAGGCCACCACTATAGCACCACCGATAGAGGGCGGCTTGAAGAACGTTCATAATAATGTAATGACGCGACCGAGTGACGGACGTGAAATCTGTGAATAATTAGCCCGTTCCAATCAGACTCTCCTGGGTTTAATTCACAAGATGGAATGTGAAGAACTCGAGATCTGATAGCAGAATCCACATGACTTTCATTCCCACGGCATTAAACCGAAACCATTAATACCAGAGGAAAAAAACGACTGGCAAAAGACAACACAATAACATAATTGTGACAGAAATAGATTAGGAAGAAAAACCGTATTACATTTGTAGCCTAGTATAGTGCAGTGTAGCCTACTAAAGTAGAAAGCAAATATGGAAATGTTATACCTATATAAATGTCTTATTGGTTTACTTGAAGATTTCGTTGTAACTTTTTTTTAAAAGTGTCTATAGAATCCTTACCAGAGAACATATGCGCAAATAGCATTAGTAAAAGCAAATAATGGCATAAATGTGGACAATCTGTCAACCTACTGTATGTGTGTTATGTCAGTGACTTACTGGAAGTTTAGGTCATCTACAAATATTTATCCTGCCGATGGACGGGTCCAAAGGGATGAAAGTTGTGGGGGAAAACGGAAGCTGCGTGGAGGACACGGGGATAATTATTTACATTATAAAGAGAAGTGTCCAGTCCTCGACGAGCTCGCGGCTCGGGCTACATCTATTTAAAAGCTCAACAACCTACGTGTCTTCAAAATGACGCGGACGTGGGGCACTGAGCGTTCTATAGTGAAAGGACCGCGGCAAGGAGGGGGTCTGGCAAATTCTGTCCACGGATTGGAAGTTGGATTTGGAAGGGGCGTGATATATTACACACCTCTGGGCAAGGATAGGTAAGTACGCCCGTGAGGCGGAGTGAATACGACATTTCGGGGCGGGTCTAGGATACAATTCACAGCCACACATTTTGAATGGTGTGTTTACAATTTCTGTAATATTTAGTTCCTTCTAGAAGACATGGGCAAACATGATCAACGAACACATACAGACACCTCTAGCAATAAAACAAGTTATATTATATTCTGAAGACTGAGTTAACCAATATAGAAAATAGATTTTATTTGCACCAAAAAAGCTTTCAACAACCACACTGTATCTTGAATGTCCTATTCATCCTCTTACAACAACTTGAATAACTTTTTTCCTCTCCTTTTTGGAGAGTCTCCAATTCATTATTGAACCCTGAACATGCACTTGCCTGGAATGTATGGCTGTAATGTATGTTCATTGATGAAGCAGTTTACAAGTTCACAGTGGGTGCTTTCATTTCAACGACCCCTAGATGTCTCTCTAGTCTTGCCCTCTGTATCTCTCTCTCTGCTCTGTAGAATGATGGATCTTTTTTCTAAATTTAATTGAGTTTAGGCTGTTTCCTTTCCTCTAAACGCACATGACCATCCTGTGATTTTCTATCCGTCTCCCAAAACAGGCCTCAGAACTTCGTTGTTGGTGTTGTGAATGTGTTACTTGGATACTGCTTCAAAAAATATTTATTTTCACAAGATGCATTTGGCAGGGTGGATCCTTGCGGTGGCACTAGTTTTTGGGACCTTAAATCTCAAGATCACATCCGCGGGACCTCTCCATGCACAATGCAAAGTAGAATGGTAAGCTACTGTTTGACCATTACTATGCTATTACTATATGTCTATGTTTTGACCAGATGGTGCATGCTGTTTTTTATTGCGGTGCTGGATGTTAGTAAAACAAATTGTTGCTGTTGTTCACTCTTGCTGTTTTATGGTCTGACCCATACCCGAGTGGCGCAGCGGTCTAAGGCACTGCTAGAGGTGTCATTACAGACCCTGGTTCGATTCCAGGCTGTATCACAACCGGCCGTGATTGGGAGTCCCATAGGGCGGCGCACAGTTGGCTCAGCGTCGTCCGGGTTTGGCCGGGGTTGGCTGTCATTGTAAATAAGAATTTGTTCATAACTGACTTGCCGAGTTAAACAAAATAAATACAAACATAGAATCTGATGGACATGCCCCTCATGATGACTAATAATTTATTATAGCTCTCTGTGCAAAATGGCTCCAAATAAAAATCTATATCTTTACAAAGTGCTGATTTATTACAACCACTTGTGAATTGAATTAGCAGTTATGTTAGGCCCAGTTGAACACTACCCTCTGTATCCACAAGATGGTGCCAGTGCCATTTTACCTGAAATGACTGTGGTGGACACGAGTAATGAGTAGCTTCTGGGGCCCAAGCTTTTCAACTAGACAAGCTGATGGCCCGACGAGACTAAGTATTAAGCCTCGTCATCGATGTGTTTCTATGTTCTGGGTCCTACTACAGGTATTTTGGGATCCCCTGTAGACAGGTCTATGAAGGTCTGGTCACTCAGATCAAGCATTGGAGAACCATGTCCAGCTGTGTGATGGGGGGACAGAGGTGCCTCTACAAGGTATGGTGTGTGTGTGTTTTTATATCGTATAATTACTTGTGTGTGTTTAGGGTTGCAAAAGAAGAGTATATTACTGGTAACTTTCAAAGTTGAAATGTTCACAAGCCTTTTATGGAATTTTCAAAACATGTAAAATATATAAAATGATAAATTGAGATTATTTGAATCTAAAACATTGTAACAAAGCTGTAAAACATGATCCTAAATCAGTGGAGGTTGCTGAGGGGAGAACGGCTCATAATAATGTCCAGAATGGAGCAAATGGAATGGCATCAAACACCTTGAAACCGTGTGTTTGATGTATTTGATACCATTCCGCTCCCGTCATTACCACGAGCCCATTCTCCCCAATTAAGGTGCTACCAACCACCTGTGACCTAAATATAATCAATCAACTTAGTGAATACCGTTGGTGTTTAATGTGAGGGTTTCGCCATGAATTATCCTTGATATTTTTACTCAACTTTATTTACTCTGTCAATATGTGATTGTTGTAAATGTTTTGGTGCCAAACTGGTGGCAGTTGTCAAAAAAGTAAGTTGTTGGAAAAGTTCATTTGAAATTGTCATTGTTTAGATGCTTTTAAAAAATTTATTTAGCTGTTTTCTCTTGAATTCATATTTTATATGAATATATATTTTCAGTTATTTAAGTATAAATTGCCAAAGTTACCATAGATTACCATAGATTGCCATAGATTGCCATAGATTACCTGTTAATGACCAAAAGTAGAGAAAATTCCAGTAACTTTGGTAAAATACTGGTAGTTTTACAACCCTATGTGTGTTGCATATTTCCGACTATGACCCTTCTACTCTCTCTCTCTCTTGATCTCTTTCTCTTTATCTCTTTATCTCTGCTCCCCAGCTCCAGGCAGCCTCTATCCACTTCATAGCAGCCAAACACACCACACCATTTAAGAAGACTGTCGATGACCTGACGTTCCGTCTGGTCTCCTTTGAGTTCTTCACCCACTGTCACGTCTCAGTAGGAGGGATATTCTCTGATCCTGTTGTCATTTCTATACATCCATATGACATATAAGGACAATAATATAATGTGTAGGCTTACTTAGGGATCACATCTCTTTTTGTGGGTTATCTGCAGCTAACACTACCGTAACATGTCTCAGGTCTGAAACACTTCTTCTAACCAGAATCGTTCTTTCTCTGCAGGCCATGTCTGTCTCAGAGAGCTGGTATGCCATTAGAGATCACGGCACAAACTACTGCAACCTTTATAATCTCATGGAAGGTGAGATGGTTAACTCCAATACATATATTGGATCATCTGCACATGAATTATAAAATGTTGTCACTAATTGTTCTCCTTGTAATTAAAACAGGAAGTGGCCTTACAGATGCCCCTGGATACAAAGAGTTAACGAGTGACTTCCTGTGTACCCAGCGGTCCTCTGCTGACTGCACTGTATACTGACACCATGATGGCCCATGGTTCATATTGCATGGCAACAGCTTGCTCACCGTCAGATCATTCCTCATCATCTGCCAGTGTTAGCAGCACCGCATTTTATACACACACTGCTTTTGTTTCCTTAGAGGTCTTCTTTTTTTATTTGATCCATTCATTCTTATGCTGTATCTTTTTATCCTTTTTATTTTTTTTAATGAAGCAATGAAGTCAAAAGGTTCAAGTAAGGAGTAGTGAGGTAAAAGTTTCATCTGTAAGGTCTTTCCTGCTGTCTCAAGCCGGGAGAAAACGTAGTTGTAAATATAGTTCTCCTTTCGTTCTATACCTCTTGAGGTGAGTCGCGTTCTGAGGGGCATCGTTCTTTTTGACACCTAAACCAGTTTTCCTCTTAAAAGCAATGGTGCCGGGGTAAAAAAACAAAACACAGTGAGCTATGTGAATTGCAGGGCAGGTTTTTATTAGCACAGCAATATGGTCAGCTGGGCTTTGCCATCCATCACAGCGAAGGCTTTTCAGATCACTGCTAGAAGACACTTTGCCACGGACATCAATGTCTATGGCTGCATCCCAAATGTCAACGTATTCCCTATATAGTGCACTGGTTTTGACATAGGCCCACAGGGTGCACTTTATAGGTAGAGGGTGCCATTTGGGAGTTAGACAATCTATGCTTTAGTTTAGCCATATAGCTTTCCTCTCTTGCCAATAGGTGGCAGTGTCTGCAAGCTCCTTTGTCTTGTTACGGTTATCTGCACAAATTGACTTTTTATTATCATTAAACCACAGCAATTCCAATATTTCAAAGAAAAGTTGTATGCATTTCACTATGGATAGAGAAAGTGGACTAGGAAGAGAGCAGGCATTGCATAAAGACTATTGCTTTGATTTTTCATTTTTCCAGCACATACGAACCACCACGCTTCACAGCTTAAGGGCATAGATTTCCCTGCTTTCTGAAGAAGTGTAACATAACCGAATGATGTGTACTCAAAGAGATCAACGAATTGTTTAATTCTGATAGTAAGTAGACTATTATTTTCTGTGACTGTGTTATCCAATATAATGATTGAATTGAAACAGCTCTTCAGCTAACACGGACACTACGGTAATATCAGGGTTTAAATTGGGATAGTGGTCGTGGAACTGACTTCAAAATGAATAGGCTCTGAGAGATCATTTTTAATTGACAGTTTTATGTCCATCTGACAGTTAGCATCGTCCTGTCCTCCATCCAAATGTGGATGAACGCTGTTCCACTTCATATTCCATCCAGTCCAATTTAACAGCTGTTTATTTAATGTGTATGTTGTAACACATGCAAATAGTTTTTGTTTTAGGTGTGTCAAGTTACAGATATTTTGAAAGCATGGCCAAACTCTCGTTCACTATGTTTTTTTGGGGGAACAGGATGTATTATGACTCCTTCCCTGTGGCATCAGTATTTTGGAGTGCATATGATCCTACGCTGTGTGCATATGATCCTATGCTGTGTGCATATGATCCTACTCTGTGTGCATATCTTCATGCGTACGTTGTTGTATGTGCCCTTTCAACGGGTGCTTTACATGGTTAGACAGGACAGGCCCATGACAGTGCATTCCCTTTTCCTGCCCACATAACACAAACAGTGGTGAATTCCCTCTTATTAAAACTGAAATGACCCCAAAAACTCATAGCCTGGAATCTAAACTGATATGCTCAATTTCACCATTAAAACAGAACATATCAGTTTGGATTCCAGGCTATCAAAATCCTGCCCAAAACAACGATTTTGACAAGGGGCCCCAGGGCCATCAGGGGCCTTATAGTCCCTGTCTGAGATGTCTGCCTGGTGCTATGTCCGAAATGCCACCCTATTCCCTGTATAGTGCACACATTTTGATGAGAACCCTATGGGCCTTGATCAAAAGTAGTGCACTACATAGGGAATAGGGTGCCATTTGGAAGGAAGCCATGACAAGGTCCAGAGTGGCAGGGGGACGAGGTAATCACAGGCTGTGTATTGAACAATATTGAGAAGCACAACAATACCATCTATAAATCACCATTGAGAGTATGAGAGCCACGCTGGATCCAGGATCTCAAGGACAAAACAGGCTGTCCCCTCTAGCCGGAAGGGAACCAACCTTGTAAAAAGTGTCTGCTCGCTTTATACAAGGCAGTGTTATTGTTGTGGACTGTAACCCACATACTACCTTGCCTTAATGGTTAAACTGTTAGGATTTGTTTTGGTGTAATTCACAATTAAATATAGTTGATGCATAATGTTTTACAGTATATGAAGAGAACTAGGTTTCTTTCACAAACCGTTGGCTCAAAGTAAGAAAGGACCTAACATGACACAAGCTAATAGTAATTAGCGAATGTGTCTCCCTGTATTATACACATTGACACAACACCTCCCTATAGGAGTCTAAGGAGCAGTGATCTCTATCTCCACTACACTGAGTGTATGCTAGTTCTCTGTGAGGAGATGCCAGAGCGGATCCATCACTCTGGTTCCACCACTCTCATTAGCTGTGACAGAACATTAGCTCAGTGGAGGAGTGGAGAATGGAGCTAGTATGGTTCTAGAGCGGGAGGGTTCCGTTACATATGACCATGTGACCCAGTCACTAGCATTAAGGATCACCCTGCCTCAGATCACCACATTCATACTGTGACGGCTTCTGTGTGTGTGTGTGTGTGTGTGTGTGTGTGTGTGTGTGTGTGTGTGTGTGTGTGTGTGTGTGTGTGTGTGTGTGTGTGTGTGTGTGTGTGTGTGTGTGTGTGTGTGTGTGTGTGTGTGTGTGTGTTAATGCCCCTTGAGATCCATCTGAGTTGGTATGGATCTATTGTATGATATGATCTTCCCCAAACCTCTCATTTACAAAACATCTTCGTTCTTTTGACGCCCTTATAGCAGCAGTGCAAATGATATGTGAGTATAGAGCCATGCAGCGTGGTGTGTGTTCTTTAACACAGTGGGACACAAACATACCTGACAGTGTTTAAGCTGTCACCTCCAGCTAGCTAACCCCACTTGGCTTTCTTCCACTGAGTGTGTTTGTCACACACACACACACACACACACACACACACACACACACACACACACACACACACACACACACACACACACACACACACACACGCACACCAACTGTCTTCTTGTACTTTTGAACTCTTGTATGGCTCTGTCTATTAATTTGAGTGGTAAGCATTTCTCCAACCCCATCCCAGATGTTTTTACCTAAACAGTGGTGGGGGTGCCAGCTTTGTAATTGATTGAACTGCAGCTCTGTTCAAAAAAATATCTACCGTATGTATTATAGGTACAGTAACAGTCTGTCTGAAAGGCTAACAGGTTTAAATACAATTTGTTGTCCTTTTAAAGAAGAAAAATAAAGTAATACATTCCTTAAAAAAAGTTTATGAATCAAGTTTATTTAAAATAAGTTATATCGGTCTTCTAATATTTCAACTATAATGCATTTTTTGTGGCTCTCAACACCTGTTCACCTTGTACGTGGTATTTCATTCAGCCTGTTTATAAAGCCGCTGACCCCTTTCAATGACTCAATATTTCCGCATTAGAAGTGTTTGTATAAAATCCAATTCAATCCAAACATTTCGATATAGTCATTGATTTATGTCTTGCTTATTGTGGCCTAAATAATAAAGGGATGTCCTTCTGAATGTTTTATAGCCATGGCTACACTGCAACGATCATACCAGTTCCACATTAAAATGCAGAACAGCATTCCAGAACCCTGAGTGTTCCATGTCTGTCTGTAGGGTCCCATCGGTCATCTAGGACTGGGATCGCCTCTCCAGTGATTTCTCCTTTCCCCATCTGTGGTAACTTTAATGAAATACCTCTTTCACATGATTTCATTTAGCCAGTACGCTAATGGCTAGGGAAGTAATAATTACATTCAAATATTAATCTGGGGCCGGAGGACAGAGTGATGAATCATACACACGCCCTGTTGTCCAACATGGCCTTACCGTCGTCTTTACGTCTCCTTCTGTCTGACTAGACAGATTAGAATGACAAATAATTGTAATTCCTTATTAAATCGAGGAGGGCTGGGCCGAGGCAGAGATTTGAAAAACCCTATTGGAGGGGGTGTGGCAGGGGAGGAGTGTGTGCGCATGTGCATATGTGTGCGTGTCTATTCTTTGGGAGAAACCCAAATGGGGGCCTTACTCTATGGGTGCTGTAGTGCACCCAACAGCACAACTTCAAAAACAACAATCCCACAGCCACCTTGCAAAGCTGGGCTGGGGTCGTATGTATCAAGCATCTCAGATTAGGAGGGCTGATCTAGGATCAGGTTATTTCTGTCCATGTAATCTTATTAATTTTGATCTCAAAGGAAAAAACTGATCCTAAATCAGCACTTCTACAGTACTTTGAGGTGTTTGATACATACGGCCCCTGGGCTTATCAGCTTCTGTGATCACATAAGTTGTAATAAACTTTCCTCCCCCAGACAAGCCGGGAGCCTGGGAGACAGCCACGTTGAGGACTCATTACCGTAGGCCAGCATTACCCAGGAGACAATGCGTCACTCCTCCCCAACACCACAACCAGTGCTCCAAAACCTTCGCCTGTCAGTCGTCATCGGCAATAGCACTGTCAGAACCCCCCCCCCTCTCCCGCCCCCTTCCGTCTGGTTGATAACTGTCCAGCCCGAATTTTAAGGCGGATTAAAGCTATTATGACTACTGGTGGTTGTGTCTTCCATTTAACTCTGTGTTGTTTACCACAGCTTAGGGATCAATACCTTCCAGAGGGTTGCTAGACTTGAGGGTGACGTTGACACCTAATTACCAATATGTGAGTATGATTATTGTCCTGTAAACAGTCTGTTGTGGTTTGTTTGTGTGGGCGGACTTGATTGCACACAGGAGGTTCTTCCGAATCACTTCAACTGGAAGGAAATGGTTTGCTACAATGGCCAGGGCCAGGTGTGAGTTGGCAAAAGACTACTCAGAGTACTCATAGTAATTTTTTCCCCCAACTTACTCAGATATACTGGATCACTTATACCGACTAACAACAAATATGTTTTATTGTCACATACACCAGATGGGTGCAGTGAAATGTGTTTTACAGGGTCGGCCACAGTAGTACGGCGTCCCTGGAGCAAATGAGGGTTAAGTGCCTTGCTCAAGGGAACATCGGCAGATTTTTTACCTTGTCAGATCAGGTATTCCAACCAGCAGGCTTTTGGTTACTGGCCCAACACTCTAACCACTAGACTACCTACCGTGCAAATATTATGGTGTTCTATTAATGCATTTATAATATGTTAATTAGGTCAGATTTAATGTACGTGGCATAAAGTGATTCTACAAAATAATGACTTATCAGCCTTAGAAAGGTATGATACAAGGTATGATCATGTTAGATAAGTCGAATAATCTTGCTTGTGCTGATTTGGTAGGATCTGAGCTGCAGGACAGGGTAGGTTTGGCTGCTGCTCTATCCTTCCTCTCCCCAGCTCTGTCTAAATACACACCCTCTGTTCTGTTACCATCTGGTCCAACAGCCATCATTCAGGTTCCCCTCGCAGACACAGCGCTATCAGTCATCTGCCACCCGTGGGCCTGAACACCCTAACACCCTAACACGCATACGTTCGGGCTGGGGGATCACTCACAAGGAGTTTGGAAATGATTGCATCTCCGCGATGTCTTTAAGGAGGGGTTGAGGAGGTGGTGGGCTGGGTGGAGGGATGGATGGATGGATGGATCCGAGAAGAGGTGGAGAGGTGAAGGGGTGGAGAGTTGAAGGGGGGGGGGTGAGTCGAATGGGTAAACCTAGGTGAAGGCTGGACACTCGTGCAGGGAGAGAGCGAGAGAGCGAGAGAGCGAGAGAGCGAAAAGGAGGTATTGGAAGGTATGGACAGAGGGAGGGAGGAATTGAAGGGATGTATTGTTGCTGTCTCATGGAGGTGTGGGTGTAGTTCATCACTCTGGACCCTTGGTGATAGAAGGGCCTTGTTCAAGCCTCCATTTGAAATCTGTGGGTCAGATGTCCAGGTCCGACCGTGTCCCCTGCCCTCTGGGGTGGTCAGAACACAGGTGACAGGAATGGAGATTGCTCTTTGGTTCCTCTTTAAAAACACCGTACGCTCCCATGTCGACCCCCCCCCCCACACACACACGCTTGATCCCTATGGATGAGAATAGGATGGATCTCTCATTTTGTCAATTGCTTGTGTTGCATTTTGAATGCTGGGTTCTTATAATTGATTGACTCAGAGACTAAACAAATGTCTTCAGCTTTGCAGGAAATAAATGCAACCCAAACAGGATGGACAAAGCCTTTATCTATGTGTCTCTGTGGTGTATTATAGTCCTTCTGAGTAGTGTCAGGGTGAACAGGATATTCTAAACCCCCAGCAGGAAATAGCATGGTGAGTGACCTCATCAGTCAGTCACTAATTGCTATGATTTTCTCTGGTTTGATAGGACTTCTGCCTCACCCACACAGAGCTGATCCTGGTCCATTAATCACACATGAATACCTGTCACTGTGAGAGGCTGCACTCGTCCAACAACCCTCTGACAGCCAAGGTCCTGACGACCAGGGAAAATGAGCATGGGGAGAGAGTACTGGGGAAGAAATGACACCCTATTCATTACTCTCTTTAGAAAAAAGGGTACCAAAAGTGTTCTTCGGCTGTTCCCATAGAATAACCCTTTTTGCTTCCAGGTAGAACCCTTTTTGCTTCCAGGTAGAACCCTTTTTGCTTCCAGGTAGAACTCTTTTGGGTTCCATGTACAGGTTTCTACATGGAAGTAAAAAGGGTTCTACCTGGAACCCAAAGGGTTCTTCAAAGGGTTATCCTACGGAGACAGCTTAAGAACCCTTTTAGGGCCCATAGGGCTCTGGTAAAAGTAGTACACTGTGCAGAGAATAAGGTGTCATTTTGGACGTAGCTATGGAAAGTTAAACGGAGGGTTACGGGTAACAAGTGTCACTCCTTGAAATGTAGTTTTGATCTCTATAAGTAAGGTCACCAGTGTGTGGATCGTTCATCAAGAAAACAGATTTCAGGTTTTACTGCTCTTGTTTTTTATTATATTTGGCAGCCTCAAATAATCTATCATCTTTGTTTATCTCGCAGGTCATTCCTGCAGTGGGAAATAGTCATTTGCGGTAACCTCTTCATACCTCCATGCCCCTAACCTCCCCTCAACCTTATCTAAAGAGTGTCTCACTCTGCCTATACCATGCCTCTAATATCACCCCATCAACTCTATGAAAACTGCCTATACCAGTGGTGAGTTATGAAGTCCCTCACACATGGTAAATATTACCTCTGCCCACCCCCTGCAACACCCCATAAGCCCTCCAGACAAATGCTAGCTTAGCGAGACCATCAGGGCTTTAAATGATGAAGAAGAGGAGGTGGAGGCAGGGAGCTAAAATGAACATATGGAATATTATGGTGGAGAGGTGGAGATTCCTCAGGCCAAACACACACACACACACACACATAGATAGACCTGAGAGAGAGCGAAAAATGGGGTCTGTATGTTCCGATTTATGACTCGTCCTTTAAGTCGGGGTTTCAAATTGGCCGGTGGTCAGAGAGTGATGAGTGCATGACATTTATTGGAGCCGGGGGACCTGGGTAAACTGTCAGTGAAGAGGGCGGCTTTGCCCGGGCACCATGTGCGGCGCGCGGCTATTGAAGGTTATGTTGAAGTCTGTGTCATTAAGAAGACAGACCCACTGTCAGGAAACATATCCTCCTCGGGTTTCCCCTCTCCTCTGCTCCTCTCCAGGCAGAAACAGGCAGAAATCTATCAGCCGTCGGTGAGAGAAATCCTTTTATTAAGAAATAAAAGGGAGAAGTGGTCTACCCACCACAGTGTCATCCATTTTGGCAGCTCTGCCTCTGTAATAACTTTGTCTCTGAGGCTGCCTGCTGCCCAGCCCGGCTGCACATAGAGAGAGATATGACATTTATCCTGGAAGCATGTGGGTCTATCTCAAGAGAGAAAGAGGGAGTTTTGTTACAGTACAAAGCTGAAACCTTGGCGCTGATTTAAAAGTCTCACAAATAATGATGTTGTCAGGTTGGTTATTTATAAGAATTGTCAAAAGGAATGTGGCCTATTTCATTTCAGGTGAAAGAACAGTCTTTAGCTCAGCTAGCCAAGCGGCAAACATTTTACGTGTCACCGGAGTCCCCTGAGCTTGTATAATGTTGACAGCATATCGTAGAACCCCTAAGTTCTCCCCCTGACCAATCAGATGTCCTGTTTGTTTAACATGAAGCAGTGTCCCAGCGAATGAGAGCAGGGCCATCAGAGAGAAGATGATCACATTAATTATTCAATATAGAAAAGCCCATTTTCTCTCAGATCTAACCTTTACCCGGCGAATCGCCTCTGCCCGTGTGCGTGTGCGTGCGTGCGTGTGTTTGTGCGTGTATATGTGTCTGTGTACACTCTGATTACGTCCTCGTTGCCACTGTGCGAATAGCTTTTAATGTCCCCATTGCCAGCTCACACCTCTCCACCCACTCTGTTTATTAAAATACGTCCATCGTTAAGAGAGCAAATAGAACCAGGATATTAGAATATTACGGCAAGGGTTGGGAAGTGTAAATATCAAGGTTATTGCTTTGATAACGCATAGGGGTTATGCGTTACATCCTCAATGGCCAACATAATATTAGTCAAGTGAGTTTTCCATTTGGGCTGAAAATGGGTTGAGTACATTGAAACAACACAAAACCTCCACAAAAACACTTAATGGGAAAGCATAAAGGCTGCACACGAGTACATTGCATTCTGTCAGATGAAATTAGTGTGTCAAAAGTGTTGAAAAATGAGATTTTATTCTCTGCTTTGTTGTGATATCACTTTGAGAGAGAGGGGGAGAGAGAGAGAGAATGACAGAGGGAGACAGACAGAGAGAGGGGGGTAATAGAGAAAGTGGAACGAAGAGAGAGAAACAAAGAGAGAAAATGAGGATTTAAAAAAAATAAACATTGCAGCATGGATCGCATGGGTGGCGATGGCCAACGTATGAAGCGCCCTAGTGCTCGATCCCACAGCTGAGCCACAGGGGCGATTTGTCACCTTAAAGCTCATTAATCACTGAATCGAGTTTTGAGGGGGGCTGTGCTGTGCATTGAGGGGATTGGGGACTATGCAAGCAGGGTCACCCCATCCATCCAGGACCCATGCTGGAGCACCCAGGGACCTGCAAGGTCAGGATCAAGGCAGGGAGAGGAGCTGTACGGGCTGGGTTGGGGCTGGGTTTGACTGAGCTGGGGCTAAGGCTGGGCTGAAGCTGGGATCACACTGCCAACTCAACCCAGATCCTAAGGTACCTGTCACTTTTCCACTGTGTGATGTTTGGTGTAGTCGGCAAGATCTGGGCCTCAGAGTGGGCAGTTGTAAAGTAGGGGTCCATTTTATATGCTTTTTCTTTTTTTGTGTTTTGTCTCTACTGCACTCTGCCTGCTCAACCCAGATCCTAAAGAACCTGTCGATGTTCACCTTCTGACACATGTACTGTACTGTACTGTACTGTATTGCACTGTACGTGCAATGACACCTTTTCTCTATGGGCAGCTAGCTACGGTATCCACAAACGCACTCCTCTCTATGTAACATGGTCCCCTTTCTTCGTATTATTCTGTCTAAATGGCAGTAGAGAACACCACCAGCAGAGTGGTCCCACTGGTCTCATCTGAAAACAGAGCACTACACAGAAGCTTTATTGGGGTATCGAGCCAGAGCAAGGGGCTCTCACTAGCATGGCCTGTAAGACATACGGTAGATGTGGTCGGTCTGACAAATGTGTCTTGTGGTTTCCTCTCTTTGTCTTTACTGCCTGCACTATATATGCAAAAGTATGTGGACACCCCATTCAAATGAGTGGATTTGGCTATTTCAGCCTCACCCGTGGCCAGGCCTAATTGCCCAGCATCAGTGCCCGAACTCATTAATGCTCTTGTGGTTGAATGGAAGCAAGTCCCCGCAGCAATGTTCCAACATCTAGTGGAAAGCCTTTCCAGAAGAGTGGAGGCTATTATTGCAGACAAACTCCATATTGTTGCCCAAGATTTTGGAATGAGACTTTGCGACAACAGGTGTCCACATACTTTTGGTCATATCGTGTATCTATTTAATGGACTTGCATTTTTTTTAAACAGTGTCCAGAGAGCATGAAGGCAACGTGAAGTGCGTCACTGGGTTTTGAGTGAGTGACCCAAGTGGGAGAAAGACGACAACTCTAGGTCGACGGTATCACAGCCCTCCATCTCTGGCCTCTCAAAAGACTGAATGTTAGCTAAAAGGAGGAGTGCAGGCGAGGGGCCAATGAAGGTCTGTACTGTATCAGATCTCTGACTCCATAGAAGCATTGCTCTTCGGGGCTATAGAAAGATATCAACACACTGTAGTGTCTCTGTATGAGAGTAGCAAACAGCTAACCTTAGTATACAATCGGCCTGAGGGCTATCAGGTCGGACCATCTCTGAGTCTTTGGCTAGCGCTGTAAGAGGACAAAGTGGGGACACTGGGGGCACAGAGTGTGTGACAGGTCTCTGTCAGAAATGAAAAGAGCACAGCCTCAAAGAGATACAGGGGAAGGGAAGGGTGGAAAGAGTCAGGGTCTAGATATGATATGAATGGCATTGTAGGGATTGAGTGGGTCTGTGACGAGTGTTGCCTTTTCAATGTGTGTGTGAGACAGAGGTTTGTGTGGTGGTTTTTTGAAAGCATGGAGTCTGGTACCTTAGAAATCAAATCAAACAAATTGTATTGGTCACATACAAATATTCTGCAGATGTTATTGCGGGTGTAGAAAAATGCTTGTGTTCCTAGCTCCAGCAGTGCAGTAATATCTAGCAATTCACAACAATACACACAAATCTAAAAGTAAAAGAATGGAATAAAGAAATATATACATATTAGGATGAGCAATGTCGGACTGGATGTATAGACATTATAGACATTATGGACAGTATGTAGATTGAATATTTAGTATATCTGTACAATATGTAGTATAGAATAGTATATATACAGCAATAGGATGGCATTAACTAGAATACAGTATATACATATAAAATGAGTAGAACAGTATGTAAACATTATTAAAGTGACCAGTGATTCCATGTCTATGTAAATAGGGCAGCAGCCTCTAAGGTGCAGGGTTGAGTAACCGGGTGGTAGCCCGTTGTGACAGTGACAAAGTTCAGGGCAGGGTACCGGGTGGAGGCTGGCTAGTGATGGCTATTTAACAGACTGATGTCCTTGAGATAGAAGCTGTTTTTCAGTCTCTCGGTCCCAGCTTTGATGCACCTGTACTGACCATGCCTTCTAGATGATAGCGGGGTGAACAGGCCATGGTTCGGCTGGTTGATGTCCTTGATGATCTTCTTGGCCTTCATGTGACATCGGGTGCTCTAGGTGTCCTGGAGGGCAGGCACTGTGCCCCCCGATGATGTGTTGGAATCTTGTCTTTAGCAGAATGTTGTAAGTCACAGACATGTTCACAGATGGCTGGTCTCCCCCATCCCTTAACATCTCACACACACATTCACTCCTCTGTATGCTGTTCATTAACCTTGTCCTATGTAAACAAATCTTTTTCCATGTGCAGGCCTTTTCAGGGATTGTCAAAGTTCATTTCCACCTCTATTATGGAAGAAGCCTATCAACATCTTGGCCAGTTTGTTTGCAAGTAAGCTGACCTCGTTGTACACACGGATCCTGTGTGTCCCTGTTCTATTTGGATCAGCCAGCTAAATAACTCTTCTTTTTTTTTACCTTTCTGTTTTGATAACCTCAGGGAAAGAGGAGAGGACATCCCGTAACCTCCACAGGACCGGAGATGTCTCCACGCTATCCACCTCTCTCTGGAAGATTTATCACACCGTAAACCATTTTCCTTCTGAGATTGACTCAGCTCACCTTTGTGGCATCAGCCTGTTTTTTTTTTTTTACGGACACCATTCAGGTCTAATTGATGGCCTACCATCTCTTTTCCCCCTTGTCATGGAGGGTTTATAGGGCCTGTAAAACAGGAGACACAGTGACACAAATGGGATGCAGCGCAAACTTCTGTCAGACGGACAGGGAGGGACGCGAGACTGGCTGTTCCCCCGACGAGACACAATAGCTCATATGACAGCCCTGACGATTCAAATCTATGTTGTGTTTTCATTCCTCTTTCTTTTTTTTACACTGTTTTCCCAAGAAACCCACGGGCACTTTCCGTGTGGTTCAAGCTCTTGGTTGCTCCAAAACCCTGGACGCAGGGCATAACTTCATTACTCCATCTTCTCTATCCCTGATCAATAATGCACACAGCTACTGATTGCATGTTTGTCCGGAGGTATTTGTTTTATAATAATGGGTTTGCCCCCCGCTGAGTCAGTTCTATGAACAACCTGACCGTCATCAAACTTTATCATCCCTATTGTTTGATAGGATAACTCAAATATTAGATCTGTTCGCATGGTGCTAGCTAATCACACTAACCAAACAGCGTTTTACATTCACTTTATCTCCTCTTAACAATGTGACATAATTATCACTGTTGTCACGCCCTGGCCATAGAGAGGTTTTTATTCTCTATTTTGGTTAGGCCAGGGTGTGACTAGGGTGGGCAGTCTAGTTTCTTTATTTCTATGTTTTCTATTTCTTTCTTTCTTTGGCCGGGTGTGGTTCTCAATCAGAGGCAGCTGTCTGTCGTTGTCTCTGATTGAGAATCATACTTAGGCAGCTTTTTCCCCACCTGTGTTTTGTGGGTATTTTTGTATTTTGTGTTTGCACCAGACAGAACTGTATTGTGTTGTTCCATGTTGTTATTTTGGTTCAGTTTGAATACGTATCATGAACACGTGCTGCGGTTTATTCCTCTTCTTCAGATGAGCGTGACAACTATATTGTATGAGAAAAGTGTGGTGTTTTCAACATCAACACTTTTACATAGAAATGAACTGTTTCCTTTTACCTGCTTTTTCTACTAAAATCACCACTGTTTCTCTGCCAGTGTTTGAACTACAGAGTAAAGAGGGGAAAGTTGCCTCATGGGGGTTCAGTTCAGTAAACTGTGAACAAGGCCCAGACTGAGAGACCCAGGCCAGTGAGACCAGAGGCATCCATCTTCAGCGTTTGTGGCCCATGTCTTTTAATGAACTGTCTGGGAATCTGCTTTGTCTTCTAAAAGGGATTGCATCTAATTGTGGTTCAAATTAAAGACCCTAATGAAACCAGCTCCACAGCCCATTCATCACCACTAACAAGGGGAACTGTACACCGCTTAGTACAGAGAGACATTGGTTGCATCCCAAATGGCACCTATTCCCATAGGAGTCGATTCCAACTTAGGCGTGTATGCCTTTCCTATGCACTTCTCAGTCGTTGGTATTTAGACTTAGCCTACCTTATTCAGTTGTGTAATGCGCTCTTCAGGTGTGGCTACCTTGCACACTCTGAATACTCTGAATACTCTGAATACATTTCATTCAACTGCTGGCCAGCAGATTTTGTGGTGGCGTTTTCATTGAATAGGTTTTTCGGTACATTTATCTTAAGCCATCCCTTTAAATACAGGGTGCCTTTTACATAGTTAGACTTTTTGTCTACAGACTCACTAGATTAGGGAAGGGAACAGGTTGAGAATATCAGGGATCAATGAAAGAAAGCCATACGTAAATATAAACGTAACATGCAACCATTTCAAATATTTAACTGTGTTTATAAAGGTGAATTTCTATGGTGAAAATGATCTTCCCCAAACGTGAAACTCACATGCTGCTTATGTGTGCAGTTAGGCTCTACAGCCCCTGTAAAGCCCATTCATGTGCGGATATGATTCTAAAAAAGCTGCCAAAAATATTGTCACCCATTCAAACTATTCTTGATTTTCTCTTTACATATACTAAATAATATATTTGTGAAATTTCTTTTCATTTAGAATGCACCATTATCATGCACTTGTCTCCAAACAGGGGCAGTGGGGGAAAAATATGTCATCTACGCACTTAAATAGCGAAAGGAGGAGCTTTTCTCATGGTTCATTTTCATGCCAGCCAGGTAGCCTATACTCCTGTTGTTTAAGATAAGCAATGTGCTTAATATTAGGAAAGTTGAAAAATAAATACATTAGGCCTAGTCAGAAAGCTGATGGGATCCTCCCCTTTTTAATAGAGGTCATCACTCTGTTGTCTAGCTCAATTGCATAGGCCTATAGAAATGTTGCACAACATGAGCTCATAGGCTCTCATGAAGTGTTTGATTAGATTTTCGATCACATTTGCATTGGTGTCAGAGTGATTAGAGGGACAATAAAGTGCTGAGTACCAGGCAGTTAGCAAGTTTGGTAGGCTACTAATGACCAATAACAGCATCAGAGGTTTGAGAAGCCTAATTACTAAACGTTCACGTGGAGTTTGACTGCCTTCATGACTCGTGATCACCAGTGTAGCGGTAATACGGTCACCGCAACAGCCCTAGTGACCACCATTTGCCTCATGCGGCACGACACATCTCCTTCACATAGAGTTGATAAGGCTGTTGAATGTGGCATGTGGAATGTTGTCCCACTCCTCTTCAATGGCTGTGCAAAGTTGCTGGATCTTGGCGGGAACTAGAACACGTTGTCGTACAAGTCAATCCAGAGCATCCCAAACATGATCAATGGGTGACATGTCTGGTGAGTTTTCAAGGCCATGGATGAACTGGGACATCTTCAGCTTCCAGGAATTGTGTACAAATCGTTGCGACATTGTGCCGTGCATTATCCTGCTGCACCATGAGGTGATGGCGGCGGATGAATGGCACGACCATGGGCCTCAGGATCTCATCACGGTACCTCTATGCATTCAAATTGACATCGATAACGTACAATTGTGTTCGTTGTCCGTAGCTTATGCCTGCCCATACCATAACCTCACCGCCACCACGGGGCACTCTGTTCACAACGTCGACATCAGCAAACTGCACGCCCACACGACGACATATTATTATTATTATCTTCTTTTCTTTTGAGGAGAGGGTGGTCGAGTTGAGGAGGAAGATGTTTTAAGATACTGTTTGAAGAGGTCGGGATTCAGATGTTTTTGGAAGATGAGCAGGGACTCAGCTGTCCTAGCTTTTGGGGGAAGCTGGTTCCACCATTGAGGTGCCAGGACAGAGAAGAGCTTGGACTGGGCTGAGCGGGAGCTGCTCTCCTGTAGGCTTGGGAGGGCCAAGAGACCTGAGGTGGCAGAACGGAGTGCTCGGGTTGGGGTGTAGAGTTTGAGCATAGCCTGAAGGTAGGGAGGGGCAGTTCCTCTTGCACCATGGTCTTGTAGTGGACATCAGATAACTTGGGAAGGTTGAAAACCAGGCGGGCTGCAGCATTCTGGATAAGTTGCAGGGATTTGATGGCACAAGCGGGGAACACAACTCCACTGGTGGAGACACAACTCCACTCCACTCGGAAGGAGCGGCCTGCCAGAGCAGTCTCGGTTGAGTGACCCGTCTTGAAGCCTGACTTGTTAGGATCCAGAAGATCGTTCTGAGAGAGATAATGAGAAAGTTGATCAGAGACAGCAGGCTCAAGTGTTTTGTAAAGAAAATAAATAAGGGATACAGGTCTGTCGTTTTTGACCTTCAGATAAGTCAAATGTTGGTTTCTTGAGAAGGAGCAACTCGGGCCATTTTGAAGTCAGAGCTTCTTTGACTTCAGTTTGTGCAGAGATTCTTCGGTTTTGCAAACCCACAGTTTCATCATCTTTTATTATTTTTATTTTACCTTTATTTAACTAGGCAAGTCAGTTAAAACCAATTCATATTTTCAATGACGGCCTTGGAACAGTGGGTTAACTGCCCGTTCAGGGGAAGAACGACAGATTTGTACCTTGTCAGCTCTAGGATTTCAACTTGCAACTTTCCGGTTACTAGTCCAACACTCACACAACACAACGCTCACACAACCACTAGGCTACCCTGCCACCCCTGTCCGGGTGGCTGGTCTCAGATCATCCCTCGGGTGAAGAAGCTGGATATGTAGGTCCTGGGCTGGCGTGGTTACATGGGGTCTGCGGTTGTGAGGCAGGTTGGATTTACTGCCAAATTCCCTAAAACGATGTTGGAGAAATGAACATTACATTCTCTGGCAACAGCTCTGGTGGATATTCCTGCAGTCAGCATGCCAATTGCACGATCCATCAAAACTTGAGACATCTGTGGCATTGTGTTGTGTGACAAAGCTGCAAATTTCAGCGTGGCCTTTTATTTTCCCCAGCACAAGGTGCACCTGTGTAATGATCATGCTGTTTAACCAGCTTCTTGATATTCCACACCTGTCAGGTGGATGGATTATCTTGGCAAATGAGAAATGCTCTCTAACAGGGATGTAAGTAAATTTGTGCACAACATTTGAGAGAAATAAGCTTTTTGTGCGTATGGAACATTTCTGGGATATTTTACTTCAGCTCATGATTATTTAGGTTTAGGAAAGTACTTATGATTCATTAAAAAATCGGTTGGAGAGCCATTTCGCACAAAATAAAGAAAACGGTGGTCTGACATTCTGAAAATTGCCACATTATGTTCTTCAATCCATGGTAATGTTGAAAGATTAGTTTACATGTCATTGTAATAGAGAGAATAGTGTGCAATAGTAGACTATAGCTTTGTCTATAGTCTACTATTGCACTAACAATGGAACTGCACTAACAATGGAACTGTGTGATGACACGGCCAAACAAGGTCGTAACCCCCCCCCCCACACACACACACACATTTTGAAATAGCATTTTTGTCCCCTCCAGTTATATAATTGGAATGTGATACAAAATGAGGCAACGGTGTGCTTTAGGACCATGCGGATGCCTCTGAGCGGTCAGTCTGGTAGGCTGTTTGGAGTGTTTATCCAAAACAATTGAATAATAATAATAATAATTAATAAGGCTTGGTCTGCGCTCCGCTACATAACGATTTATTTAGCCTACGTCTTTAAAAAAACATATTATCCACTGTTACTTATGATCCTCAGCAACAGCCAGGAGGAAACAAATGAAGATAAATGAAAGAATGGAAGGAAATGGAATGATAATGTCGACTAAACCAACTGAAGGGAACTAACAGTAAAATGGCAGTTGAATATGTGTGGTTATTAGGCCTACTGACGGTTGATACTGATAGTGGCAAATATTTAAAATGATAGCAAATAGGAGACAGAGAAAGTCAAGGTAGCCTATAATTAAGACATTCGAGAGTGCCCACCCCTGCATGTTAGAAGGCAGTGCAAATGTGATGTTGCATAATGGCACATTTTTTCCTCAACTTTACAGTGGGAAACTTTATATGTTGATGTGCTTCAGTTTGCTGCCAATATGACTGGTTACACATTTCTCTCCAGCGATTATAAGGTCAAATATATCTAAAACAAGATTCATTGATATTTACAATTCCTTTGTCCAAATGGATTATTAATGTACCTTGCTCTTGTCAATGGTGTTTATCAGGTTGTAAATTGCAGTGTATGGAGAACGGTGTTATTTCTATCCTCCAAAAATAAATACATGCCTTTCCCACTTGGCACTGGAAGGTTCGCTAGACCTTATTCACAGTTCCCTTGCGCGTAAAGGTGGAGGGAATTAAGTGAAAGTCACCTTAATTTACTTGATCTCCCCCCAAACGAATAAATTGGTCAGAATACGCATAGACGAAAAGTGCATCAAAAGGGAATTATGTTCCATTTATGACAGCTTAACTCTGGTCTGAATCGGGCCCATAGGGCTGTGGTAAAAAGTAGTGCACTAGGTAGGGAAGAGAGGGAATGGGGTGCCATTTGGGACTCATGCAGCGAGAGGAGAGGAAGAGGAAGAGGAAGAGGAGGAATTAATTGAGAGAGAAAATATTTCTGCTGAGAATTCAAGCTTTCTATGGCTGATTAAAAAAAAAGTGTTTTTTGGCTTTGGTCTAAGGCGTAGTCATGATTTGTCAATGATTTCTGGCCATATCTAACAGGGCTGCCTGCGTCACAAAGGCTAATACAAAACACTGCTAACAGAGACAGAGACACGATCACTCACATACACAATCTTTCTTTCCCTCTCTCTCTCTCCCTCTCTCTCTCACATACACAATCTTTCTTTCTTTCCCCTCTCTCTCTCTCTCTCTCTCTCTCTCTCTCTCTCTCTCTCTCTCTCTCTCTCTCTCTCTCTCTCTCTCTCTCTCTCTCTCTCTCTCTCTCTCTCTCTCTCTCTCTGTCTTTCTTTCTCTCTCTCTCTCTCTCTCTCTCTCTCTCTCTCTCTCTCTCTCTCTCTCTCTCTCTCTCTCTCTCTCTCTCTCTGTCTCTCTCTCTCTCTCTCACTCACACACACACACACACACAAACACATGCACACACTGAGCATCAAGTCATCTCTTTTCCTCATGGGTCTTTCTAAGAAAGACAGAGATAGGAGGCTTCTGATGACAGGGGAAGTGGCGACGATGGGGGCCAGAATGTGCTGGAGGATACGAGCCTGCGAGGTGCATGGGAGGGGGGACTTGAGTGCCTCAGTGAGACAGATTTGATAGCTGTCGTTGCGGTGGCTGTGGCTGCCGCTCCAGCTCCAGACCCTGACAGTTGGGACGGATGACTCTACTGTGAAACGTCCAGGAGAAAGTGGTTTAAGAGGCGCCCCTGGATGACAGACACCTCCCTAATGGGACCAGCCAATGAGATTAGACTTTATTGTCTGTATGAAGCCCAGGCTGTAATTCAGTTTGAAAAGAACAGAGGGCCTTGCCGTCACCCTGTGGAAAGTTCACACTCGGCAATCTGGACCAATAACACGCTAGGCCAGCAGGAAGGAAGGAAGGAGATCAGAAAAATAATAACTATGAGAGAGTACACTTTTTTCTCAGGAAAAGGGGCTAGGGTTTAGGGTGTTGTTGCAGGGAGGTAGACAAAGGTTGGGAAGCATCATGTGCTTAAAAGTCATTTTTGTGGTTTGGAGAGACTGGTGTGTAGATATGTGACAAACCTTAGTTTTCAAATGAATGCTGTTATCTTTATGGAACCACTAGTCTACTATATCCTGAAGAACACACCTCCTATTCAATATAAGTAGTCAGTATATAGGGAATAGAGTGCCATTTGGGACATGTCCCTGGTCAAAAGTAGTGCACTACATAGGGAACAAGGTGCCTATGAGCTGGTTTTGGAGGGAAACACAGTGAGTGTAGAGACATAAACAACCACAAGAGGGAGTGTACAGCAAACAGCTATTTATTGTACATTCTGCACACAAGGACCCCGTAGTCTAAAATATGAATATATTATCAAAGCGTTCAAGAAACAAAACCGACACGATACAGTACAGCAGCTAATAATAGATGGTCCTTCTGTAGCTCAGTTGGTAGAGCATGGCGCTTGTAACGCCAGGGTAGTGGGTTCAATTCCTGGGACCACCCATACGTAGAATGTATGCACACATGACTGTAAGTCGCTTTGGATAAAAGCGTCTGCTAAATGGCATATATTATATTATATTATAATAAACTTGTACGTAATCCTGCTGTAGAGGTCTAAAATAATTGTACACCGGGACCTGTAGGCTACGACAGAGCATTCAGCACCTTTCAGACATTACTGTTGACGTTGACAGTGTTGATAACTGATGTTGATTGGATCTTCGTCGCCTCTCATTCGATGCCTTTGTCTTTCAGTATTTTCCTCGCTGTTTTCAGGTAGTCCGGGTCTGGATAGCTGTGACTGAATTATCAGAAAAACAAATGAATGTCTATGACTAAAGTCAATTGTGTGTACAGATGCAGAGTTAATATATATGAAACACTGGGTCAGACAGATTACATAGATTTACAGACATAATAGATTTAAAGTGAGTATTTAAAGATAAATAATTTAAGGCTTGATTCAATCTGTATCACCAACGTTCAGTGTTATAGCATGATTTAAATGTGAAGGTAATTTCCGATTGAGACTAAATGTATGGAGGGTTTACCGTGAATGCAGAGTCCACTAACATGGGAACTTTGCCTTTTTCTATTGCTCTGTAGCACACACATCCAGCACTAACCTGTCTTTTCCTGCGTCAGGGGTTGTTTTATGGGGTATATCTGCCCATGTGACCATATCCTCTCCATTCTCATTGGTTGCTACAGTAAAGACCAGCCTCTGGTAGAAGGCCTTATCCAATAGCCCCAAGATCCTCCTTCCATCGCGGTTGTCGGGCAAATACGCCAATGTCCTCATTCCCAAAAACGTCTGCCCTGGATTGGGATGCTTGTCCTGTAAAATCAGAATATCTGAATAAATCCAAAATAATCATGGATCTGTGAAATACCTCTAAAACTTCAATTTTTACAGCCGATTTCCTGCAAATCTACACATTTTGCCATAGGTTGGAGGCAAGTGTTTGCAGTTTATAGTATGATAACTGATGATCAATGGGCCCCACCCCGTTCGCTAATTCGACCATGATTACTACAAGTTTAGAAAGCTGTCCGCTGCACTCTTTTTAAAAAAAGGGGTCATGCAGAACCTAAGTGTTCTTCGGCTGTCCCTGTAGGAGAACAGTTTGAAGAACCATTTTTGGGTCCTTGTAGAATGCTTTTGGTTCCAGGTAGAACCGTTTGAGTTCAATGTAGAACCCTTTCCACAGAGGGTTTTACATGGAACCCAAAATGGTTCTAACTGGGGTCAGCCGAAGAACCCTTTAGGAACCCTTTTTTTAAGAGTGTAGACTGAACAATCTAAATCATTTTAGCTGACATGGGCTAATTGAGTGACTGCTGATGCAATCCCCCCCCTGCAAAAATAAGGCTGGCTTAAGTCATGGAAAAATGTATAGAATTGCAGCATACTTGCTTAAAAACTGCAACATTTTCTCTACGTCCCAAGGCAAAATGTGTAGAAAATAACTCTAAAACTTCAATTTAGTCTCTCCGTCATCAATAGGTGGGCCACTAAAACGCATCGCCAAAAGGTGGGTGGACCCAACAAAATGTTACTTAGGGCCCCCAAAAGGCTAGCAAATAGCTGGCATGAATGACTGTACCTCCAGTCTCAAATCTGAGATGCAATACTATGTACACTCCTGTCTGTTTGATGTTTTCCTTTTTATTAGTGGTAAAGTTAAAGCCGGGTAACCGGTCGTGTTTGTTCCTTTTCATTATAAATTAACGTAAATTCAACGTGAAATCAATAGAAAATGTCACCATGACATTGGATTTAGGTTAGAAGTTGGGTTAAAATGTAGGTTAGAAGTTGGGTTGATTCAACATCATCACATTTACTTTTTTTTGTTGAAATGACATGGAAAGAATGCTGATTCAGCCAGTTTTTGCCCAGTGGGGTGCACCTGTTCTGAATACATTCAAAGATATTTGATTTCCTTCATGCTAGTTGCTGACTTGTAGTGAATGCATTACATCACCCATTCATTCTGTGCTTCCTCCCCAGTGGTATGCAACATCTCAATGACTAGCGACTAGCCTAACCTGATTTACCACATCATCACATCAACAGGACGGAATGTCACCAAACTCTCTATAAGCACCTGTAGAATGCGTTTCTCTTTCCTCAGAACACTCAGACGTGGAACACACTTAGAATAGAACAGTATGAGTGAGTAAGGGAGTAAAATATCCAACACATGGCAAATACACTTCAAACTTGAATTTGAAATTTGAGCTATCATGCCAACTCCTCCTGTCACTCATTGGCATGTTTGGCTTGACAAAGACAGCAATGGAGTTGGCAAGAGTACAAACAGATCTGGGACCAGGCTATATGATGTATGCTATTCTGTATAATAAATACATGATAAGTACTGAAGCCTTTTGTTTTAACACTAACTTACTGTTTGTATTCCATCTGCAAAAACATAATTGATCTGTATGGTGTTGTCCCCTGGGTAACCAGGGAGGTCTCTGTGTAGAATGACCCATGTCATCTGTCCCTCTGGCTGGCTGCCCTCTGACACCCCAGCATAGCTCCCCTTCACATCCCCATTAGCTGGGGGCAGACACACACAACCAGGTAGGGTCAGAGTTCAATCTTAAGCATTAGCGAGACAAAGAAAGGGATGATCGAGAGAGAGAAGAATATCCAGGTAGTGTACCTTGGTCTATCAGTGCTGGGGGTCCCTGACCATCCAAGTACCTGGTGCAGTACATTTTCTCTTGTTTAGCACCCATAGCAGGGCTGTGGGGGGAGAGAAATAACACAATGTACCTTTCAGTAAGAGAGGATTTTAAACTATTTCAATGAAGATATTGTAGTATTAAACTGTGAAAACATCCAGCAAGTCTGATGGTTGGCGATTGCCAAGATCTATTAAACTTAGTCCTCACCTGTGTCACTCAACTGTGTGATGGTCTCCGCAGCCTTGTTACTCCTCCAGGGCCTTATTTTCTCCTCTGGTCCTGTAGCTCAGACCACGTTCATTCAGCTCGTCCCAATACTAACCATTACGGTCTGGGACTGGGTCTGAGTAACTCTGTTTCCTCTACCAAGCTGTCACCTGAGTACTATGCTGCGGTCAAATGTTTTTGACAATAGTGCTGGCAGTCCTGTCATGTGTGTTCGGGTGGGTGTGGCGGGAGGTACTTTTGGCAAGTATATGCACAGGGGTTGAGGTTCTTCCTTGTTCAGCCTCACAACAAAAGGAGGCGTGGCAGAAAGTAGACATTATCATGTGGTTTATTGTTGGTTCCTTCTTAATCACATTTAGATGGGTTGGTGTTGATGCCTTAAATGCCTTAATCTACAGTAGATTGTTATTCTTCACCTTCGTTACAATGTTCTTGAGCTCTTGTGTTCCTTGAATTGTCAACTGAGTCATCAATGACCAGGCTACACTTTCTCCAATGCCATTTCTCAAACTGTGTTTGACGGGTGTTTTGGTGGCATCGCCAATTTAATTTGACTGATAAACGAATGGCTATTACAACAGGAAATGGGACTTTCTATCAGTACAGTGACTTCAAATAGATGTCAACGTAGACCAAAACTCTTTCAGACCGCTCCAAACTCCCCAGACAGGTCAAGTCATGCATGATACGGGTTTTGTGGGTCACTGGGTGTGGCAGACTGGTCTTATTGTGTTTTAGGAGTAAGTGTGATGGGGACATAGATTACCATGTCAGTTAGTATCATGCACTGGTTGAAATTACAGTGTTGTTTAAATGTTTCCTTTAAATGTTTGGTGAATGGGGTTATGAGCAACCTTCAATGGAGTTGTTGTTAACATGCACATTAGCTCTATAAGTGAAGATAGGAGCAGTGACTGACTGACTGATAGACAGTATACAGTACTTTCGTTATTAGACATTCTGACACACCATTACAAAATTGTATTGTCTCACACCCACTGACAGACAAACTAACACCCTGACGAGTGCACACTACTACTCCAACGAAGACAGAATAGTGTATATTTACATTTTTAAGCTGCTTTCTTTTGCCAGTGTATTTATTTTGTATACCTCTGCCTGTAATATTGCAGATTTTAAATGTAGATTACTTTTTTACACAGTGGTACATGTTTTCTTTTGGGCAGTGTTTCGTTCTCGTCTATACCTTGGTGCAAGTGTTGATACAAACAATAACTGGAGTTGTATCCCTGGGCTATAACTCAAGTCCTATGGGACAATAATAAGTGCATAGGAGGAATAGTCGAATGATGAAGAGAGATAGGCTTTTTCTCTGCCCTCAGCTGCCTTTAAGTCCACAGCTCTGAGTGGGAGACGGGAGCGGGGCTCTACAGGACTAGTTCGCTACCGACCTGGATCAACAGGAATAGTTTTGTTGTCTGGGTGGTGATGCTTTGAGCGCCTTCAATGTTCCTGAAGGAGATTCCTTTGCCCCACCCTGCTCAGCCTTTTTTGTTACTTTCACTTTCTATGTCTACATTTTTTAAATATTCTTTGTCTTCTTTCTCTTTCTCTCTCTCTCTCTCTCTCTCTCTCTCTCTCTCTCTCTCTCTCTCTCTCTCTCTCTCTCTCTCTCTCTCTCTCTCTCTCTCTCTCTCTCTCTCTCTCTCTCTCTCTCTCTCTCTCGCTACTCCCGTTGTTTCAAACTGTATGCATACAGTTTGAAACCCCACTCTTGAAAGCGATATAGAAAAAAAAGAAAAGAAAGAGAGACAGAAGAGAGAGGGAATACTGTACCTCAGTGTGGCTGACAAATGATTAATCTTTCTAACAGGTTAAGAGGGGTTGGTCAGTCAGTCAGTATCCAATTGGAGGAGTCACTGTGCATTGATAAACAATAGGCTACAATGAGAGAGAATGACAGGTACACTATGGATTTGAATCACATTTATTTCCTTTAATTTCCAATGATGTATGTGGGGTTACACTTTATAGATGACACAATATAGCTAGATAGAGGTACCACACACAAGCAGACCGACAGACAAGCAGTCACATACACACAGACAAACACAAACGTAGATATACATAAATGATTGACGCCCTTGATAAAGATGAGAAATAATGACTGTACGAGATAAATCATTTAAATACTGAGCTAAACTCAGCAAAAAAAGAAATGTTCTCTCACTGTCAACTGCGTTTATTTTCAGCAAACTTAACATGTGAAAATATTTGTATGAACATAACAAGATTCAACAACTGAGATATAAACTGACCAAGTTCCACAGACATGTGACTAACAGAAATTGAATAATGTGTCCCTGATCAAAGGGGGGGGGGGTCAAAATCAAAAGAAAAGTCAGTATATGGTGTGGCCACCAGCTGTGTTAAGTACTGCAGTGCCTCTCCTCCTCATGGACTGCACCAGATTTGCCAGTTATTGCTGTGAGATGTTACCCCACTCTTCCACCAAGCACCTGCAAGTTCCCGGACATTTCTGGGGGGGAATGGCCCTAGCTCTCACCCTCCGATCCAAGAGGTCCCAGACGTGCTCAAAGGGATTGAGATCCGGCCTATTCGCTGGACATGGCAGAACACTGACATTCCTGTCTTGCAGGAAATCACACACAGAACGATCAGTATGGCTGGTGGCATTGTCATGCCGGAGGGTCATATCAGGATAAGCCCGCAAGAAGGGTACCACTTGAGGGGAGGATGTCTTCCCTGTAACGCATAGCGTTGACATTGCCTGCAATGACAACAAGCTCATTTTGATGATGCTGTGACACACCGCCCCAGACCATGACGGACCCTCCACCACCAAATGGATCTCGCTCCAGAGTACAGTCCTCGGTGTAACGCTCATTCCTTTGACGATAAATGTGAATCCCTGGTGAGGCAAAACGGCTACTCGTCAGTGAAGAGCACTTTTGGGTTTGTGCCCATAGGCAACGTAGTTGCCGGTGATGTCTGGTGAGGACCTGCCTTACAACAGGCCTACAAGCCCTCAGTCCAGCCTCTCTCAGCCTATCGCGGACAGTCTGAGCACTGATGGCGTAATTGTGCGTTCCTGGTGTAACTCAGGCAGTTGATGTTGTCATCCTGTACCTGTCCCACAGGTGTGATATTTGGCTGTACCGATCCTGTGCAGGTGTTGTTACACGTGGTCTGCCACTGCGAGGACAATCAGCTGTCTGTCCTGTCTCCCTGTAGCACTGTCTTAGGCATCTCACTGTACGGACATTGCAATTTATTGCCCTGGCCACATCTGCAGTCCTCATGCCTCCTTGCAGCATGCCTTTGGCACGTTCACACAGATGAGCAGGGACCCTGGGCATCTTTCTTTTGGTGTTTTTCAGAGTCAGTAGAAAGGCCTCTTTAGTGTCCTAAGTTTTCATAACTGTGACCTTAATTGCCTACCATCTGTAAGCTGTTAGTGTCTTAACAACAGTTCCACAGGTGCATGTTCATTAATTGTTTATGGTTCATTGAACAAGCATGGAAAAGGTGTTTTTAACCCTTTACAATGAAGATCTGAGAAGTTATTTGGATTTTTACGAATGATCTTTGAAAGACAGGGTCCTGAAAAAGGGACTTTTCTTTTTTTGCTGAGTTTATATTGCATGCTAAACATATTCCTAGCATGCAATGACAACATCAGTCTACAGACTTGTAGGATGCATTTGCAGTTAGTTTTGGTTCCGTTTCAGATGTATTTTTATTTGCCCAATAGAAATGAATGGTAAATAATGTAGTGTCATTTTAGAGTGCCTTAATATACAATAAGAATTGAATTGTGAATAATGAGAAAGTTACAGAGGGTCAAAGATCATACACCCAAGACATGCTAACCTTTGACCGTTACCACTAACAGGATAGGTTAACATGTCTTTTGGGTATGATCTTCGACCCTCTGTGTAAGAAGAGGTGTGTTATGATGAGCTTCTATTGGCTATCAGAAAAAAAAAAACTTTGTTCATTACTTTAAAACATATACTGTATATAATCTAGTGTAAACAGATCTGGTTGCTAAAACCATTAAAATCATCATCATAATGGCCTCTAAAATCATTGACAGGTAGCACCATTGACTTTTGGCATCCGTAATTATCTTAAAATAAATTCAGATTTTTTGGGAAAGAATATCTGTCAAACAATTTGCATACAGGGAGGCACCAGCTAATCTGGTCACAATGCAGATACAGTGGACAGAGAGAGGCATTTTATTACAATGTTTAGAAACGACAGACCTTTATCAGATAGTGATTGGATTATTATGATTGGATCAAGAAACTCACATTTTAGCACAAATTGTAAACAAGGCTTTAATCTCCCTTGATCAGGGTTGCAAGATTATGTAAATAATACATTCGAAAATATTAAGGCTAGAAAATATATCACTGTAGATCTATGTCCCACCCTAACCCCAGTATAGTGCACTGCTTTTGACCAGGGCCCGTAGGGCTTTGGTTAGATGTAGTGCTCGAAATAAGGACTAGGGTGCCATTTGGGACACATCCTCAGGGGTCATTGGTGAGCCATAGTCTCTGGGGAACTCCTTCTCATCAATTGAGTTTCCTAGCTACCTACCTTAGGGCTATCCATACTATTACTCAGGGGTTAGAACATTTAGGCCTAGGTGAAAATACATTCTGTTTTGTGGAATATCAGACGCTTTAGTAACCCTGCTTCTTAGCCCAGGGCTAAGGCTGATGCCACTGTATTGCTAGAGACACACTCAAACATACAACTACATCTAGTATGTAGATAGAATACATTGACAAAACACAAAAAGACACTACAGTACAAAAAGATACTCATGCATGAGCACCCACGTCATTATGCTAGTGCTGATTCTACGCAGGTCTCATTAACAGTTGGAAGAAATGAATGTGATTCATGATTATCTCTACCCAGACTGAGTCTAATCAACAATAGAATACCCTAAAGATACTCTGAGAGAGATGGAGAGGGGGGAAATGAATACATTCAAAATCTTTGTTTTAGCTGCACTCTTAGAAAAAAGGGTTCCAAAAGGGTCCTTCAGCTGTCTCCATAGGATAACACTTTCCACAGAGGGTTCCACAACAACAAAAAGAATGTCCTACCTGGAACCAAAAGGGTTCTACCTGGAACCAAAACTGGTTCTTCAAAGGGTTCTCCTATTGGGACAGCTGAACACCCCTTTTAGGTTCTAGATAGCACCTTTTTCTAAGAGGGTACTTTTGACCTCCATGTTGCAGTCTCTGCAGTATTTTAAGAGTCCAACAACACAGAGAAGAGAACATGCTTGTGTGCACGGCAGCACAACTGACTAACACCTGTACAGTGGCCCTGCGTCCTGCCGACAACCTCCAATCTCTCAGAGAGGCTGTCTGATCTAATGTCTGTTTTTCAATGGTCTATTTATAACCACCTGGTACACTTAATGGCCCGGAATGCGGGAGCACCAATTTGCTCCTCCAACTCCGACTCAGGATGTGTCTATAGCTTGAATATGTCCCAAATGGCACCCTATTTCCTATGTAGTGCGTTGCTTTTGACCAGGGCCCATAAGGATCTGGTCAAAAGTAGTGCACTATATAGGGAGTATGATGCCAGTTGGGATGAAGACGGTCTTTGGCTGTATCTTTCCATAACGCCTCTGCTGTCGGCGTTGACAGGCAGGCAGGCAGGCACCTGGGTTAAACTGAGGGCATGGTTTAGGTTAACCCGTGAGACAATAAGGCCACTGCTGCCACCAGAGTAGTCTATAAAGGGGAGCAATAAGCTCACACACTAAGATTGTTATGCAGGTGAATGAGGACCCAAAAGCGACTTGGCGAAAACAGAGTCTTTAATCCAGTAAAGTAAAAATACAATCAAATAAAACAATTTCCACTCGTAATGACGAGAACCGACTGGAGACTTGATCTTGAACTGCAGGTTGCCTCGGGAAGGCACTTGAACGTAGCAGACTCAGACACCTGCTCACCACGCAGCATCTGAGGGAAACACGACACGACAGGGCGATACATAGACACAGCACGGTGAACAATAGACAAGGATCCGACAAGGACAGAAGTGGAAAACAAGGGGAGAAATAGGGACTCTAATCAGAAGACAAAATAGGGAACAGGTGTAAAAAGACTAAATGAGTGAGTTAGGAGAATGAGGAACAGCTGGGAGCAGGAACGGAACGATAGAGAGAGGAGAGAGAGGGAGGGGGAGAGAGAGGGATAGAAAAAGGGAACGAACCTAATAAGACCAGCAGGGGGAAACGAACAGAAGGGAAAGCATAATGACAAGACAATATATGACAAAACATGACAAAGATAGCCTATGACACGGGTAACTACTCAAATCTAAACCATTGTTTTGTGTTTCAGTATCCACATGAACTAAAAAAATCCAAGTCCTTTGGGGTCATTTTGATCCCGGCCAAAAACACCTAATTCCACCTATAGGAATTTAAAAGATAGGACCTTAATTTGAATCTAGGTTTCTCTGGATAACAAGTTATCCACACCACCAGAGGTGGAGGGGGACCTGCATCAGTGATTTTGACCAGATTGACAGATAACCTGCAGAGATATAACTTCCCATGTACTTTTCTATATCACGTATCGTAAGACTGTGTACATAACCAAAAGTACCTTATTTTTGTGTATCTATACAAGTCTGCCAATAGTATAAATACTTCATAGAACTGCAATACAGTACTCAGATATGGTCTACACTGTTGTAATGGTGTGTATTCTCTGAAAAGTACACTCTGTATTCTCTGAAAAGCACCTTTTTTCTATCTAGAACCTAAAAGAGTTCTTTGGGTGTCCCTTTGAAGAACCCTTTTAGGTTCCCTGCAGAACCTTTTCCACAGACAGGCGAAGAACCCTTTTGTAACCCTTTTTTATGAGAGTGTAGTTATTCAATGGGCAAATATAAACAAGTATTTATTCAATCCAGGTTTCTCTGGTGACGTAATTTTAAGTTGTACATATCGTCAGAGGGTGGAGGGGGACCTGTTGGAGTGATTTTGACCTGATATACAGATCCCACAAACACTCTCTCACACACACACACACATATTGTAATATTGTTGTATTGTATTATCGTACATTTTATGTTGTAGAGGTGTAATAATAACATAATAATGTAATGATGTCACGTATGACTTATTGTGCTATTAAGGATGTAGGCTGTTGCGTTTTGTTGTAAAGTAATTGTTTTAATCCTGTTTGGACCACAGGAACAGTACAGTAGCTGCTGTCATGGCAGCAGATAATGGGCATCCTAATAAATACAAAAATAACTGCAGAGATGGAGCACCTTATGTACTCACCTAGGGTTATAACTGGGTATGACGTGTACAAAATAGAAATTACTTTAGATATATGCATAGTTGCAGTCTAAACAGCTCATAAAAGTCTGTCAGTACTATGAATACTTAGTAGAGCTGTAATACAGAAACCAGATACCCTCTGAATGTACACATAGTGCTGTATTGGTGTGTATTCCCCCGAAAAAGAGTTATCCTACTGAAAATGTTATATTAATACCAGAATTCCTATAATACCCACCAATATTATATATACGCATCTTGTTATGGTATGTTGGTTGCTATATCATTTGGGTTCAAGTGACTTTGAGGATTTGGGTATGCTTTTTGAAGCATCCTGCCACAGGCCCTACCACTCCCAGTGTTTCACTAGCAGCGATGCTAATGCTGGCTGTGGGGTATGTCAATAAAGAAAATGAAGCCATATTTTGGTAATTGTCTTAGGATACAATAGATGAATCACTCTTTGTCAATACATTTAAAGTTTATTTCCAATTGTGGTGTACTGCCCCTATACATTGCAGTAGTTTTTAATAACATAAATATGGAAATAAGTATATTTACTTCAAAATTCCAAAAAGCAAATGATATTAAAATTGAATCGCACTACACTGGCTCCGGCGTTCAACAGATGTGGCAGGGCTTACAAAATATTGCGGACTGCAAAGGGAAGCAAAGCCGCGAGCTGTCCAGTGACATGAGGTCAACAGATGAGCTAAATTACTTCTATGCTCGCTTCGAGGCAAACAACACTGAAGCATGCATGAGAGCATCAGCTGTTCCGGAAGACTGTTTGATCATGCTCTCCATAGCCGATGTGAGTAAGACCTTTAAACAGGTCAACATTCACAGGGCTGTAGGGCCTGATGGATTACCAGGATGTGTACTAAGAGCACGCGCTGACCAACTGGTAAGTATCTTCACTGACATTTTCAACCTGTCTCTGACCGAGTCTGTAATACCAATATGTTTCAAGCAGACCACCATAGTCCCTGTGCCCAAGAACACCAAGGTAACCTGCCTAAATGACTACCGACCCGTAGCACTCACTGTCATGTTTTGTCATTAATTATCATGTCTTGTCCCTGTGCTTCCCCTTCTATTCGTTTCCCTCTGCTGGTCTTATTAGGTTCTTTCCCTCTTTCTATCCCTCTCTCTCCCCCTCCCTCTCTCACTCTCTCGCTCTCTCTTCTCTCTATCGTTCCGTTCCTGCTCCCAGCTGTTCCTATTCCCCTAATCAATCATTTAGTCTTCCCACACCTGTTCCCGATCCTTTTCCCTGATTAGAGTCCCTATTTCTCTCCTTGTTTTCCGTTCCTGCCCTGTCGGATCCTTGTCTAATATTCACCGTGCTGTGTCTATGTATTGCCCTGTCGTGTCGTGTTTCCCTCAGATGCTGCGTGGTGAGCAGGTGTCTGAGTCTGCTAGGTTCAAGTGCCTTCCCGAGGCAACCTGCAGTTTTTGATCATGTTGTCTGCTGCTCGCCATGCCGTGGAGAACCTGGCCGCTCAGGTTTCCGACCTCTCTGGACAGTTCCAGAGTCTTCGTCTCGTGCCACCTGTTACTTCCTGGCCTGCCGAGCCTCCAGAACCTAGGGTTAATAACCCACCTTGCTACTCCGGGCAGCCCACTGAGTGCCGCTCCTTTCTCACCCAGTGTGAGATTGTGTTCTCTCTCCAACCCAACACATACTCTAGAGAGAGAGCTCGGGTTGCTTACGTCATTTCACTCCTTACTGGCCGGGCTCGAGAGTGGGGCACAGCTATCTGGGAGGCAAGGGCTGATTGCTCTAACAAATACCAGAACTTTAAAGAGGAGATGATTCGGGTTTTTGACCGTTCAGTTTTTGGTAGGGAGGCTTCTAGGGCCCTGGCTTCCCTATGCCAAGGTGATCGATCCATAACGGATTACTCTATTGAGTTTCGCACTCTTGCTGCCTCTAGTGAGTGGAACGAGCCGGCGCTGCTCGCTCGTTTTCTGGAGGGACTCCACGCAGTGGTTAAGGATGAGATTCTCTCCCGGGAGGTTCCTTCGGATGTGGACTCTTTGATTGCTCTCGCCATCCGCATAGAACGACGGGTAGATCTTCGTCACCGGGCTCGTGGAAGAGAGCTCGTATCAACGGTGTTTCCCTGCTCCGCATCGCAACCATCTCCCTCCTCTGGCTCAGAGACTGAGCCCATGCAGCTGGGAGGGATTCGCATCTCGACTAAGGAGAGGGAACGGAGGATCACCAACCGCCTGTGCCTCTATTGCGGATTTGATGGACATTTTGTCAATTCATGTCCAGTAAAAGGCCAGAGCTCATCAGTAAGCGGAGGGCTACTGGTGAGCGCTACTACTCAGGTCTCTTCATCTAGATCATGTACTACTATGTCGGTCCATCTACGCTGGACCGGTTCGGGTGCTACATGCAGTGCCTGGATTGACTCTGAGGGTTGTTTCATGGACGAAGCATGGGCTCGGAAACATGACATTCCTTTCAGACAGTTAGACAAGCCTACGCCCATGTTTGCCTTAGATGGTAGTCATCTTCCCAGTATCAGATTTGAGACACTACCTTTAACTCTCACAGTATCTGGTAACCACAGTGAGACTATTTCTTTTTTGATTTTTCGTTCACCGTTTACACCTGTTGTTTTGGGTCATCCCTGGCTAGTATGTCATAATCCTTCTATTAATTGGTCTAGTAATTCTATCCTATCCTGGAACGTTTCTTGTCATGTGAAGTGTTTAATGTCTGCCATCCCTCCCATTTCTTCTGTCCCCACTTCTCAGGAGGAACCTGGCGATTTGACAGGAGTGCCGGAGGAATATCATGATCTGCGCACGGTCTTCAGTCGGTCCCGAGCCAACTCCCTTCCTCCTCACCGGTCGTATGATTGTAGTATTGATCTCCTTCCGGGGACCACTCCTCCTCGGGGTAGACTATACTCTCTGTCGGCTCCCGAACGTAAGGCTCTCGAGGATTATTTATCTGTGTCTCTTGACGCCGGTACCATAGTGCCTTCTTCCTCTCCGGCCGGGGCGGGGTTCTTTTTTGTTAAGAAGAAGGACGGTACTCTGCGCCCCTGCGTGGATTATCGAGGGCTGAATGACATAACGGTTAAGAATCGTTATCCGCTTCCCCTTATGTCATCAGCCTTCGAGATTCTGCAGGGAGCCAGGTGCTTTACTAAGTTGGACCTTCGTAACGCTTACCATCTCGTGCGCATCAGAGAGGGGGACGAGTGGAAAACGGCGTTTAACACTCCGTTAGGGCATTTTGAGTACCGGGTTCTGCCGTTTGGTCTCGCCAATGCGCCAGCTGTTTTTCAGGCATTAGTTAATGATGTTCTGAGAGACATGCTGAACATCTTTGTTTTTGTCTATCTTGACGATATCCTGATTTTTTCACCGTCACTCGAGATTCATGTTCAGCACGTTCGACGTGTTCTACAGCGCCTTTTAGAGAATTGTCTCTACGTAAAGGCTGAGAAGTGCTCTTTTCATGTCTCCTCCGTTACTTTTCTCGGTTCCGTTATTTCCGCTGAAGGCATTCAGATGGATTCCGCTAAGGTCCAAGCTGTCAGTGATTGGCCCGTTCCAAGGTCACGTGTCGAGTTGCAGCGCTTTTTAGGTTTCGCTAATTTCTATCGGCGTTTCATTCGTAATTTCGGTCAAGTTGCTGCCCCTCTCACAGCTCTTACTTCTGTCAAGACGTGTTTTAAGTGGTCCGGTTCCGCCCAGGGAGCTTTTGATCTTCTAAAAGAACGTTTTATGTCCGCTCCTATCCTCGTTACTCCTGACGTCACTAGACAATTCATTGTCGAGGTTGACGCTTCAGAGGTAGGCGTGGGAGCCATTCTATCCCAGCGCTTCCAGTCTGACGATAAGGTTCATCCTTGCGCTTATTTTTCTCATCGCCTGTCGCCATCTGAGCGCAACTATGATGTGGGTAACCGTGAACTGCTCGCCATCCGCTTAGCCCTAGGCGAATGGCGACAGTGGTTGGAGGGGGCGACCGTTCCTTTTGTCGTTTGGACAGACCATAAGAACCTTGAGTACATCCGTTCTGCCAAACGACTTAATGCCCGTCAAGCTCGTTGGGCGTTGTTTTTCGCTCGTTTCGAGTTTGTGATTTCTTACCGTCCGGGTAGCAAAAACACCAAGCCTGATGCCTTATCCCGTCTGTTTAGTTCTTCTGTGGCTTCTACTGATCCCGAGGGGATTCTTCCTTATGGGCGTGTTGTCGGGTTGACAGTCTGGGGAATTGAAAGACAGGTTAAGCAAGCACTCACGCACACTGCGTCGCCGCGCGCTTGTCCTAGTAACCTCCTTTTCGTTCCTGTTTCCACTCGTCTGGCTGTTCTTCAGTGGGCTCACTCTGCCAAGTTAGCTGGTCATCCCGGTGTTCGAGGCACTCTTGCGTCTATTCTCCAGCGCTTTTGGTGGCCGACTCAGGAGCGTGACACGCGCCGTTTCGTGGCTGCTTGTTCGGACTGCGCGCAGACTAAGTCGGGTAACTCTCCTCCTGCCGGTCGTCTCAGACCGCTCCCCATTCCTTCTCGACCATGGTCTCACATCGCCCTAGACTTCATTACCGGTCTGCCTTTGTCTGCGGGGAAGACTGTGATTCTTACGGTTGTCGATAGGTTCTCTAAGGCGGCACATTTCATTCCCCTCGCTAAACTTCCTTCCGCTAAGGAGACGGCACAAATCATTATCGAGAATGTGTTCAGAATTCATGGCCTCCCGTTAGACGCCGTTTCAGACAGAGGTCCGCAATTCACGTCACAGTTTTGGAGGGAGTTCTGTCGTTTGATTGGTGCGTCCGTCAGTCTCTCTTCCGGGTTTCATCCCCAGTCTAACGGTCAAGCAGAGAGGGCCAATCAGACGATTGGTCGCATACTACGCAGCCTTTCTTTCAGAAACCCTGCGTCTTGGGCAGAACAGCTCCCCTGGGCAGAATACGCTCACAACTCGCTTCCTTCGTCTGCTACCGGGATATCTCCGTTTCAGAGTAGTCTGGGTTACCAGCCTCCTCTGTTCTCATCCCAGCTTGCCGAGTCCAGCGTTCCCTCCGCTCAAGCGTTTGTCCAACGTTGTGAGCGCACCTGGAGGAGGGTGAGGTCTGCACTTTGCCGTTACAGGGCACAGACTGTGAGAGCCGCCAATAAACGCAGGATTAAGAGTCCTAGGTATTGTTGCGGCCAGAGAGTGTGGCTTTCCACTCGCAACCTTCCTCTTACGACAGCTTCTCGTAAGTTGACTCCGCGGTTCATTGGTCCGTTCCGTGTCTCCCAGGTCGTCAATCCTGTCGCTGTGCGACTGCTTCTTCCGCGACATCTTCGTCGCGTCCATCCTGTCTTCCATGTCTCCTGTGTCAAGCCCTTTCTTCGCACCCCCGTTCGTCTTCCCTCCCCCCTCCCGTCCTTGTCGAGAGCGCACCTATTTACAAGGTACGTAAGATCATGGACATACGTTCTCGGGGACGGGGTCACCAATACTTAGTGGATTGGGAGGGTTACGGTCCTGAGGAGAGGAGTTGGGTTCCGTCTCGGGACGTGCTGGACCGTTCGCTTATTGATGATTTCCTCCGTTGCCGCCAGGGTTCCTCCTCGAGTGCGCCAGGAGGCGCTCGGTGAGTGGGGGGGTACTGTCATGTTTTGTCATTAATTATCATGTCTTGTCCCTGTGCTTCCCCTTCTATTCGTTTCCCTCTGCTGGTCTTATTAGGTTCTTTCCCTCTTTCTATCCCTCTCTCTCCCCCTCCCTCTCTCACTCTCTCGCTCTCTCTTCTCTCTATCATTCCGTTCCTGCTCCCAGCTGTTCCTATTCCCCTAATCAATCATTTAGTCTTCCCACACCTGTTCCCGATCCTTTTCCCTGATTAGAGTCCCTATTTCTCTCCTTGTTTTCCGTTCCTGCCCTGTCGGATCCTTGTCTAATATTCACCGTGCTGTGTCTATGTATTGCCCTGTCGTGTCGTGTTTCCCTCAGATGCTGCGTGGTGAGCAGGTGTCTGAGTCTGCTAGGTTCAAGTGCCTTCCCGAGGCAACCTGCAGTTCTTGATCATGTCTCCAGTCTGTTCTCGTCTTTACGAGTAGTATTATGCCTTTTGTTTTGTTAAGTATCTTACTGGATTAAAAACTCTGTTTTCGCCAAGTCGCTTTTGGGTCCTCATTCACCTGCATGACACTCACGTCTGTAGCCATGAAGTGCTTTGAAAGGCTGGTCATGGTTCACATCAACACCATTATCCCAGAAACCCTAGAAAGTCTGTAATACCAATATGTTTCAAGCAGACCACCATAGTCCCTGTGCCCAAGAACACCAAGGTAACCTGCCTAAATGACTACCGACCCGTAGCACTCACGTCTGTAGCCATGAAGTGCTTTGAAAGGCTGGTCATGGTTCACATCAACACCATTATCCCAGAAACCCTAGACCCACTCCAATTTGCATACCGCCCCAACAGATCCATAGATGATGCAATCTCTATTGCACTCCACACTGCCCTTTCCCACCTGGACAAAAATAACACCTACGCGAGAATGCTATTCATTGACTACAGCTCAGCATTCAACACAATAGTGGGGTGGCAGGTAGCCTAGTGAATAGAGTACTTGGTCAGTAACCGAAAGGTTGCTGGATTGAATCCCTGAGCTGATAAGGTATAAATCTGTCATTCTGCTCCTGAACAAGGCAGTTAACACACTGTTCCCTGGTAGGCTGTCATTGTAAATAAGAATTTGTTCTTAACTGACTTGCCTAGTTAAATAAAGGTAAAATATTTTTTTGCTCATCACCAAGCTAAGGACCCAGGGACTAAACACGGATTCTGGACATACTGGATTCTGGACATACTGATGGGCTGCCCCCAGGTGGTAAGCGTAGGTAACAAATCATCTGCCACACCATGCTGATCCTCAACACGGGGGCCCCTCAGGGGTGTGTGCTCAGTCCCCTCCTGTAATCCATGCCTGCATGGCCAAGCACTACAACACCATCATTAAGTTTTCCAACAACACTGGTAGGCCAAATCATCAACAATGATGAGCCCGCTTGTAGGGAGGAGGTCAGAGACCTGGCCGTGTGTGTACAGGTTAGGTTACTGTAGGTAGCAGCAGTGTACAAAGCAACTGGGAGGGGGGGGGGTCAATGTAAATTTTCCGGTGGCCATTTAATTAATTGTGATTCATTCTTGGTGTCAAAATAACCCCAGTTGGTAATCAATGTACTGTATGTAAAATATGTTGTTAGTTTGAAGGTTCATTTGATGTAGAAAGCCATGAGGGTTCACGCTCAGGCTAGAATGAAAGGCCGGTGCTTGGGAGTGAAAATAGGTACTCACACTCAAAATCATGACAAGGAATAACCCAAGGAGGCCGAGATGCAAAAATGAAATAATTTATTTAAAATAATTTAATCCATGCTCGAAAGAAAACAAAAAGTGAAAGTGTAAGGTGCTATATACACTGAACAAAAATATAAACGCGAAGTGTTGGTCCCATGTTTCATGAGCTGAAATAAAAGTGCATGAATTTGTTTACATCGCTGTTAGTGAGCATTTCTCCTTTGTCAAAGGATAATCCATCCACCTGACAAATGTGGCATATCTAGGTAGCTGATTAAATATTGTTTTAGAGAATTTGGCAGTACGTCCAACCGGCCTCTCAAATGCAGATCTTGGCTATGTGTGAGCAAGCGGTTTGCTGATGTCAACGTTGTGAACATAGTGCCCCATGGTGGCGGTGGGGTTATGGTATGGGCAGGCATTAGCTATGGACAAAGAACACAATTGCATTTTATCGATGGTATTTTGAATGCACAGATATACCGTGATGAGATCCTGAGGCCTGCAGCCATCACCTCATGTTTCATCATGATAATGCACAGCCCCATGTCACAAGGGTTTGTGCACAAGATATCCCAGTTCTGCCATGGCCTGCATTACTCACCAGACATGTCACCCGTTGAGCCGGTGGGATGCTCTGGATCCACCTGTACGACAGCATGTTCCAGTTCCCGCCAATATCCAGCAACATTGCACAGCCATTGAGGAGGAGGCCACAATCAACAGACTGATCAACTATATGCAAAGGAAATATGTCACACTGCATGAGGCAAATGGTGGTCACACCTTCAGGTTTTTCTGATCCACACCCCTACTTTAATTTTTTTTTAAAAATGATATTCAATTGGTAGTTACAGTCTTGTCCCATCGCAGAAATTTCTGCATGGACTCAGGAAACACAACCCTGCCAAGCCACACTGCTTCTTAACACACTGCCCACTTAACCTGGAAGCCAGCCCCACCAAGGTGTAAGAAGAAACACTCTACAACTGGTGACTGAAGTCAGTGTGCATGCGCCCGGCCTGCCACAATGAGTTGCTAGAGGACGATGGGTCAAGGACATCCCGGCCAGCCAAGCCCTCCCCTAACCCGGACGAAGCTGGGCCATTAACCCGGACGACGCTGGGCCATTTGTGCACCGCCTCATGGGTCTCCCAGTTGTGGTCGGCTGCAACACAACCTGGGATCCAACCCAGGTCTGCAGTGACTACTCTAGCACTGCGATGCAGTGCCTTAGAGCACTGCACCACTCGGGAGGCCCCTACATTTTTTTTAAAGGTTTCTGTGACCAACAGATGCATATCTGCAATCACAGTCGTGAAATCCATAGATTAGGGCCAAATTTATTTATTTCAATTAACAGATCGTCTCATATGAACTGTAACTCAGTAAAATCTTTGAAACTGTTGAATGTTCCGTTTGTTCAGTAAAAAAATATTTAAAATAAAGGGAACGAAGCATACGTTTCAGCCTTATGCCTTCAGTGCTGTACAAACAAATTAAGAAGACACTTATGAAGACACACCTGCTGTGCATAACAGGCACAACAGTTGCAAGCAGATAGTTGATTAGAGACTGGCTAATCGGGAGTCAATGCACATTAACAGGGAATATATATGACTATCAAAAATGGACAATTCAAATGTCACATATAATTGGAAAGAGACAACAGTCTGGGTTACAAAACAATATCAGAAGCAATACATATGAAATACTCAGAGAGCAGTGGGAGGGGGGGGGCTACATGTGCGTGTAGACAACACTACTGGAAACATACAAGGTCCAAATCCTCATTAAGCCGTTGGGGGTGTGAGTTAAGTAGAAGATCCATCGGGCTTCACACTGGAGAAGGCGCTCATCCGTATTGCGGCGTCTGCGGCTTGAGAAAACACGGTCAATGGCACAGAACTTAAGATCTGTCACGGCATGATTAGCCTCATGAAAATATCTCACACTGGTGAGGCCACTTCTCGCTAAAAAAAATCACCAGTGGCCAGATACTTTCATGAGGCTAATCATGCTGTGACTGATATTAAGTTGTATTGTCTACACGCACCAGCAGTTGTACCTCCCCCTCTCCCTAACCCCCCTTGTACTTTCACTTTTGTAATTATTTTGAGCATGGACTAAATTAATGATATTATCATTTTTGCATCTCGGCCTCCTTGGGGTATCCTATTCATTTACCTTTATGCCAGGTTTATTGACTCAAAGCACATCTTCATCAGCTCCTGCATCTCAGTGCAAGAGGTGTCACCACAGTCCCTGGTTCGAATCCAGGCTGTATCGCATCTGGCTGTGATTGGGAGTCCTGTAGGGAAGCGCACAATTGGCCCAGTGTTATTTGGCTGAGGTAGGCCATCATTGTAAATAAGAATTTGTTCTTAACTGACTTGCCTAGTTAAGTTAAGGTTATATGTATTTTTTTTTAAATCTTTACAAAACAAATTAATCTCTTGACCAACACCTGATTACTCTCATGGTTGTGTAAGTGTTTCAAGGGGATAAAATGTTCATCTGTTTTAGTTCAGTTGTCTTTGGAAATTGCAGATGGGAGCAGACACGAGCAGATTTCAGCCAAAAGCACTTTAATCAGTATTCAGAAATTAGTTCTGCTTGAGTCCTGGCTGGTAAGGTCAGAGTGGTGAAAAGCAATTTCCATTAAATGAGAGAGGTTCAGATTATTTAGATTATAGATGAGAGTTAAAAATATCTCTTCACTATATATCAGCTCTATGTTGAGCTATAGCTATCCATGTATTTTGTTATTAGTGTGTGACAGCAGGGCCAGCTCTAGCCTTTTGGGGGCCTTAGCTACAAACCATTTTCTTGGCCCCCCCTCTTGATGATGGACAGAACATTTGAAGTTTTAAAGTTAATTTCCTGCAAATGTACACCTTTTTACGTGGGGTGTAGAGAAAATATGGAAATTATATAACAAATTTCATGCAATTCTACTCATTTTATCATGAGGTAGAGAGAAGAAACGTGCAGTTTTAAAGCTAATTTCCTGCAATTCTACACATTTTGGAATGACTTATACCATATTAATATGAGACAGTCTGAGATACAATCAGAATCTTAGTTGCATATTCCTCGCGTTCTCTCCTCACCTCCTTCTCTAAACTGAGATTAGAGCGGGGAGTGACCTCTGGCTTTCTCATCCAATGGGTTTAGAGAAGGAGGACAGGAGAAATAAGAGAGGATGTGAGGAGTATGCATTTGAGATTCTCACAATGACTAACAAAATCAGTGTGGGCACCCTGGAGCTCAGGGCCCATGGGCAAGTGCCCTGCGTACCCGGTCAGTATTTCAGCCATGATTACTACAAGTTTAGATAGCTGGCTACACTACCTACCAATCTAAAAAGTGTTAGCTGACATGGCTAATTGAGTAACTCAGTGATTGATATAACAAAATAAAAAAACTGCTGATGCACAACAAATTTTCAAAACTGGTTGTATTATTAACCTGATGTCTAGTGACCAGGCTGCTGGTATTATACTATTCTTACTCGCAATAGTAAATTAAGACACCAACTGAGATTCTAAAAAATGTACAGTACCAGTCAAAAGTTTGGACACACCGACTCATTCAAGGGTTTCTTTATTTTTGCCATTTTCTATATTGTATAATAATAGTGAAGACATCAAAACTATGACATAACACATATGGAATCATGTAGTAAGCAAAAAAAGTGTTCAACAAATCAAAATATATTTTATATTTGAGATTCTTCAAAGTAGCCATCCTTTGCCTTGATGACAGCATGGCATTCTCTCAACCAGTTTCATAAGGAATGCTTCTCCAGCAGTCTTGAAGGAGTTCCCACATATGCTGAGGACTTGTTGGCTGCTTTATCTTCACGCTGTGGTCCAACTCATCCCAAACCATCTCAGATGGGTTGAGGTCGGGTGATTGTGGAGGCCAGGTCATCTGATGCAGCACTCCACCACTCTCCTTGGTCAAATAGCCCTTACACAGCCTGGAGGTGTGTTGGGTCATTATTCTGTTGAAAAACAAATGATAGCCCCACTAAGCGCAAACCAGATGGGCTGGCTTATCGTTGCAGAATGCTGTGGTCGGCATGCTGGTTAAGTACCTTGAATTCAAAATAAATCACTGACAGTGTCACCAGCAAAGGACCCCCACACCATCACACCTCCTCCATGAGTCGTGGTGGGAACCACACATGCAGAGATCATCCGTCCGCCTGCTGTACTCTGCGTCTCACAAAGACACGGCGGTTGGAACCAAAAATCTCAAATTTGGACTCTTCAGACCTAAGGACAGGTTTCCACTGGTTTAATGTCCATTGCTCATGTTTCTTGGCACAAGCAAGTCTCGTCTTCCTATTGGTGTCCTTCAGTAGTGGTTTCTTTGCAGCAATTTGACCATGAAGGCCTGATTCATGCAGTCTCCTTTGAACAGTTGATGTTGAGCTGTGTCTGTTACTTGAACTCTGTGAACCATTTATGGGCTGCAATCTGAGGAGCAATTAACTCTAGTGAACTATATCCTCTGCAGCAGAGGTAACTCTGGGTCTTCCTTTCCTGTGGTGGTCGTCATGAGAGACAATTTCATCATAGTGGCAGGTAGCTTAATGTTTAGAGCATTTGGCTAGTAACCGAAAGGTTGCTAGTTCAAACCCCTAAGGTGAAAATCTTTTGTCTGCTCCTGAACAAGGCAGTTAATCCACTGTTCCTATTCCATCATTGTTCTTAACTGATTTGCCTAGTTAAATGAAGGACAAAAATTGTGCTTGATGGTTTTTGAGACTGCACTTGAAGAAACTTTCAACGTTCTTGAAATGTTCCATAATGATGGACTGTCATTTCTTTGCTTATTTGAGCTTTTCTTGCCATAATATGGACTTGGTCTTTTACCAAATAGGCCTATCTTCTGTATACCATCCCTACCTTGTCAAAGCACAACTGATTGTGTCAAACGCATTAAGAAGGAAAGACATTCCACAAACTTTTAACAAGGCACACCTGTTAAATGAACCTGTTACGGCTAGACGTGCCGTTAGCGGGACACCGACAACATCCGGTGAAATTACAGAGCGCGAAATTCAAACTGCAGAAATATAAATATTTAACATTCATAAAAATACAAGCGTAATACATCATAAAGCTTCACTTCTTGTTAATCTAGCCGCGGTGTCAGATTTCAAAAAGGCTTTACGGAGAAAGCACACCATGCGATTATCTGAGGACAGCGCCTCGCATACAAAAGCATGAAAAACATTTTTCAACCAGGCAGGTGCGACACGAAAGTCAGAAATAGCGATACAATAAATGCCTTACCTTTGATTATCTTCTTCTGTTGGCACTCCAAAAGGTCCCAGTTACATCACAAATGGTCCTTTTGTTTCGATAATGTCCTTCTTTATATCCATAAAAACAGTTTTGCTGGCAAGCTTCAGTCAATAATCCACCGGTTTCCCTCCTTCAAAATGCATACAAATTGAATCCCAAATGTTACAAATAAACTTATCCAAACAAGTCAAAAATGGTTTATAATCAAACCTTATACGTAAATAAATGATACAATTTAAGACGGAGAATAGTATGTTCATTACCGGAGATAAATAACAAAGGACGCGCTTCATCCACGCGCATGAAAACACTACAGCCAAAATGGGAGCCACTTAGAAAAATTATAACTTCTTGCTAATTTTTCCAAAAACCAGCCTGAAACTCTTTCTAAAGATTGTTGGCATCTAGTGGAAGCCCTAGGAACTGAACTCTGGGAGGACTTCGCCTCATAATAAACATGAAAGCCATTGGAAACTGTGGTAGGCTGAAATTATTATTTTTTGGGCTGGTTTGTCCTCTGGGTTTTGCCTACCACATCAGTTGTTATACTCACAGACATTATTTTAACAGTTTTAGAAACTGTTTTCTATCCAAATCGACCAATTATGGGCCTGAGTAACAGGCAGTTTACTTTACTTTTCATCCGGATGTGAAAAATACTGCCCCCTAGCCCAAAGAGGTTTTATTAAGTGAAATGCATTCCAGGTGACTTCCTCAGGAAGCTGGTTGAGAGAATGCCAAGAGTGTGCAAAGCTGTCACCAAGGCAAAAGGTGGCTACTTTGAAGAATCTCAACTACAAAACACTTTTTTGGTTACTACATGATTTCATATGTGTCATTTCATAGTTTTGATGACTTCACTATTATTCTAAAATGTAGAAAATAGTAACAATAAAGAAATACCCTTGAATAAGTAGGTGTGTCCAGACTGGTACTGTAAATACAACATATATATTTATTTATATCTGGGTCGGGGGCACTCTAGTGACCAAGTGCCCAAGCTTAACACTTAGGGCTCCTGAGTGGTGCAATGGTCTAAGACACTGCATCTCAGTGTTAAGATATGTCACTGCAGTACCTAATTCAAATCCAGGCTGCATCACATCTGGCTGTGATTGGGAGTCCCATAGTCTTATGTTGTCTGGGCTGAGATGAGCTGTCATTATAAATAATAATTTGTTTTTAACTGACTTGCCTATTTTTTTAAAGTGTTTTTAATGTCGCTTATGCCTGAAACCGGCCCTCTGTGCGAGCATATGTGTGTGTGTATTGTGTCCTGTCGAAGACACATATGCAGAAGTGTTCCCTGGCCACTCATGGCCTACTGGCTGTGATGTATGAGTATACAGTAGTGTGGTCAGGCATGCACAGCTAAACAATTGGCTGTATTGGTATTGATCCCCACACTATGGCCCCAGCCCCAGGGGAGAGAATCTAAGAATGTGCGGCCAGATTAGGGCATGGCTGGGGGGGGGCTTTATGAAAGATGAACTCTCGTATCCAGCAGCCCCAACAACCTATTCTCGCTTGGCTCTGACTAATTTGGCTAAGTATGTGAGTGTATAGTGGACAGACCAGAGAAAAGACAGTGAGCAAACAGACTAAGCTAAGGTCAAGTGGAAGTGATCATTTGAGTAAGGCTTACTATATCGGCTGTTAGAAAAAACGATTAACATGGCTGACCAATGTACTGTATGTTTTATGACAAATCTGTGCACCAATAGTCCTAGAGAAACTGGTGTTGTCATTGTAAATAAGACTTTGTTCTTAACTGACTTGCCTCGTTGAATAAAATTAATTATAATACTAACGTTGAAACATTTAAAACCACACTATATTCTATATGAGCACCAATATGGTTTTCGTAAAAACTACTCTACACTGGAATCTGGAGTGGCGCAGTGGTCTAAGGCACTGAATTGCAGTGCTAGCTGTGTCACTAGAGATTCTGGTTTCGAGTCCAGGCTCTGTCGCAGAGCCCATGGGGCGGTGCACAATTGGCCCAGCGTCGTTCAGGTGAGGGGAGGGTTTGGCTGGCAGGAATGTCCTTGACCCACCGTGCACTAGTGACTCCTGTGGCGGGCCGGGCGCAGTGCACGCTAACAAGGTCGCCAGGTGTATGGTGTTGGTGCGGCTGGCTTCCGGGTTAATTGGGCATTGTGTCAAGAAGCAGTGCAGCTAGGTTGGGTTGTGTTCCGGGGGACGCACGGTTCTCGACTTTCATCTTTCCCAAGTCCGTACGGGAGTTGCAGTGATGAGACAAGACTGTAACTACCATTTGGGTACCATGAAATTGGGGAGAAAAAGGGGTAAAGAAAATACAAAATAATATACAGTTTGCTGGGTTTTCCACGCATCAGCAGGACAGAACAGCTACGTCCGTTAAGATGAGGGGTGGGGGTGTGTATCTATTTGTCAATAACAGCTGGTCCGTGATGTCTAATATTAAGGTAGTCTTAAGGTATTACTCGTCTGAGGTAGAGTACCTCATGATAAGCTGTAGACCACAATATCTACCAAGAGAGTTTACATTTACATTTTCCGTAGCCATCTATATACCACCACAAACCGACTCTGGCACTTAGACCGCATTCAACAAGTTTTATAAGGCCATGTTTCATTATTTATTTTTTTAACTAGGCAAGTCAGTTAAGAACAAATTCTTATTTTCAATGGCGGCCTAGGAACAGTGGGTTAACTGCCTTGTTCAAGGGCAGAAGGACAGATTTTTACTGTGTCAGCTCGGGGATTCGATCTTACAACCTTTCAGTTACTAGTCCAATGCAAACAAGCAAACAAAACAAATGCTCATCCAGAAGAGGTGCTCCAAGAGGCCTGGGACATTAAATGCAGGCAAACTTAAATCCGTTTTTACCTCATTTCTACCCGCGTCACATAAGCAACCAGAGAGAAAAAACTCTAGACCATGCAGACATGTACAAAGCTCTCCCTCGTCCTCCATTTGGCAAATCTGACCACAAATATATTCTCCTGATTCCTGCTTACAAGCAAAAACAAAAGCCGGAAGTACCAGTGACTTACCCCAGGTGGTAAGGGTGGGCAACAACACATCTGCCCCGCTGATCCTCAACATGGGGGCCCATCAGGGATACTTGCTTAGTCCCCTCCTGTACTCCCTGTTCACCCACAACTGCTTGGCCAAGCACGACTCCAACACCATCATTAAGTTAGCTGACGACACAATGGTAGCAGGCCTGATCAACAACGATGAGACAGCCTATAGGGAGGAGGTCAGAGACCTGGCAGTGGTGCCAGGACAACAACCTCTCCCTCAAGGTGAGCAAGACAAAGGAGAAGATCATGGACTATAGGAAAAGGAGGGCTGAACATGCCCCCATTGACATTGATGGGGCTGTAGTGGAGCGGGTCGAAAGTTAAGTTCCTTGGTGTCCACATCACCAGCAAACTATAATGGTCCAAACACACTAAGAGGGCATGAAAATACCTTTCCCCTTCAGGAGACTGAAATTATTTGTCATGGTTCTCCAGATCCTCAAAAAGTTACATCTGCACCATTGAGAGCATCCTGACCGGTTGCATCAGCGCCTGTTGGTAACTGGTAACTGCTCAGCATCCGACCGTAAGGCGCTACAGAGGGTAGTGCATACAGCCCAGTACATCACTGGGGCCAAGCTTCCTGCCATCCAGGACCAATATACTAGGCGGTGTCAGAGGAAGGTCCCAAATATTTTGGGCCAAAGTCTCCAGTCACCCAAATCATAGACTGTTCTCTCTGCTACCGGATGGCAAGCGGTACCGGAGTGCCAAGTCTAGGTTCAAAAGGCTCCTTAATTCAAACTTCTTGATGCACCCATCCCGTTAGAGGGATCATTTTTGTCAACCACTGCTGAATTGCAGAGCGCCAAATTCAAATTAAATCACTAAAACTATTACATTTTCATTAAATCACAAGTGCAATATAGCGAAACACAGCTTAGCTTGCTGTTAATCCACCTGGCATGCCAGATTTCAATAAAGCTTTTCGGCGAAAGCATACCAAGCGTTTATGTAAGGACATCTCTCTCAGTAGGAAAAATATTACAAACAGCTAGCAGCCAAGTAGATTGGTCACGAAAGTCAGAAAAGCAATCAATTAAATCGCTTACCTTTGATGATCTTCGGATGTTTGCACTCATGAGACTCCCAGTTACACAATAAATGTTCCTTTTGTTCCATAAAGATTATTTTTTATATCCAAAATACCTCCATTTGGTTGGCCCGTTATGTTCAGAAATCCACAGGCTAGAGCGGTCACGACATCGCAGACGAAAAGTCCAAATAGTAACCATAATGTTCGTAGAAACATTTCAAATGTTTTTTAATCAATCCTCAGGTTGTTTTTACAATATATCATCGATAATATATCAACCGGGAATGTAAGCTTCTTCAATAGGAGAGAGAGAAAATGGCTGCTCCAAGCTGTTGCGCATACAAAATGCTGCTGGCACCCAGCCATACAATGACACGATGTGATATTTCTAGCTCATTTTTCAAAATAAAAACTATGTCTAAAGACTGTTCACACCATGGGGAAGCCATAGGGAACGGATTCTGGTTGATATCCCTTTAAATGGAGTGAAGGCAGGCTATGGAACATTCAAAATATAGGCCACTTCCTGGTTTGATTTTCCTCAGGTTTTCACCTGCAATGTCAGTTTTGTTATACTCACAGACAATATTTTGACAGTTTTGGAAACTTTTGTGTTTTCTATCCTAATCTGACAATTATATGCATATTCTAGATTCTGGGCCTGAGAAATAGGCAGTTTAATTTGGGTATGTTTTTTTATCCAAACGTCAAAATTACTGCCCCCTACACTCAAGAGGTTTTAACAGCTTTTACCACCAAGCCATAAGACTGCTGAACAATTAATCAAATGGCAACCTGGACTATTTGCCCTGTACCGCAGCACATTGACTCTGTACCCCTGTATTTTTTTGTCTTACTTTAACATTTTTTTTAACCTTGGTTTATTTTGTAGTTGTAAATAGACAGTACATTGAGTTTCTTAAACAGAGGGGCAGATGGAGCCAAGTACTTACAGGTGTCTAGTCTTGCAGATTTGTTGTGTGATGAGTAATGTGTAGGTAGGAAGCATATAAAATCAAATGTTATTTGTCACATGCGCCGAATACATAGACCTTACAGTGAAATGCTTACAAGCTCTTAACCTCTTAAGACTAGGCCTCAATACTGCCCCCTGCGTGCCCATAGTAAACTGAAAATACTTTTCCCCAAAATTGCTAATATATGCATATAATAATAATTATTGAATAGAAAACACTCTAAAGTTTCTAAAAACCGTTTAAATTATGTCTGTATGTAAAGCAGAACTCTCAGGGCAGCTTTTCTCCCAAACTCTCTCTTGTCAAGAGAAAAGTTGGGTCAACTTTGACGTCATCGCACCCACCCTTCCCAGGCAGCTACCGATCTGGGAACAGTATGTATGTGTTCAGCGCGATGCCTGCTTTCAAATGGCGCGTTCATCGTCGATTGGCGGGCGAAAATGTTAGGGTCACTCTCAAATACTAGCACTCTATTGCGCGCGGCCGATTTGGGGCACACTCTTTTTCCAAGAAACAGCAATTGAAGGCGGTTTGTCTGTTCGCGCTGATCATTGTTTTACATGTTAAAAACATCATAAAGCTCGATTCTGCACATAGTTTGACCAGTTTAGTCGACATATAATATGTAAATTTGAAGTTTTGATGCGCAAGAGTGCGGGACCAGAAGTCATTTTGGGTGCATTTCAGCTGAAGCTGTTAGCATATGCTAATACAGAGACACACAACGTGAAACCAAACGATGTATTGGGTAAGTATGACTCCTTCTACGTCTTCTGATCGAAGATCATCAAAGGTAAGGGAATATTTATGTGGTTATTTTGGGTTTCTGTGGACTCCAAACGTAGAGGAGACATACTGCTAATATCTGAGCGCCGTCTCATTGTGAACGAATTCTGTAACGTTAAAAATAAATGTAATACAGCGGTTGCATTAAGAAGAAGTGTATCTTTGTAACTATATGTAGAACATGTATATTTAGTCATGTTTATTGCTTGTTATGTGACGTTATCTGTCGGAGCTATCATCATTTCTCCAGACATTTGAGTAGCATTTTTTGAAATGTCGTCATTGTAAACAGAGATTTATGGATATAAATGGCATATTATTGAAAAAGAAAATTATTGTGTAACATGTAGTATTACTGTCATATGATGAAGATTTTCAAAAGGTTAGTGAATGATTTATTTTTTAATCCTGCTTTTATAGTTTTATATTTTCTGGGACAAAATGGCTGCCTCTCGTCTTTTGTTTCGGTGGTGGTCTAATATAAATAATGTAAAACATTTTAGAAATCTGACTTGCTGGGTAGATGAACAAGGTGTTTATCTTTCATTTGAGCTATTGGACTTGTTAATGTGTGGAGGTTAAATATTTCTAAGAATATTTTTTTGCATTTTGCGTTATGGTAATGAGCTTGAGCCGTAGTCACGATCCCGGATCCGGGATGGGTCGCCGCAAGAAGTTAACCAACAACGCAGTTAAGAAAATAGAGTTACATTAATTTACTCCAATTATGCCCATTCATCTATAAATACGTACCAGACAGCCTACCGAAACTCTTCTAATTGTTTTGATTTAACTAGGCAAGTCTATCAAGGCACAAGATGAGACCCAGATGCAGACACAGGAGGCAGATGGTTGGAGTCGTACAATGTTTATTAATCCAAAAAGGGGTAGGAAAGAGAATGGTAATGTACAGGCAAAAGATCAAAACCAGTTCAGAGTCCAATAGGTACCAAAGGGCAGGCAGATTCAAGGTCAGGGCAGGCAGGATGATCAGGCAGGCTGGAAAGTAGCAAAAGAGAATACAAAAGGAGTACGGGGAAAAAACACGCTGGTTGACTTGACTAAACACACAAGACAAACTGGCACAGAGACACAGGAAACAGGGATAAATAAGCGACACATGGAGGGGGTGGAGACAATCACAGGGACAGGTGAAACAGATCAGGGCGTGATAGGAAATGGTCAAGTTGAATCTGGTAAACAAGAGGGCCCACCGGGCCTGCCTGGAGTTGAGGCGCTTGGCTGTAGGGACATATTCCAAGTTTTTATGATCGTTCCAGACCCAGAATGGCTGTTCTGCTCCTCCCAGCCAGTGCCTCCACTCTTCCAATGCCATCTTAACTGCTAAGGAGTTCTCGGTTGCCTACATCGTAGTTCCTCTCTGCAGGATTGAGACAATGGGATAGGAAGATTTTGGTCCTGGTCAGATCGTTGGGACAGGATGGCCCCCATTCCAACATCCAAAGCATCAACTTCCATCACAAATTGACGCGAGGGGTCCGGATGGATGAGGATGGGTGCTGTTGTGAACTGATGCTTCAGGTCCACAAAGGCTTTGTCGACAGCTGGTGACCATTTGAACGGTACATTGGGGGAGGTGAATGCCGAGAGGGGGGGCCACCAGGGTGCTGTAAACCGTTGCAACTGCACCTTGGATGTTGGTTTAGGCCAATCCACCACTGATTTCACCTTTCCAGGATCCATCTGAACATTGCCCTCATCAATGACATATCCCAGAAAGGAGATGGTAGAGCGGTGGAACTCACTTCGCATTTCACAAAAAATTGGTTCTCCAGGAGGCGCTGAAGGACCTGTCTGACATGAAGTACATGTTATTGGGCAGATCGGGTTAACAGGATGTCGTCAAGGTAAACAAACACAAAAACGGTTTAGCATGTCCTGGAGCACATCGTTGCTTGGGGTAATGATTTTTAACAGTAATGTTGTTAAGTCCCCGGTAGTCAATGCACGGACGCAGGGTCTTGTCCTTCTTCGCCACAAAGAAAAACCTTGCGCTGGCAGGTGATGCAGATGGACAGACGGCCCCAGTGGTCAGAGACTCCTCTATGTACTCCTCCATAACTTTGGTCTCTCGTCCGGACAGAGAATACAACCTACCCCGAGGTGGTGTAGTGCCTGGGAGAAGATCAATGGCACAATCATAAGGATGGTGCAGGGCAAGGGAAGTAGCATGTACCTTACTGAACACTTCCAGGAGTTCATGGTATTCAAGGGAAATAGCAGAGACATCCACAGTCTTGCTAACATCCTGAGGAAGACGACTTGGGGAAGGCTGTGCTGCATGAAGGCAGTGAGAATGGAAAAATGAGCTCTACCCAAGATGGAGCATGTGGTCCAGTCAATCACAGGATTGTGTTTTTGAAGCCTGGAAAATCCCAAAACAACCGGAACATGGGGGGATGCAAGGAGGAGGAACTGTATCGTCTCACTGTGGTTACCAGAAACCCGTAATTGAACGGAAAAAGTACTCTGGGTGACTTCCCCTATAGAGCGTCTGTCCAATTCCCTAGCATCCGTGGGCACAGAGAGAGGCAGAGTGGGAATACCATGCGCTGAAGCAATAGCGGTATCCATAGAACTCTTATTAGCCCCAGACTCCCAGTCTGACTCACCATAGTACTGGTACTCACTTAGAGACAAGGGTTTCCTAATAGGGCAGACTGTCCTGCCCCTCCACAGTACAGACAACATTTACTATTCATCCTCAGTGAGCGTTTCCCAACTTATAACCTAGCTCTTCCCAACTGCATAGTCTCAGGAGTATCCAACTCACCCGTCATAGATTCACGAGACGCTCAGTTGGCTTCGAATCCTCTCGGAAAAGCTGATAAATACACTGGGAAAAATAAGCGACACCTGGGGGGGGGGGGTGGAGACAATCACAGGTACAGGTGAATCAGATCAGGGCGTGACGAAGTCAGTTAAGAACAAATTCTTATTTATAGTGACGGCCTACTCCAGCCATTTACATTTACATTTAAGTCATTTAGCAGACGCTCTTATCCAGAGCGACTTACAAATTGGTGCATTCACCTTATGACATCCAGTAGAACAGTCACTTTACAATAGTGCATCTAAATCTTAAAGGGGGGGGATGAGAAGGATTACTTATCCTATCCTAGGTATTCCTTAAAGAGGTGGGGTTTCAGGTGTCTCCGGAAGGTGTTGATTGATTCCGCTGTCCTGGCGTCGTGAGGGAGTTTGTTCCACCATTGGGGGGCCAGAGCAGCGAACAGTTTTGACTGGGCTGAGCGGGAACTGTACTTCCTCAGTGGTAGGGAGGCGAGCAGGCCAGAGGTGGATGAACGCAGTGCCCTTGTTTGGGTGTAGGGCCTGATCAGAGCCTGGAGGTACTGAGGTGCCGTTCCCCTCACAGCTCCGTAGGCAAGCACCATGGTCTTGTAGTGGATGCGAGCTTCAACTGGAAGCCAGTGGAGAGAGCGGAGGAGCGGGGTGACGTGAGAGAACTTGGGAAGGTTGAACACCAGACGGGCTGCGGCGTTCTGGATGAGTTGTAGGGGTTTAATGGCACAGGCAGGGAGCCCAGCCAACAGCGAGTTGCAGTAATCCAGACGGGAGATGACAAGTGCCTGGATTAGGACCTGCGCCGCTTCCTGTGTGAGGCAGGGTCGTACTCTGCGGATGTTGTAGAGCATGAACCTACAGGAACGGGCCACCGCCTTGATGTTAGTTGAGAACGACAGGGTGTTGTCCAGGATCACGCCAAGGTTCTTAGCGCTCTGGGAGGAGGACACAATGGAGTTGTCAACCGTGATGGCGAGATCATGTAACGGGCAGTCCTTCCCCGGGAGGACGAGCAGCTCCGTCTTGCCGAGGTTCAGCTTGAGGTGGTGATCCGTCATCCACACTGATATGTCTGCCAGACATGCAGAGATGCGATTCGCCACCTGGTCATCAGAAGGGGGAAAGGAGAAGATTAATTGTGTGTCGTCTGCATAGCAATGATAGGAGAGACCATGTGAGGTTATGACAGAGCCAAGTGACTTGGTGTATAGCGAGAATAGGAGAGGGCCTAGAACAGAGCCCTGGGGGACACAAGTGGTGAGAGCGCGTGGTGAGGAGACAGATTCTCGCCACGCCACCTGGTAGGAGCGACCTGTCAGGTAGGACGCAATCCAAGCGTGGGCCGCGCCGGAGATGCCCAACTCGGAGAGGGTGGAGAGGAGGATCAGATGGTTCACAGTATCGAAGGCAGCCGATAGGTCTAGAAGGATGAGAGCAGAGGAGAGAGAGTTATCTTTAGCAATGCGGAGCGCCTCCGTGATACAGAGAAGAGCAGTCTCAGTTGAATGACTAGTCTTGAAACCTGACTGATTTGGATCAAGAAGGTCATTCAGAGAGAGATAGCGGGAGAGCTGGCCAAGGACGGCACGTTCAAGAGTTTTGGAGAGAAAAGAAAGAAGGGATACTGGTCTGTAGTTGTTGACATCGGAGGGATCGAGTGTAGGTTTTTTCAGAAGGGGTGCAACTCTCGCTCTCTTGAAGACGGAAGGGACGTAGCCAGCGGTCAGGGATGAGTTGATGAGCGAGGTGAGGTAAGGGAGAAGGTCTCCGGAAATGGTCTGGAGAAGAGAGGAGGGGATAGGGTCAAGCGGGCAGGTTGTTGGGCGGCCGGCCGTCACAAGACGCGAGATTTCATCTGGAGAGAGAGGGGAGAAAGAGGTCAGAGCACAGGGTAGGGCAGTGTGAGCAGAACCAGCGGTGCCGTTTGACTTAGCAAACGAGGATCGGATGTCGTCGACCTTCTAAATGGTTGACGAAGTCATCTGCAAAGAGGGAGGAGGGGGGGGGGATTCTGGAGGGAGGAGAAGGTGGCAAAGAGCTTCCTAGGGTTAGAGGCAGATGCTTGGAATTTAGAGTGGTAGAAAATGGCTTTAGCAGCAGAGACAGAGGAGGAAAATGTAGAGAGGAGGGAGTGAAAGGATGCCAGGTCCGCAGGGAGGCGAGTTTTCCTCCATTTCCGCTCGGCTGCCCGGAGCCCTGTTCTGTGAGCTCGCAATGAGTCGTCGAGCCACGGGGCGGGAGGGGAGGACCGAGCCGGCCTGGAGGATAGGGGACATAGAGAGTCAAAGGATGCAGAAAGGGAGGAGAGGAGAGTTGAGGAGGCAGAATCAGGAGATAGGTTGGAGAAGGTTTGAGCAGAGGGAAGAGATGATAGGATGGAAGAGGAGAGAGTAGCGGGGGAGACAGAGAGAGCGAAGGTTGGGACGGCGCGATACCATCCGAGTAGGGGCAGTGTGGGAGGTGTTGGATGAGAGCGAGAGGGAAAAGGATACAAGGTAGTGGTCGGAGACTTGGAGGGGAGTTGCAATGAGGTTAGTGGAAGAACAGCATCTAGTAAAGATGAGGTCGAGCGTATTGCCTGCCTTGTGAGTAGGGGGGGAAGGTGAGAGGGTGAGGTCAAAAGAGGAGAGGAGTGGAAAGAAGGAGGCAGAGAGAAATGAGTCAAAGGTAGACGTGGGGAGATTAAAGTCGCCCAGAACTGTGAGAGGTGAGCCGTCCTCAGGAAAAGAGCTTATCAAGGCATCAAGCTCATTGATGAACTCTCCGAGGGAACCTGGAGGGCGATAAATGATAAGGATGTTAAGCTTGAAAGGGCTGGTAACTGAGACAGCATGGAATTCAAAGGAGGCGATAGACAGATGGGTAAGGGGAGAAAGAGAGAATGACCACTTGGGAGAGATGAGGATCCCGGTGCCACCACCCCGCTGACCAGAAGCTCTCGGGGTGTGCGAGAACACGTGGGTGGACGAAGAGAGAGCAGTAGGAGTAGCAGTGTTGTCTGTGGTGATCCATGTTTCCGTCAGTGCCAAGAAGTCGAGGGACTGGAGGGAGACATAGGCTGAGATGAACTCTGCCTTGTTGGCCGCAGATCGGCAGTTCCAGAGGCTACCGGAGACCTGGAACTCCACGTGGGTCGTGCGCGCAGCCACCCTAGTGGCCGTGGCCGCCACGCGGTGTGGAGCGTTTGTATGGTCTGTGCAGAGAGGAGAGAACAGGGATAGACAGACACATAGTTGACAGGCTACAGAAGAGGCTACGCTAATGCAAAGGAGATTGGAATGACAAGTGGACTACACGTCTCGAATGTTCAGGAAGTTAAGCTTACGTAGCAAGAGCCTTATTGACTAAAATGATTAAAATGATACAGTACTGCTGAAGTAGGCTAGCTGGCAGTGGCTGCGTTGTTGACACTACACTAATCAAGTCGTTCCGTTGAGTGTAATAGTTTCTGCAGTGCTGCTATTCGGGGGCTAGCTGGCTAGCTAGCAGTGTTGTTTACGTTACGTTGCGTTAAAAGAACGACAATAGCTGGCTAGCTAACCTGGAAAATCGCTCTAGACTACACAATTATCTTTGATACAAAGACGGCTATGTAGCTAGCTATGTAGCTAGCTACGATCAAACAAATCAAACCGTTGTACTGTAATGAAATGAAATGAAAATGTGATACTACCTGTGAATGCGACCGGGTTGTTGAGTCTATTCGGTAGACGTTGGCTAGCTGTTGGCTAGCTGTCGGATAGCTGTTGGCTAGCTGTTGGCTAGCTGTTGGCTAGCTAGCAGAGTCTCCTACGTTAAGGACGACAAATAGCTGGCTAGCTAACCTCGGTAAATTAAGATAATCACTCTAAGACTACACACTCTAAACTACACAATTATCTTGGATACGAAGACAGCAAAGACAGCTATGTAGCTAGCTAACACTACACTAATCAAGTCGTTCCGTTGAGTGTAATAGTTACTACAGTGCTGTTAATCGGTGGGCGTTTGCTTTGCTAGCTGGCTAGCTGACTAGCTGCTGGGCAAATAGCAGTGAAGACTACGTTAGGACGACGAAATACGATAATTATGCAATTATCTTTGATACAAAGACGGCTATGTAGCTAGCTAAGAAGAAATTGCTAAGATTAGACAAATCAAACCGTTGTACTATAATGAAATGTAATGAAATGTAATGAAAAAGTTATACTACCTGCGGAGCGAAGTGCCGATGCGACCGCTCGCTCCAACCCTGAAGTGTCCCAGCCAAACCCGGATGATGCTGGGCCAGTTGTGCGCCGCCCTATGGGCCCTAAACCTTCAAAGGACTCTTCCAAGTGAATTCCTAAATCCATGCATACAACACAAGACACTGCGATAACCTTCACCCTCCCCACTGCCTCACCTCACGTAGTCAATTCTCTCTCAGATACAGAGGTTTCATACTCTGGAATTCCAATCTTCACATTGTCAAAACATCACCATCCCTCAAGGGGGTCAGCCTGATGAACCAAACTACCCAGTAATCCCCTCCATATAACCTAACTCTCACATTCACATGCACACGCATAATCAATCATGGTTTTTCTTATACACTGAGTACATCATGTACATGTATAATTAGTATGCTCTGTGTAACTGATTGATCAAACTTTTTTTGTACTAATATTTGTATGTTGGTTTTGTGATGTACAGTGCCTTGCGAAAGTATTCGGCCCCCTTGAACTTTGCGACCTTTTGCCACATTTCAGGCTTCAAACATAAAGATATAAAACTGTATTTTTTTGTGAAGAATCAACAACAAGTGGGACACAATCATGAAGTGGAACGACATTTATTGGATATTTCAAACTTTTTTAACAAATCAAAAACTGAAAAATTGGGCGTGCAAAATTATTCAGCCCCTTAAGTTAATACTTTGTAGCGCCACCTTTTGCTGCGATTACAGCTGTAAGTCGCTTGGGGTATGTCTCTATCAGTTTTGCACATCGAGGGACTGAAATTTTTTCCCATTCCTCCTTGCAAAACAGCTCAGTGAGGTTGGATGGAGAGCATTTGTGAACAGCAGTTTTCAGTTATTTCCACAGATTCTCGATTGGATTCAGGTCTGGACTTTGACTTGGCCATTCTAACACATGGATATGTTTATTTTTGAACCATTCCATTGTAGATTTTGCTTTATGTTTTGGATTATTGTCTTGTTGGAAGACAAATCTCCGTCCCAGTCTCAGGTTTTTTGCAGACTCCATCAGGTTTTCTTCCAGAATGGTCCTGTATTTGGCTCCATCCATCTTCCCATCAATTTTAACCATCTTCCCTGTCCCTGCTGAAGAAAAGCAGGCCAAACCATGATGCTGCCACCACCATGTTTGACAGTGGGGATGGTGTGTTCAGGGTGATGAGCTGTGTTGCTTTTACGCCAAACATAACGTTTTGCATTGTTGCCAAAAAGTTCAATTTTGGTTTCATCTGACCAGAGCACCTTCTTCCACATGTTTGGTGAGTCTCCCAGGTGGCTTGTGGCAAACTTTAAACGAAACTTTTTATGGATATCTTTAAGAAATGTCTTTCTTCTTGCCACTCTTCCATAAAGGCCAGATTTGTGCAATATACGACTGATTGTTGTCCTATGGACAGAGTCTCCCACCTCAGCTGTAGATCTCTGCAGTTCATCCAGAGTGATCATGGGCCTCTTGGCTGCATCTCTGATCTGTCTTCTCCTTGTATGAGCTGAAAGTTTAGAGGGACGTCCAGGTCTTGGTAGATTTGCAGTGGTCTGATACTCCTTCCATTTCAATATTATCGCTTGCACAGTGCTCCTTGGGATGTTTAAAGCTTGGGAAATCTTTTTGTATCCAAACATGGCTTTAAACTTCTTCACAACAGTATCTCGGACCTGCCTGGTGTGTTCCTTGTTCTTCATGATGCTCTCTGCGCTTTTAACGGACCTCTGAGACTATCACAGTGCAGGTGCATTTATACGGAGACTTGAATACATACAGGTGGATTGTATTTATCATCATTAGTCATTTAGGTCAACATTGGATCATTCAGAGATCCTCACTGAATTTCTGGAGAGTTTGCTGCACTGAAAGTAAAGGGGCTGAATAATTTTGCACACCCAATTTTTCAGTTTTTGATTTGTTAAAAAAGTTTGAAATATCCAATAAATGTTCCACTTCATGATTGTGTCCCACTTGTTGTTGATTCTTCACAAAAAAATACAGTTTTATATCTTTATGTTTGAAGCCTGAAATGTGGCAAAAGGTCGCAAAGTTCAAGGGGGCCGAATACTTTCGCAAGGCACTGTAGTTTTCCCATAAGCCCTTTTGGGTTTCCAACCTCACCTGCACATAGTTTTTACCCTGTTTTTTATCTGTACTGTTTTGTCTTTCACTTGTTTCCTTTGGAGCGGAAAATATCGAATAAAAGATACAGTAGGTGTCAGAGTTATGACCACCCGTAAAGATTCTTAGAAATCAAATCAGCATTAACATTTTACTTTTTAATGTTCATCTCAGATTATAGAACTGTTCTGTGGCCTTCCATGGCCAAGATACACTTGGGTCCTCTACCAGATGGTTTGGGAGGCAAAGAAAAGTCCAAGGGAAAGAATTGGCGAATTACAGAACTTTTTATCTTCGGGTCAGCAAGTCTCCAAATCTACAGTTAGACGCCACCTCTATGCCAGTAGGCTATTTGCAAGGCTTATCAGAAAAAAAGCATTTATTGACAGTAACCAACAAATGTAAATGTCTGGGTCTTGTTAAACAGAATTGACACTTGGATTGGAACTACAGTAAGTGCAATGGTGATATGAGATGAAAATAGTGGTCTTTGGCCACCCACGTCAGTGGTGGGTTTGGTGTCGAAAGAAAGATGCATCTGCAGAAAATAACCTCATACCTACTCTAAAATATGGTGGTGGATATTTTATATTATGGGTCTGTTTTGCTTCCACTGGTCCTAGGGGCCTTGTTAAGGTCAACGGCATCATGAATTCTACCAAGTTCCAGGACATTTTAGTCAAAAACCTGGTTGCCTCTGCCCGGAGGCTGAAACTTGGCCACATGTGGATCTTCCAGCAAGACAATAACCCCAAGCACACATCAAAATCCACAAAGAAATGGCTAATTGCCCACAACATCAACATTTTTCAGTGGCTTTCTCAGTCTCTGGACTTGAACCCAATTGAAAATCTGTGATTTGAATTGAAGAGGGCAGTCCATAAGCGCAGACCAAGGAAATCAAGGTTCTGGAAAGATAACATTATAGAAAAAGTCTGAGTGCCGTTATCCTCGCAAGGGGAGGGTCCACAAAGCATTGAAAACAGGGTTGACAATAATTATGGCACCTGTCTTTAAAAAACAGAAATTACTTCCCCAAGCAATTGTATTAGTATTAAATAATATAATTGTCTCATTTTTTGGAGCATACAACATAGCTCAGTATTTGTTATTATTTATTTGATGTAGTATTTTTTGCACATAATTGTGCCAATAATTTAAATAATTTTGCTAAAAATTTGGAGGTCACTGTAGGTTTGACCTGATCAGTTTACTCCACCCCATTTGTAGCCTTCAAGATTTGGAAGAAAGGTGAAACAACAGACCTTAGATCAACCATTAGACTTACAGGTAACTTTATTCTAGACTCCATGGCTTATTTTTCTCTATTGTTTTATACCTGAATTACTTTACAATTATCCATTACTTTCAAACTTGATTGTCTTGAAAATGTATGCACTGTATTAATTGGAAACGTCAAGGAGATAGAGGTTACATTTACCAGAAGGAATTGGTTGTTTCAGAAAGCCAATTGCAGGGGATCAGCTGACTACTTCATCAAGGTGCCGACTGGGCCTCAATTAGCCCCTAAATGCTGTCAAGTATTACTGGCTCCTGTTGTGAAACATTTGTGGAAAGTGCCAAATAAATGGACAGCACTTCCTGCTCCTGCTCCTCCCGCATCTCAACCGACACCTCACTGCTCCCGGTCCGAGCAGGCATCGTCTGCGGCTGATTTATTGAGTAATTCAAGCTTTCACCAGTGTTGCCTTGTGCTAATTAAATGTTTCACACTCCGTCCAGAAATGTCACAATTGATCTGTCTTCCGTCTGCGAGCTGCAATTTTATTTCAAGACTTCAGCTGAGAAAGTGGTTGGGCTGTTATGAACATGGACAGGGTTTTTCCTCTGCCAGTGCCTTCAACCTTTGCATGTCCTGAAATGTGAGTCTCTCTCGATGTTCAGGTTGTGTAGTTAGTCAATGGTTGTCATTTGTGTGCGTTGTGTAGGAAGCAATGGAACATACAGCTAATCTATCTTCAATAATAACTAGCTTTGCAGGCTGGTTCTGATTGTGACATACAGGGAACATTGATTTCACACAGCCACGAAGGAGCCATTTGTTAGTTCACAGCAATAGGCTGAATGGAGCAGTTGACATTGGCTCGAACTAAGCAATGATGAACTCTCTCTCTGGTCAATACAATGTCTATCAGTCTACATCACATGTTGTTGATGTTCCTTCAGTTTGAGGCCAATTCAAAGTGACCTTAGTAACCAAAAAATGTTTGATTTATAATGTTGATGACTACGTTACAGATTTTTTTTAAAGGATTCATGTTTTATTTCCCTACTATTATTGTGAATTTATTGGATAACTTACTATATTTACACAGTGGTGTAAAGTACTTAAGCAAGAATACTTTAAAGTAATACTTAAGAAGTTTTTTGCGGTATCTGTACTTTACTTTACCATTTATATTTTTGATTACGTTTCCTTAAATAAAATCATGCACTTTTTACTCCCTGCAGGACAGAAAATTGTCCAATTCACACTTATTAAGAGAACATCCCTGGTCATCCTTACTGCCTCTGAACGTTTTGTTTTTAAATTATGTCTGAATGTTGGAGAGTGACACTGGCTATCCGTAAATTAAAACAATTAAATAAAAGTGTGCTGTCTTGTTTGCTTAATGTAAGGAATTTTAAATGATTTGTACTTTTACTTCTGATACTTAATTATGTTTTAACAACTGCATTTACTTTTGATACTTAAGTATATTTAAAACCAAATACTTTTAGACTTTTACTCAAGTAGTATTTTACGGGGTGACATTCACTTTTACTTGAGTCATTGTAAATAAGAATTTGTTCTTAATTGACTTGCCTAGTTAAATAAAGGTTAAATAAAAATCAATACGAATAAAATGCTCTAAGGTATGGGAATTGAATACTTTTTCCACCACTGTATTTACAACACAATAACAACACCATTCACACAAAACCACTATGGTAGATGTTGTTGTTGAATTATCAACACATTACCACATTACCTACACATTCTAGGACAGAATGAGTAGGAACTTGGGCCAATGATGAGAATTATCCATTTTATTATTGGTCTTGTTCTTTTTCACTCAGGGACAGATTGTTTATCTATCCCTTTCTCTCTTTTCCTCGCTAACAACAATCCCTACCTACTCTCAACTCATCTTTATCTATAAAAGGACTGACCATGTAGTGAACTATGTTGCAGCAATTTCCATTATTTCTACCCCATTATATGGTTGTCATGGTGAGAGATTGGGGATATTGGGCCAACTGGAGTAAGGGGTTTGAGATGCTCTCCTTCAGTGCTGTTCCAGGATTGGACAAAGAATCTTATCCTTATAATAGCACTCCAAATTGAGGCCCAGTCCCTCTCTAACTGAAGCTGTTAGGCGCATAACATTCTATTTGTATAAACTACACGACAAACCTTAGCATTCCTCCCTCCCCTTAGTTGACAACACACAACAAACCTTAGCATTCCTCCCTCCCCTTAGTTGACAACACATTACAAGCCTTAGCATTCCTCCCTCCCCTTAGTTGACAACACATTACAAACCTTAGCATTCCTCCCTCCCCTTAGTTGAAAACACATAACAAACCTTAGCATTCCTCCCTCCCCTTAGCTGACAACACACAACAACCCTTAGCATTCCTCCCTCCCCTTAGTTGACAACACACAACAAACCTTAGTATTCCTCCCTCCCCTTAGTTGACAACACACTACAAACCTTAGTATTCCTACCTCCCCTTAGTTGACAACATACTACAAAACGTAGCATTCCTCCCTCCCCTTAGTTGAAAACATACTACAAACCTTAGTATTCCTCCCTCCCCTTAGTTGACAAAACATAACAAACCTTAGCATTCCTCCCTCCCCTTAGTTGACAACACACTACAAACCTTAGTATTCCTCCCTCCCCTTAGTTGACAACACACTACAAACCTTAGTATTCCTCCCTCCCCTTAGTTGACAACACACTACAAACCTTAGTATTCCTCCCTCCCCTTAGTTGACAACACATAACAAACCTTAGTATTCATCCCTCCCTTTAGTTGACAACACACTACAAACCTTAGCATTCCTCCCTCCCCTTAGTTGACAACACATAACAAACCTTAGCATTCCTCCCTCCCCTTAGTTGACAACACACTACAAACCTTAGCATTCCTCCCTCCCCTTAGTTGACAACACACTATAAACCTTAGTATTCCTCCCTCCCCTTAGTTGACAACACATAACAAAACGTAGCATTCCTCCCTCCCCTTAGTTGACAACACACTACAAACCTTAGTATTCCTCCCTCCCCTTAGTTGACAACACATAACAAAACGTAGCATTCCTCCCTCCCCTTAGTTGACAACACACTACAAACCTTAGTATTCCTCCCTCCCCTTAGTTGACAACACATAACAAACCTTAGTATTCCTCCCTCCCCTTAGTTGACAACACATAACAAACCTTAGTATTCCTCCCTCCCCTTAGTTGACAACACATAACAAACCTTAGTATTCCTCCCTCCCCTTAGCTGACAACAGACTACAAAACGTAACATTCCTCCCTCCCCTTAGTTGAAAACATACTACAAAACATAGCATTCCTCCCTCCCCTTAGTTGAAAACATACTACAAACCTTAGCATTCCTCCCTCCCCTTAGTTGACAACATACTATAAAACGTAGCATTCCTCCCTCCCCTTAGTTGACAACACACTACAAACCTTAGTAATCCTCCCTCCCCTTAGTTGACAACACATAACAAAACGTAGCATTCCTCCCTCCCCTTAGTTGACAACACACTACAAACCTTAGTATTCCTCCCTCCCCTTAGTTGACAACACATAACAAACCTTAGTATTCCTCCCTCCCCTTAGTTGACAACACATAACAAACCTTAGTATTCCTCCCTCCCCTTAGTTGACAACACACTACAAACCTTAGTATTCATCCCTCCCTTTAGTTGACAACACACTACAAACCTTAGCATTCATCCCTCCCCTTAGTTGACAACACATAACAAACCTTAGTATTCCTCCCTCCCCTTAGTTGACAACACATAACAAACCTTAGCATTCATCCCTCCCCTTAGTTGACAACACATAACAAACCTTAGTATTCCTCCCTCCCCTTAGTTGACAACACACTACAAACCTTAGCATTCATCCCTCCCCTTAGTTGACAACACATAACAAACCTTAGTATTCCTCCCTCCCCTTAGTTGACAACACATAACAAACCTTAGTATTCCTCCCTCCCCTTAGTTGACAACACATAACAAACCTTAGCATTCCTCCCTCCCCTTAGTTGACAACACACTACAAACCTTAGTATTCCTCCCTCCCCTTAGTTGACAACACATAACAAACCTTAGTATTCCTCCCTCCCCTTAGTTGACAACACATAACAAACCTTAGTATTCCTCCCTCCCCTTAGTTGACAACACACTACAAACTTTAGCATTCCTCCCTCCCCTTAGCTGACAACAGACTACAAAACGTAACATTCCTCCCTCCCCTTAGTTGAAAACATACTACAAAACATAGCATTCCTCCCTCCCCTTAGTTGAAAACATACTACAAACCTTAGCATTCCTCCCTCCCCTTAGTTGACAACATACTATAAAACGTAGCATTCCTCCCTCCCCTTAGTTGACAACATACTACAAACCTTAGCATTCCTCCCTCCCATTAGTTGACAACATACTACAAACCTTAGCATTCCTCCCTCCCCTTAGTTGACAACATACTATAAAATGTAGCATTCCTCCCTCCCCTTAGTTGACAACATACTACAAACCTTAGCATTCATCCCTCCCCTTAGTTGACAACACATAACAAACCTTAGTATTCCTCCCTCCCCTTAGTTGACAACACACTACAAACTTTAGCATTCCTCCCTCCCCTTAGCTGACAACAGACTACAAAACGTAACATTCCTCCCTCCCCTTAGTTGAAAACATACTACAAAACATAGCATTCCTCCCTCCCCTTAGTTGAAAACATACTACAAACCTTAGCATTCCTCCCTCCCCTTAGTTGACAACATACTATAAAACGTAGCATTCCTCCCTCCCCTTAGTTGACAACATACTACAAACTTTAGCATTCCTCCCTCCCCTTAGTTGACAACATACTACAAACCTTAGCATTCCTCCCTCCCCTTAGCTGACAACATACTACAAAACGTAGCATTCCTCCCTCCCCTTAGTTGAAAACATACTACAAACCTTAGCATTCCTCCCTCCCCTTAGTTGAAAACATACTACAAAACGTAGCATTCCTCCCTCCCCTTAGTTGACAACATACTACAAACCTTAGTATTCCTCCCTCCCCTTAGCTGACAACATACTACAAACCTTAGCATTCCTCCCTCCCCTTAGTTGAAAACATACTACAAAACGTAGCATTCCTCCCTCCCCTTAGCTGACAACAGACTATTTTTTACATGGTCTTTCGGGCCGGATCTGTTAGATACTTTATTTCTTTCCCCTAATTCTTCTGTGCCATTCCTCTCCACTGTCCGCTGGTGTCTTGTCTTGTTGGTGTCAGAACTGGTTTGTGTTGAGGAACTCAGACATCGCGCTGCCATCTCATTTGCTGTCTGGAAATCCATAGTCCTATATCCACAGGGATAGACGTCCGAAGAGTGCGTGTGTGACAGGCCCATCCCAGAAGAATTGGTGGCAGCCAGCTTCGGCATGGACCCAAAAAACATGCACGCACGCATACACACACACACACACACACACACACACACACACACACACACACACACACACACACACACACACACACACACACACACACACACACACACACACACACACACACACACACACACACACACACACACACACACACCTGGTTTACATTACATTGACATAGTGTGCATGATTGATGATTACAAATATGTAGATAAATAAGTTATCAACCTCAATCAAATCTTTCAATTTTATCTATTTAGCTAAGAAAAGCAAGGGACAGCTGATTTGAAGAAGAAAATAAACACTTAGAATTGGAACCAGTGTTCACAATTTCACACTTCTCAAAGAAACTGAGACGCGACCAATGTCAGCATTCACCCATGTAATGTGAAGAGTACTTCTGTACCAGCAGCAAATAGCAAGGAGACATCTGATGGGTAGTGTGGGTGTGCACACGTTGGGTGCGTGTGAGAGAAAGAAAGTGAGAGAGAGAGAGATGAAGAGGGAGAGAGAGCGAGAGAGAGAGAGAGAGAGAGAGAGAGAGAGAGAGAGAGAGAGAGAGAGAGAGAGAGAGAGAGCGAGAGAGAGAGAGAGAGAGAGACAGAGAGAGAGAGAGGGAGGTAGGGAGAGAGAGAGAGAGAGAGAGAGAGAGAGAGAGAGAGAGAGAGAGAGATACAGTAAGAGAGAGGTGGTGATGGGGACCATGACAAATGTGCTTTTTGCTATCACATCCCCCTGTCCTAATAGATCCACAGCAGCAGCAGAGTGTTTTACACCCTGACAACAAATGGAGATATCAAAGATATTAGAAGAGACAACAGGCCCTTTAAGCTACTTGGCACAATTTGCTTGGAGTTAATAGTCTGTTCTCAGGGAGATTTGATCAGTAAGGAGAGAAGTGAATCCCATCCCCGTCCAAATAGTTCCACAGTACCTGTCACTTCTCATCTCTTCACCGCTCTCAGCCTTTCTGCCTCTCTCTACCTAGCTAATTCAGGAAAGAAAAAAGGCTGTGTGTGTGTGTGTGTGTGTGTGTGTGTGTGTGTGTGTGTGTGTGTGTGTGTGTGTGTGTGTGTGTGTGTGTGTGTGTGTGTGTGTGTGTGTGTGTGTGTGTGTGTGTGTGTGTGTGTGCGCGTGAGCGCATGCGTGCGTGCGTGCGTGCGTGCGTGCGTGCGTGCGTGCGTGCGTGCGTGCGTGCGTGCGTGCGTGTGTGTGTGTGTGTGTGTGTGTGTGTGTGTGTGTGTGTGTGTGTGTGTGTGTGTGTGTGTGTGTGTGTGTGTGTGTGTGTTCGTGCATGCCTGGCATCGTTGACATCAAACCAGTTGTTTACAGGGGATTACCACTGTAGATTGGTATCAGCAATTTGTCGTGCTGCACACCTGACACAACTGCATCTGACAGTGCTGCACACTCCATAGCAGATTGGGTACTGCAATACAGTACTACAAGACCAGTTGGTGTGTGGGTACACAAGGCATACTATACAGTCAAATCAGTTCATACTGTAAGAATACACTCTGTCCGTACTCACTCACAACTAGCACCTTCAACAGTTTGTCACGGCCAGGGCAACTGCAGCAGAGCCTAGCCCCAGGTCATCATGTTTAGTTTGAGTTGTTTAAATCAATCCTATCCATTCCATTTCCCAGCTCTAAGTGGAACATGGGGCCAATCCCGCAATGCACACTCTAACTCCCTCCCTCTCCTCTCCTTCTTTCCTCTCTCCCTTTCTCCCTCCACATTGACCAGAAAAGAGGAGAGTAGTGGGGGGAACCGGCCACTGAAGGTAATTGGACTTTTTTGCTGCGTGTTTTTGTTCCTGTCCCGATCAGTCAAAGTCAGGGAGGATTTGGGGCTGTCAGATGGGGTTCCCGTGGCGTTCCGGGGTTGGCCTTCATTATCTCACTGGGATATGAGTCCCAAATGGCACCCTATCCTCTATAAAGGGCTCTACTTTTGACCAGGGCTCTGGCAAAAGTTGTGCACTATGTAGGGAATAGGCTGCCATTTGAGACGATAAAATCTGGTTAGGGGGTAGGAGAGTGGGGAGCAGAGTGTGAGCCGATCCGTGCCCGAGGAGAAGAGCCTGTTTTCAAAACGCAGTGTTACCACACACACACACTGCTCAGGCCTTCTGCAGATCCGCAGAGCCACCAGGAGAGCTGGGGATTTATGTCAGAACAACAAAAGGGTTTGAGACAAAAAGCGCTTAGATTGAACTGAAATTCCTCTCTGAAGACCATGGACTGGATTCAAACCGTATCACCGAAGTATCGCGGAAGAGCCGGGTTAAAATGTAAAGGTTTTTTCCAATTGAGCCGACATATCCAGCATTTATCATGAATGTAGTCTCTACAACCATGAGAACAATTCCTTTAATTGTCAATTGCGCTATAAAGCGGATCTTCAGTGCTATGGATTGAATAGAGCCCTATAGGTATTTATAGATTCAGACAATAGTATGGCCTGGTGCACAGTATATGTAGATCAATATAGGTTGTTATCAATAAAACATCACAGTAAGGTGCAGAGAATTCAATTTGCCTGCTTGGGGGCAAGGAGACCCCTAACAATTGACAACTTACAAATTGAACGCTCTTGTGATTGAGTGTGGTCCTATGGAAGTTTTTTGTGGGAATATATGTAAATAGACTGTACAGGCCTACTACCTCTTTAAAAAAATGTGAAAGTTAGGATGATCCCATAAAGAGTTTTTTTTTAAATAATGTCATAAGAGTAGTGCTTGCAAATTAAGGCCTGTAGTTAGCTTGTCGTGGTTCGTTAGCATTTTAGCTGATGTGCTTAGAGATGAAAGTTGATCTCCTTGAGTCACAGAGGCCTCTACCCAATATGAGACAGCAAGGCCAGTGACATTTCACTCCCTCCTAACTCCCACATTAATTTCCTTTCAGATGGGATGCTGTTAATATGTTTGTTCTTCAGCCCTCCTCTCTCTCATCGTTATAATTTGCCTCTTATTTAAACACCTCACATCCCCCCTCTGCTCTCTCTGCTCTGACCTTTCCTGATTAAAAACATTGGATCGTGTGTGTGTGTGTGTGTGTGTGTGTGTGTGTGTGTGTGTGTGTGTGTGTGTGTGTGTGTGTGTGTGTGTGTGTGTGTGTGTGTGTGTGTGTGTGTGTGTGTGTGTGTGTGTGTGTGTGTGTGTGTGTGTGTGTGTGTGTGTGTGTGTGTGTGTGTGTGTGTGTGTGTGTGCGTGCGTGCGTGCATGTGTGTGTGTGTGCTGGCTGCACATGTCCTTCATTATGAGCTGTCTATCCCAGACCCCATTAATGATTGCATTCGTGCGTAAAGGGGTGGTGTGGGGTGAGCATTGACACTGTTACACCCACACACACACATACACACACACAACTCACAGGGCTTTTTTTTTCACTCTGGAAAGACACATACAGATATAGCTTCTTCCTGAATGTGACACACAGCCATCGATTTACCTTCTGATTAATGCATTCCTCCTTTCTTGTTTTCTATCATCTCTTTCTCTCCTCCCCTTCTATTTTGTTCCTCCCTTTTCTTTCTCTTCTCTCTTTCTCTCAGGCTTTCTCGCCCATTCCCCAGATAGAACTATTCATTGAAATTTAAATAAACCTTTGAATGAGTTTGAGTCACGATACACCATAACATTGCACAGGCAGTTCTCATTGAATCAAATATTGATCAGAGGTTTCCATTGTGATGTCTTATTTTTAAAGGATAGTTCAAACAAGTAAAGTAGCTAAGATATCTGTTTCCAATGACCGCCGTGCAAAAAAAGATGAGGTTTTATAAATGTTACGACCATTTATGCTTTTGTTGTCAACTGTTCCTATTCCACACAGGCTACTTGGGTCACTTTCAAATGTTTACCAGTTACGTTACTGGATTGGCTGCAAAGTACCTTGAAACCATAACTTGTTACCCAACGACGGTAATCATTTTGAGCGCAGCCATGGAGAGTAGATTATTCTGGGGAGACTATCCTGCCTGTTGGCCTTGTCTGTCTGTGCCTGGCTGTCTGTGCTCCTTATATAATAGGCCTAAGCAGGACAACATGTCAACATTACAGATGCCCCTCAGATATAACAGCACTCAGAAATAACCATACAGATTGATTTCAGGCTTCTCCTCCAGACTCTAGACCTAGAATCTTTGAGCGCTGCTCCGCTAGATAAATGACACCCAGCATATTCCCTTGGCATATTTATCAATTTATATTGGTTTCTGTCCCGGAGACCCATTCTGCAGTAATGGCACTTAAGGGTATCTTTTCAATGAGCTTTGTGTGTGTGTGTGTGTGTGTGTGTGTGTGTGTGTGTGTGTGTGTGTGTGTGTGTGTGTGTGTGTGTGTGTGTGTGTGTGTGTGTGTGTGTGTGTGTGTGCGTGCGTGCGCGTGCGCGTGCGCGTGCGTGCGCGTGCGTGTGCGTGTGTGAGTGTGAGTGTGTGTTAACACTTCTATTATCTATCTTCTGACCTGCAGGTTTCTCTGGTAATGTGGACATTGTTTCCTATTGTGATTTTGTGACTGGAGACTGTACAGATGTACGATCTTAATTGGATCACCCTGTTGCAGGAGAAATGTAAAACGTGTTTATTTTTATTTCCACCTTGAGGTTTAAAAAGTTTGAAGTATGTAATTTCCACCTTGAAATTTCAGACATGATTTTCCCTTACAAAAAATGTATAAACCCCAACAAAAATGTCCTTTAATTATAATCCACGTAACAATTAATATGTCCTGTTACTGCAGGATTATGTTCCTGCTGTAGCAAACTGGCTCAAATGAAGATCGGTATATTCAGCTGTTCTGTCCTCAGTCCTGACACAGGGCTGTCTGTACCAAGAAGACGTCAACCGGAAAAATCGTATCGATAATGTCTGTATGTGTCACGTTCTGACCTTTATTTCCTTGGTTTTGTATTTATTTAGTATGGTCAGGGCGTGAGTTGGTCAGGGCGTGAGTTGGTCAGGGCGTGAGTTTGATTTTCTATGATTTGGGATTTCTAGTATGGTTCTCAATCAGAGGCAGGTGTCATTAGTTGTCTCTGATTGAGAATCATACTTAGGTATCCTGGGTTGCACTGTTTGTTTGTGGGTGATTGTCTATGTTAGTGGCTTGTGTCAGCACAGGTCTCATGTGTAGCTTCACGGTCGTCATTGGTTTATTGTTTTTGTAACTCTTTTTTATAGTATTGCAGTGTTCAGTGTTCTCTTTATTAAAATTCAGTATGAACACATACCACGCCACATTTTGGTCCTCTGATCCTTCTCGCCTCTCCTCTTCAGATGAAGAGGAGGAAGACCGTGACAGTATGTCTTCCAACCAACTTTCTAGACCGTGTTATTTTTACACTTGGTAGATCTCGGGTTGGGCAATAGAGTACACGGGGCTCAGAAAAAGGAGAGGGAGGATGGGTACTTTATAGGACAGCACAATATACTGGAGACGAGGAGACGAAGGACGGCATCGGAATAGAATATTATTGTGGGGTTGGTTCAGATCAGAAATAGACTGTGAGTCTCACACGTGTACCTGTATGTGTATGATCTGTAGGCTGGGTTTCAGTCAAACTAAGATGTCCAGTGTCCCCTGTCTCCTGCTGGTAACTGATGTGTAATTAATGGGGTCTGGGATAGACAGCTCATAATGAAGGACATGTGCAGCCAGCACACACACACACATGCACGCACGCACACACACACACACACACACACACACACACACACACACACACACACACACACACACACACACACACACACACACACACACACACACACACACACACACACACACACACACACACACACACACACACACACACACACACAGAGACACACACACACAGAGAGACACACACACCCACACACACACACGTACAGTGAGAAAAAGACACACACATACACACACACAGCCAGCCAGACAGCCAGCAGCCTTCTGAACAGGTGGCTCCGCTAGGCAGGACTCTGTGTGACAAATGGCCGTCTGACGGCCACATAGGAGCAATCCCAACCTGGACATTATCATTATTAAAGCTGGCCATCAGGAGAAGAAAAGACACAGAAGGAAGAAAGGAAGGAACACAAAGTTTAAACCCGTCACAGACAGATGTCCTTGGTTGGTTCCTTGTGAATGAAGGGAAAAGAAAGTCTGATTTGATTGGATTGAGGAAGTAAGTATCTTTTATGTAACAGACGTATGTCTGATGACACATTAGGAGAGATTAGAGGACTGGCATGTGCAGAGTGACTAGTGCTGACGTAGCATCTTTTTCATTTATCCATTTATTGACGGAGTTGTTGGTTTGAAGAAGCAATTGTGATTTGTGACGAGTAATGAGGAGAAATCTGACTGTGTTAGCTGCAGTTCTGAGATAATTGTGTGATATAACTCCTCTTTCATGTGGCATATAGAGGCTGTCAACATCAGAGTCATTATAATGATTAATAAAGTCCCCGTACTGAAGACGCTGAGGATGTTATTGATTACCTGAGAGTAAAAGGTCACTCCATTTGGTTGGTGTGTGTGTGTGTGTGTGTGTGTGTGTGTGTGTGTGTGTGTGTGTGTGTGTGTGTGTGTGTGTGTGTGTGTGTGTGTGTGTGTGTGTGTGTGTGTGTGTGTGTGTGTGTGTGTGTGTGTGTGTGTGTGTGTGTGTGTGTGTGTGTGTGTGTGTGTGTGTGTGTGTGTGTGTGTAAGAAGAGACGCTTTGATCGCCAGTGTACGGACATGTTGCATGAAGGCTGTAGATATCACAGATCGTCCTCAGAGATATGTCTATGTGTGGTATTGTTACCATCCTGGTACGTGTTCCTGCAGGGTCATTTGGGAATCACTCTGACCTAACAAAGTGTCATGACCTTTGACCTATGACCCACAGCTCACTGATTGGCCCAATCTCACCTCCAGGACGACGTTTTAATAATCTAAACATTAAATTCACTTCAAATTTACAAATATAATTTGCTGTCATTACTACGTCATCCAATGATGTTTACTTGCCTATAGGACAAATCTCGTCCCCAGCCAACATAAGGTGGTAGCAATTGAGCCTGGGGGGTGTGGTTAAATTAGTACTGCATGATCAGATAATGGAACAGCCAGGATTCTGTGAATATTTCATTCACCTTTTTCTGACAGTACAAAATAAATATTTCAGGATTCAAAAACCTTCTGAAGGGAAATCTCCCCAAAACAGCAGCATTGTGCATAGACAGATGTTTTTAATCACCACCATACTAACAAGCCATGACAATGCAGTCATTTATCAATATAACATTATGTAATATTCAATATTGACTACATAACCCTGTCTGTGTATAACCATTGACCCCTGCTGTGTTGTATAGAGTGGGAATGTTGTTTCGTAAACAGAGTTTGCTGGAAGTTAAAGGAATAAATCAAGATGTCAAGTTGTGTTCTGTCCTGTCCTGTCCTGTCCATAACCAGACACACCCCTCCCCTGTACAGATGAAGTATCTTAATTTGATCACCCTGTTGCAGGACATATTTCCTGAAATGCAGGAAATGTCAAACTTGTAGTTTATTTGAGGTTTAAAAAGGCTTCTGAAGTTTCTTATTTCCACCTTTACATTTCAGACTTGATTTTCTCTTACAAAAAAAATGATTAACCCCTACAATACGAAAATGTCCAATAGTTATAATCCACATAATAATTCATTTCCTGTTGATGCAGGATTGTTTTCCTGCCGCAGCGAACTGGCTCAAATTAAGATCTGACATCTGTACCACCGGCCAGACCGACGCCCCATCTGGAGCGCTAACAGAGGTGTGAGGCTGTCGCATTGTCCTCCCTGACACCATTCTCCTTCACCTATTCCCTCACGCTCTCCATTCTTCTCTTCCTCTCTCCTCTCTCTCTGTCTGAGTCTGTCCAATGTTGTTTTCCACTCAGATGACTTCTAAAGTGCCCATATGGCCCTTTGGAACTCTGCGGTGAGCCAGAGTGACTCACAACAAAGCAAATATAAGGGCCCAATTCAATCCGTAGTGCTGGAGAGCTGCGCCACAGTGCAAAATACATTTAAAGGCAACGGTTCCCACGTTAGCAGAGACAGTAAATGCTGCATATGTCGGAGATTACCTTTAAATTCAGCGACACGGCTTGAATCAAGCTCTATGTGTCTCTATAAGAGGTGTAGAGAGAGTCAGTGACAAGTACTAACCTATGCCCATGACCAAATAATCCTCACTCCTAATGGACAGAATTTGGTGTACCAGAATTTTCCATTCACTCCCAAGAGGCACAGATGGGGAACAATTCAACCACTGAGGAAAGTGTGGGTTGGTTCGTTTCTTTAAGAACTGGCTACATCCGTTGTCATACTGTGAGACCTCCTGGAGGAGAAACACTGTGGCTGAAACTGTAGAAGCTCACGTTCTGAGTTCTACAAGACTTGCACAATTACCGTGCAGGAATTACATGTGAGGATGCCTTTACTTAAAATCGACTGAACACTTCAGTGACATTACTCTCCTGTGTAACCGGCCACCCTTCACAGACAGAAAGTTTGGTGAGTTGAAACATTGACATTCTATCTGATGAAAGTTTGAGGACATTCCTTTATCCCCTCCAACCAACCCAGTCAGGACTGAGCACCCATCCAGACAGTTGTTTCAATGGTTGTATCTTAATACATATCACTAAATCAGAAAAATAAATAAAGACAGGAATCTGATCATCTGATTCGATTTGTCCATTTAATGGCAACATGATTTGAGTAAACAGTACACAGGTGAAGTGTGTCCAGGGAATAAAATAGAACAACGTGTCCTGATCTAATCGCCTGTGTCTGAAATGGCACCCTATTCTCTATATAGTGCACTACTTTTGACAAGGGCCCATAGGGTTCGGATCAAAAGCTGTGCACTATATAGGGAATAGTGTGCCATCTCAGACGCAGACATAGTCACACACATATCAGCAAGTATAGGACTGGTACTGCATGTCCCATTAAGTTAGACTATGGTTCTAATACGAAGCGGTAGGTTATCCAACCCGTGCTCTTTCTTTCAACAGTTTTGTACATTTATAGGGGCGAAAAATAAGAACAATTTCATAATCACTACAATATTTACACAATAATTCAGTGGTGCTATCCACATTCTCGTTAAGCTTCCTTTAGGATACATACATATACATTTACATAGTAGTCATACTCGTAGTTCTGCATAGTGCTTTCCTCCAGTAGCATTCCAATACTGTAACTTCACACTGTTGTGCTGAACTAATGGGGCTAAGCATTGTTTCACGTCAGGGTAGCGCCACTCCCACACAGCACTCGATGATTCATCTAGTGTAAAACAAGGTGGTTCTAAGTGGACCTAACCACTAAACAGTCTAGGCTTGACCTCCAGAAGAAGTATACATACTGTACACTTAGAAAAAAGGGTTCCAAAAGGGTTTGTCAACTGTCCCCGTAGGAGAACCCTTTTTGTTCCAACTAGAACCCGTTCTGCATGGAATCCAAAAGGGTTCTACCTTGAACCAAAAATTGTTCTTCAAAGGGTTCTCCTATTGGGACAGTCAAATAACTCTTTTAGGATCTAGATAGCACCTGTTTTTCTAAAAATGTATAGAAACCATGTGTACCTTTTGTAAACAAAAAGGCTGCGTCTGCTATAACCATAAGAAAGCAGCTCTGCCATAAAGGAACTATCCCTTTAAATATGATGTTGAAGGTATTTTTTTAATAAGGCCTTAAAGTCTACTTAATTAAATAAGGGAAAGGAATGACTATTTATAGAGCTTAGTAGAGACTTCACCATATACACAGTCCATTCCCAACCATGAACTGAAACCAGATTTAAGATGATGTCATCGTCCCCCCTCTCACTACAACCCTACAACAACACAACCAACCTTTCTCCAACATGTAAGCATCCGAGTTGCTTAGCAACCCTCAGAAAGTATTGTATTGCCTTCGGTTTTAACACGTCACGCACAGCAAGGACAATTATGGTTTGTTTATGTGGGTTATTGCAAACAATCATCTGGTTCTGTGTTCATAAAAACTCTCGTCATCACACGACTAGGCTTCGTTTATATAGCTACACAAACAAAGATGTACACTAGTTTACTGCTTTGGTGGTAGAATAATGAAGGCCAGCACTTCTGTTTGACTTACAATTTATGTTTTGACATTTTCCTTCCGTAACTCTTCTTCTTCAATTCTTCTTTCATTTTCTTTACACACAGGCAGTTCCCTCAGGCAGCTTTGGATCCAGTAGCAGGATTGGACAAAACTCAATTACTCTGTCGTTGTGAAACACCCACCCTCTACAGCCTTCCATACAATCGGGGTGGGGGGGGGGGGGGGGGCTCGTGATATTAGATGACTGAGGGTTGAAAGTTGAAGCTAGATCATATAGATGGAGAGGGTGTTCTGTAAGTAGGTGACTGAGGGTTGAGGTTGTCGGGAGGAATGAGAGTTGAGGCTAGGTCCTATAGCCTCAACTCTCAAATATAGTATTAGTCACTATGGTATCTTTAGTAACTAGGGCCTATAGTTACTATAGTTACTATAGGACAGATCATGGAGAGGGTGTTCCGTATGATTGAGAGGTGAGGCTGTCGGTTGACTGAGAGGTGAGGCTGTAGGTTGACTGAGGTTTGAGGCTAGGTCTGTTAGCTAATCTGCGTAGATGATGAATCCAGAGAAGGTGCTGTACTTGTTGTTGTTGCCCCCGTGGGCCTTGCCCCCGTCCAGTTTGATGTAGACCTCGTCTCCAGGCTCCAGATGCAGCACGGCACTGTTACTGGCATAATCATAGTTCTGGTCAGCGTCCTGGGCTATGGCACTGGCTCGAACCTAGAGGGTGGGAGACATGTTTACATAGTTAGTGCATGTATATAATTAGTTAACACTGTCTCCAACCCACAAGGGAATGGAGTAATGGGTACAGTTAGCACTGTCTTGAACCTAGAGGGGAATGTATGGAGACACAGTTTGTTATCACATGGCATTTGCTCAAACCTACAGGGTAATGGAGACAGGTGTATATAGTTAACTGCCATCAACTCACTGTGGCACTGGCTCAAGCCTAGAGGAGAATAGCCATGTTGATATGCAATATGCCTTTCTTAATTTCCCTTGAGTGGATAATTAAAGTCGTATTGAATGGAATAGAATCAGCACCTTAACCCAAGGAGTCCCATAACAGGTTCTCCACCCCGAAGGTTGCCAGACTAGCAATGTTTCAGTTATCAGTTAACTTCAAATATTGTGTGGGATTAACACTAACAAGTTTGCTTACATTTTTTACAATAACATTATCTTTAGTTTCATAAATGTTTAAGGCAAATTACATTAAAGATTCATTTTATGTCAGTATGCAACTTAATTGAATTGCCTTCTGGGGAGTTTTTATACAACACGTGTACATAATCTAATGTTTATAACTCCAAATTGCAGTACTGTAGTGGACTGCTCACTCGTCTAAAAACAACATATTAGAGTCATAGGGTAGGACTTGGTCTTGCTTCCGATGTAGATTATAAAGAAGAGGCGATCACTGTTTCAGCCCCATGGACAGCTCCAATACACAATAGGCCTACCCGGACACCAGAGGCTTGTCAGGACGATTTCAAAATCCGGAAGAGCCTTGAATTCTGCATTCTGACCCTAACTATTGCTAAAACAACTATTTGAGCGAGATAACAAAATACCACAATGAATTAAAACCACCAATAAAAACGTTATATCAACATCACATAGAGAAAGGGGATGGTAGACTTCCATATGAAGGATTGGCCTAAGCCCAATTAGGCTACACCTATCCAGACCTGTCATCAACCAGAAATTGTTCGGCAATATCGCCCTAATTAGCCTAATCATCAGTCTTCATTGATTGATGAACGTGAATATCATTACGATCTAGAAAGTGAAACATAGCAGGGAATTGTGGGCTGTTGTTTATTCAAATGAGTCTCCTCAGACACCTTTTGTAAGGTGTAACATGAGACTGTAAATGAGGGAATTTGCAATAAATCCACTGTTTGCTTAACACTATTTTGATGTTCTGTGTGTGGAGATTCAAATGGAGAACAACCTTTAAATGCCACTAAAGGCATGCACAGCAAGCCCTGTTAATTCACTAGAATAAAATGATGAATAGCATCTGAATGATTTAACAACGACTTTATTATGCCTAAAGGCATATTTTAGTGTAATCCAAATGATTTTAATTATCTGAGTGAGTGAATAAATAAAGAATTTATTGTATTATTTGTAATTGTTTATTTCTGCTTTAGCTCACGCTTGACCTCTACTAGTCCTCAGCACAGCATGCTGTTTTCAAACACTGGATTGTGACAATAAAAACAAAACACAGAGCCTCTTGGCAGAGTCTTAGTTTTTTGTCAGGTTTTTTTTTTGTTACACACCAAAAGTACAATTTTTGCTTCAGATGAACCTGTCTGTCTGTGCTGCGAACTGATTGGCCCGTACTGTAGCTGTGTTGTGCAGAGTGAGCTGCGGGCTTCAGCCTAAGTGGCTGCCTGGTCGCCCGCTACACCGAGCGCAGTAGCCGTTGACAGGGAGATGCGCATGGCGAAGCGGGCTCTGTGAGTCGAGGAGACTCACAGTGGCTTGGTGACACGGGATGTCCCGAGGGAATAGGGATTAGATGTGCTTCTCTGACAGCAGCTAGTATTATGAGCAGATTCTGTCAATTCTGATCATTGAACCACTGTTGAAAGAGGAGATCAAATATGATTTGGAGCCATATACAGTGTGAGTAACAATATATTGCTAAATCTACATATTCTAAATATATTATGATTAAGGATTTTATAATAATAATAATAATAATAATAATAATAATAATAATAATAATGCTTTTTGTAAAAAAATAAATATGATAGGCCTATTTCTTTTATTTTTTATTTTTAACTTGAAATGAAAATAATAAACAATTGTTAGGATGATCTTCTATCAGATTTAGCATAATGTAATCAAGTCAAAAAGACAGGAAAGGGTATAATACATGTTATTATTTGGCCTTTAAAAAAACTTTTCGAATTGGTGTGAAAAGTAAAATAGAGATTTTTTTCGTTTCGTTAATCTCAATCATTCAGTCTTAGGAAAACATTGAATGTCAAACCAATGTCAACTCATTAACCCAATTAGTGTTGAAAATGTATTATGATAACAATGGACAATCTTTGCCGCAATTTTTTTCCCGTTTGCATCAATTACACCCAGCATCTTCAATGAAGCATCCACACGCCTCCTGTCAGCGCGCACACGGGCATGTCTGAGGAAGTTCAACGCAATGTTTGAGTGGGTAAAAGTGTCACTTTCGTTTTATTGTCGCCTGGCTTTAGCCAAAAGGCTACTATATATGCTGAAGTGATTATTTAAATATAAACATTCATACATGCGTAAAACTGACTTCAGCTACACTCATGAAATAAGCTAATAGCATTATATTTATCATGTTGAGCATTGTCTGTTTGAATGGTTTATGCATTTGGTCACTTTTCGGTTCCTACTTATTTTCCCATGAAACAAAAAAGAGATCACTCGAACGCCAGTTCAGTGACAAGTGACAAAGGTTGAAACATTATATTTGCCAATAAACACACAAAGGCTACAACAATATGTGCCTCGGTGTGTGCGTAATTCTTTGTGCACCGGTCCATACCTGATTGTTTTTGCAGAGATCTGCCCACATGCTGGTTCCGTCCCCTCCCCGCATCAGGACGTGATAAGTGAAGAAGTATATCCCAGGTATGGAGCAGGTAAACTTCCCGGTTGTGGGGTCGTAATGGTTCCCCAGATTAGTGACCACGTCGTCGAATTTCAGCACCTCGTAGCCCTCGTGCTGTTTTTTAAGGCCTGCGTAAAACGCGATTTTGGGAACGGTGCTGTACGTAGCCGCGCTGATAGCCCCCGCCGCGGCATTGGGTCCCGGTGGCCCCGGTAGTCCAGGCCGTCCCGGTTCCCCCTTCTCCCCGGGTGGCCCCATCGGACCGGGCGGGCCCTGATCACCTGGGATGCCTCTGGGTCCAGCCTTCCCCGGGCGGCCCGGTTCCCCTTTCGGACCTGTTATAAAAGTTGGTAAAGACTGCATGAGGCTGTTGTCCGCTCGCACCGTGTCTGCCGTAGCGGTCGGTGACTTGGTTCCATATGGATCACATACCATCCTGCAGGTTCCCAGCATCTCATAGTGCGCTGAAGTTCCAGCGGAGTTAACCAGAACTGGGATCAGAATCACCAGCACTAACACCATGACGACTCCAAGCACTCCAGCCGCTATTAGCCGCTTCCTGCCGACCAGTCTCGTCAGCGCAGGGCGATCCTCTTGTCTGCTTTTGGGTGAAATCTTGGTGGTTGATGAGGTACGCTTTTAAAAAGAAAAAAATATACAGCCAATATTGGTTTGTTGGTAAGTTAATGGTAATGAACTTTTTTTGGGCCAAGCCCCCTGCGCGTCTTTTTTTCTTCTTTCCGCTCTTTACTTTTTGTGCTGATGTTTGCTTATTTAAGTCTCACCGAATCGGAAAGTTCAGCCCTTTTCCTGGCTGCTCGCGCTTTAAGTCGTCAGTGCTTAAAAAAAACACTGTCTTCAGCATCTGTGAGGTGGCGGCTGTACTTTAAAGCCCTGCTGTAAGCAGCCACGTGTGGACGCGTAGTACACAAAAACACTTCGGTGGGAGAACGCACTCCTTTCTCTGCTTTATTCTCCAACGATCCACAGCTTATATCCAAAGCCAACTGGTCTAAAAGTCTACCACTGTGTACACAGTCCAGAGTTTGTTAAAGAATAGCAGCATATCAGGTGTAAGCACGACTCTATAAACCGCTGGTAATGTCATTAAACCCTGTGTGGAGAGCGGAGTGCCTCTGATCAGAGCGCGTAGCTTACAGAGTTGTATGCGCAGTACTCTGCACTGCACAGAGAGAGAAGAAAAAACAGAGAGGGAGGGCAAGATAGTGCACCGTCTTATAAAAGATGGAAATATAGTGCAGAGTAACACCACCCATTCCTTTATCTTGATATCTCGCTCGGTCCAAAACTCAGACTTGGCATCACTAGGAGGAGGAGAGGCTTGGAGGGATGCAATCAGGCCTTGGACAAAGATGGCATTAATCACTGCTAAAGAGGATCTAAATGTTTCAAGCTTAGACACATTGTATTATTTTTACTTTAGCGTTTACTCAGGGCTATGTGGCAACATCTCTATGTGTTTCTTTAGACTACAATCAATACAGCACTTGTGATTTACACGTAAACATGATTAACACATGGTTACATTCCTGTAACTCAAACTAGGACATCAGGAGCCACGAGGAGGCAATCGCTGGTCGCGGACTCTTATGTCCTTTAAATTAAACTATGGTTCCGAGTTATTATACCGCCCCCCCCCCAAAACAATATTATTGAGACCACTTAGTTGATACATTAAACAAGTCCCTGACAAGGAGCTTCGAAGGTAACAGGGCGATCATTATAATGACACTTCTGTCAATATCATAACAGCAGAAGATAAATTATAGCACATTGCTGTGGTAAGCACAAACTATATCCTAATGTAGCTTATTTCTGCTTGGCCCTGGTATCCAAGGTAAATATGAGGTACACATTTGAACAGTTTAGGTGATATTCTTTACGCTCCTTTCACACGTTCAACAGGTTGTTACCACAAACACGATTGCTGTGTTGCACTTGGATGTGCGCAAAGCCCTGCACACTGCGCACTCTTCTGTGTGCAGACGGCAGGTCATAAGGATAACGATTTGCTAGATGCATAAAAGCAGCACGTCCTGTCTGAAGAGCTTTGACGTAACGCTGGGACCAAAAAAGGTGGCTGTGACAATATTTCACTGTTTAAGGCCACCCAAGACGGATTTTGCGCACGCACACACACACGTTCTCTGGTACTCATATTCTATAGATTGGTATGGTCTGGGTGGCATAGGTGCCTGTAGGCACCAAATCGGCCATATGCCATCCACGACTCTTCACCCATTAAGGTGGCATAGAGCAGGTTCCCTAGCCAATCAGGTCTACCCTAACACACACTGGACCCTATAAATCACCCAGTGAAAATCAATGGCCTTGGTTAGCTGGGGACCTATTGTGTCCTTGAGGCCGTGAGATGAATTGAGAAGAAGGAACGAAGGAATAACATCTGTTTAAAGGAAGGAGTAGCAGAAAGGAAATAAAAACGAGCTTAAAAAACAAAACGTTGAGGTAATGACTTTTACCAAAATCAAAAAGGGGGCCAGAATCAAATCTATTCCAATGCAGCATGGTGAAGTTTTAACTTAAAACAACAATAGTTGGAAAAGGTCATAGATTCATTGTTGTCGTTGACTGATCCACCGTTCGCATAATGATGCATTTCCCTTGACGAGCTCCATTTCTCAGGCCAGTCCTCCCATTCTAATGGAGGCTGACAACACAATTGAACCGCTGTAGAGAATGGGTCAGGTTGCCATTATTCTAGATCCACAAATAGATGGATTGGTTCTAAACTCTCAGACAGTAATGAATTGCCAATACCTTTTGCAAAGTTTAAAAACCACACCCTGTTTTGGACTTGTAATTGTTCAGATTTTTTGAGGGATCAGATTAAACCCTCTGACCAGACTGAAGGAGTAAGAGGAAGGAAGAGCATAACAACCAGAAAGTATTGTATAGTGAAGAGAAGGATGGAGGAGGAAGAGCATAGAGGTTAGAGGGCATTGTCGTACGTTGGAAAGCGTGACGAATCCATCTGCACTGTTGGTTGAGGGACATGCGTCGTGTAGAAGGGATGCCACCAGTTAGAAGACAATGGGGCAGAGAGAGTAGATTGGAGAGGGAGACAGGCTGTGGATGAACACAGGGGACAGAGTGATGTTTGGATAAGGAGAAGAGGATGATTTACTGGTGTTAATGAGGAACGGAGAGAAGGTAGCATAGACAGTGTTTGGAGACAGGTATGAGAGACATCGAGCGTAGCACAGAGGAGGAATGGGTAAGGGGTATGCTGGCACGATGGGGCGATGTGAGTGGTGTGTGTGTGTGAGAGCAGAGGGGGTGTGTGGATGCGTGTCAGGTCTCCAGCTCCATCTTCTGAGTTGTTGCGTCGGCTCTAAGAGATGGACAGATGTGCCCGCTGTGCTTGTGAGCGTGGTGTGTGAACGAGCAGGACAGGCAGCCCCACAGCGGCCAACTGACACACACGCCCATCCACACCCGCACGCACACACACACACCATCCTAAGAGTCATCAGCTGGTTACCAGGAGACACCGCTGAAAGGTCAGTTCTAAGGAGATCTCATCGCCTCCCTCCACCCGCCGTCATGACAACAGGGGAGGTGTGTGTGTGTAGGACAGGTGTGGGAGGCGTGACATGGTCGTCTTAGGGTGTGTGATCTCCATGACTGACTTGCTGCGTGTCCACAAGTTCAGTGTTTAACTCTCCTAGAAACCACACCCATCGGGGTTATCAAAGTTATACAGCAGATTTGGACCAAAATCTAAACTCAAACCAAATGGATTGCTTTATTTAAAATATTGAAAAACAGAACACATGTAACGTACAGTATATTGTGGCATCTGGCGCATGGCTTGATAAAAGCATAACAAAAGGAGTACATTCTTTTCATTGACATTATTAAGCTGAAATGTTAAGGACAGCTGTCAGGAAGCGTGCGTTTCCGAGGCACATTTAAAAATAACACTTTCAGTAAAGACTCAGTCTATCAATGGCTATTCTATGGCTTGTCCCAGATAGTTGTGGACGTATTTCAAAGACACTTGACAAAATGGAACAATCAAAATACTCCAGTATCTCCAGGTCATTGAAAAGACTTGGACAACGGTTTTACAAAGTGGATTATGACCGAGCACCGTACCAGACTATAGTGGATTGCAACTTTAGGACGACATATTGTTTCAGTGTTATGTCCCATATGACTGATATCTGAGGTACATGGCCACCCCATTGTTTAAAGCTACTTGTTATCCTTTATAAAAATGAGCTCTGGGGGCATTTTGGCCACTGCTGGCTCCCATAGCTCGTAGACAGCGAACATGTACAATTGACCACAAGAGACAGTGAGGATACATATCCCTGTGTTAGAAAACAAGACTAAGAAGAGCAAATGCAGGAAAAGGTAACAGTCAGTGACTTTATACCCCTCTACTCCCCTCGAGGGCAGGATACTACAGATGCAGTTAAGACCCTTTAAAGCCGTCTAAAATCCCTCCATCCACTCGGGCTGCAGCGGCTGCCTTTACACAACCTGTCTCACTACAGTGGAGACAAGGAGTCACCAGGGAGTGCTGGAGGGGTCGGATATGAACATCTCCAAATGGCCTACTCCTCTCTCCTCACCCTCCCTCATCCCCTCTCCAAAATGGCCTGCTCTCCTTCCTAACCCCCCCTCACCCGGCGTCCCTCCCCTCACCCCCTCGTCTCGCTCGCTCTCTGGTAAGCTGGATCAAATCAAATGCGGGGTGAAGCTAATGCCGTCTCTCTGGTGGTTACTCTACAAGGCGTTTTGTGTCGGCAGATAGCTACACAAATTAGCATTGTTTCACAATAGTCTCCCCCACCAGGACAAGCTAATTCAGTTACTGTGGGACCACAGGGGCCAGAGCCCGTCAACCTGTGTAACGACTTCACCACTACACATATGGCTTGGGAAATTATTTATCTTCCAAATCAAGTTAAGAAACAAATTGCTGATGGTTTAAAATCACACTGAGAAAAGTTAATAAAAGATGCTTTATGAATTGATTTGAAGGGGATGGGTTGACTGAATCAGTCCTTTGGTCTGCTTAAAAGGGTGCTGTAATAAAATCGGCCTCTGTGGCAGTTAAAGATGCATGGTGGACTACCATTAACTCTAGCGTGACATCCTGAACATAGAGCAGTATAAAATGTAGTTCTGTGTTCCTCTGATAAATACATAAAAAGGGGGCAAACAAGCAGTCAGCTCCTCCTCCTCCTCTTCATCCTTCTCATCCTCCTCCCTCTCATTTGTTTTTGGCGGCCAGGGGCTTGCGGCTGATCTTTTTGGTTTTGTCGTTGTTCTTCTTCGGAGGCTCGGGGTTGGCCTGCATGTGTCGGCCGTACAGACTGTGGTAGGAGAAGAAACAACAGGGATTTTTTGTTACTTACTCTACGTATGCATTCATGCACAGCCACACTGAATCTCAGCTCAACATCTATTGTCCTGACTATTCTCCTCATGTATCATCAAACATGTACAGTATTTAATTCAACCTCTTATTAGTCTAACAATTAATTAAAGGTTATTACAGCATTTATACCCATTTTTAATAAACAGGGCTAAATAAATAGGACATAATCAAAAGAGATGAAAGAGCGAGAGAGAGAGAGAGAGAGAGAGAGAGAGAGAGAGAGAGAGATGGGGGAAACACTATCTATGTGAGGCTAAACAGCCCCAGTTGGGGATTATCCTGCAGAAGAACAGGGAATACACAGAGACAATTATCTTAGAACTGGGCCGCTCTGGCTAGGGAGAAAAAGAGAGGGAAGGGAAGAGGGAGGAACAGTCCTTTCCAGTCCACTGCTCTTTCACTCTCTGTAAGGGAGAGCCACCCATGGGGCTGAGCAAAGTGACAGAGGGCGAGAGAGAAGAGAGGGAAAGAGTGCAGAAGATAGAGAAAGAGGGATACATAGAGAGGGGTAGTGGGGGCATGAGAAGAACAAGAAGGAACGGAGGCCATCGATGAAAAGATAGAGGTTGTAAACAACTGTCTGGAGAGAGGTAAAGAGGAGGAGGAAAAAGGAGGAACGGTAAAGAGCAGGTTGATGGACAGGAGACAGCTGAGTGCATGTTACTGCCTGGCCTGCAACCCACTTGTTGAGGGTAAATGAAGAGTGCCATTTCAGAAATAGTTATAATTGCAGATTTGGAAAATGTCAAGAGTCTGATTAGCTTTATGGAAGAAGTTCAATTCTAATACAGAAATTTGAGATATAGCCATGCAGAGCTTCTCACACGCGCACACACACGCACAAAGGTGTTGACTGACTCTCACGCTGCATAAATCAAACACATTTTTCATTAATAATGTAGATAGTTAATATTTCACTTTTGACAGAGCGATATTTTTACTGTCTATCAGCATAAACAAAATTCTGTTGTGGCTTCTTGCTCTAACTAACCCCTACTGTGAGGGTTAACACAGTAACCATCTGGATGACGGACCCCCCCCCCCCAGACACACACACACACACACACACACACACACACACACACACACACACACACACACACACACACACACACACACACACACACACACACACACACACACACACACACACACACACACACACACACACACACCTTCAAATAGAACACCAAGATGTTGGTTTAAGTGTGGCCAAACTCAACTATTGATAGTGCACTTTTAATTTGTCTTTTTTTTTTTATTATGGTTTGTCAACATGTCATTCCTTTGAATTTCCTTCCCGCTACTTATCCATAAAGTATCTACAAATCAAAAATGGAGTCTAGATTCTGTCATCCCGTCTGTCACTCTGTGATGGAAGAACCTGGAATCTCCTAGCTCTACAGACACAGCTCTCTGTGTCTGGCCCAGTGTCAGACCCCCCTCCTGGGGCTTGGAAGCGGTTGTCCCCCCCTTCCTCCAGAGCTGCTGCCCAGCCAGGCGTGGTGCTTTGGCCCAGGAGAAGGGGGTTGGCTGGGGGCTAGGAGCCACTCCACTGGCCCCTGGGGGCCCCCAGTGTCTGGAAGAACCAGGGTCCTAAGAGATATAGTTCTCTTTCTACTTGGACATCAAAACCATTTCGCTACCATGACCAAGAGCAGGGCCAGACTCCGGCATAAAGCCACAGCATTACCATTGGAATGCATTCACATGGCCTATGCTGTTTTACCGGTATATTACTCAACTAATATAGAAATCAGGTAAGAATGAAAGAGAGAGAGAAACACACACACAAGAGGAAAAGAGGCATGTGCTTGAGTATATAAGAGAGCAGGGATCTAGCAGAACGGAGAAGGGGGGGGGGGTGACTGATGGAGGGAGCTGCTTAAAAGAGCAGGTTTACTCATTTTGTCAATAACATGCAGTGGGGCGCAGCACTCAGTAGTGTCATAACAAGCCACTGTTTCTGCATAATTGTAGCACTCGCCCCACTGATGGATGATTTAGAGGAAGGGGATGCAGAGAGGAAGAGAAAACAATCCATTGTGTCATAAAGAAAAAAAATCAATCTGAGGAGAGTAATACCCCCAAATGAATGACTGAGTGTTTTGGATCAAGGGAGTCACTAAAGAGGAGGGATAGGAACTATATGAACAATTGCTAGGGTGTAGGCCAGGGCAATATGATAAAGATGTGTTTGGAAATGTAGTACACTAATTATAGTGAACAAAAATATAAAAGTGTTGGTCCCATGTTTCATGAGCTGAAATAAAAAGATCTCAGTAACATTCCACACGCACAAAAAGCTTATTTCTCTCCAACTTTGTGCACAAATGTGCTTACATCCCTCTTAGTGAGAATTTCTCCTTTGCCACAATAATCCAGCCACCTGCCAGATGTGGCATATAAAGAAGCTGGGGAAAAAAAGCAGCATGATCATTACATAGGTGCACCTTGTGCTGGGTACATAAAGGCCACTAAAATGTACAGTTGTCACAACACAATGACACAAATGTCTCAAATTTTGGAGGGAGCATGCAATTGGCATGTTGACTGCAGGAATGTGCACCAGAGCTGTTGCCAGATAATTTAATGTTAATTTCTCTACCATAAACCACCTTCATCATTTTAGAGAATTTGGCAGTACGTCCAAACGGCCTTACAACCGCAGACGATTTGTAACCACACCAGCCCAGAACCTCCACATCCGGTTTCTTCACCTGCAGGATCGTCTAAGACCAGCCACACGGACAGATGATAAAACTGGAGTACTTGTCTGTAATAAAGCCCTTTTGTGGGGAAAAACAAATTATGATTGGCTGGGCCTGGCTCCCCAGTGGTTGGGCCTACGCCCTCTCCCAGGCCCACCATGGCAGCGCCCCTGCCCAATCACGTGAAACCATAGATTAGGGCCTAATGAATGCATTTAAAATTGACACATTTCCTTATATGAACTGTAACGCAGTAAAAATCTTTGACATTTTTGCGTTTATATTTTTGTTCAGTATATTTTGAAACCCAAAGATGACCAAGTTAAAACACATACAGTAACATTTCATTTGAAAGCATACTAATGCCTACATTGGGTTGTTATAAACATGACTTAAAGCTTGATATAATATATCATAAACGTTGACAACAACATATTGTCTCATTGGCGGTCTCGGCATTACATCTAGTATGAAGCACGATAGGTTGAAACCTCGCAGGTTTTGCAAGACTACATCAGGTCTTACAAATGTCATTGGAAACGTTGCAAGGTTTCACCAAAAAAAATGGTCATTTTCGGTCTCGAATGTCCTCGTATAGGCTCTCTGCTACCAGGATGACTGTTATGGTGTGGAGGTCATACAGTGTAACATAGTTGATGTAGCCTGGCTGTGTGTGATGTTGTTGGGAGTCATCTGAAGGAGTGGTAGAGTTGGTTTATTCCCCATCGAGACATGCAGATAGAGGCTGATCAGACCGGGGCTTGTCAGAAGGATCAGTGTTGACAGAAACACGTACACAGACACACAACACTGTTTTAGGAGTTAATTGGTCTTGTTTTACATTGGTCTGATGAGGTGGAGAGAGGTGAGAGGTGGAGGGGAGGAAAGGGGAGAGGAAGCTGCGGTGGGATCAACAAAGCATTCCTCCTCCCCCCGGCCATCCCGCCCTCTCGCTCTCCCCCACCCTCCTTTCAACCCCCCTTTTCCCTCCATCCATCAATCCCCAGCCCCCTCTCTCCCGCTCTCTTTCTGACAGTCTCAGAGGAATGACATGGCAGAGGAACATGAGTGGAATACTGAGGAACCACGAGGAAGACGTGGGGGAGGGGGTAGACACGGGGGAGAAAAGAGGGAGACACAGCAAAGATATGCTCTATCATGCCACCTGAACAGCATGCTATTGTTTCTCTGCTCTGGGCTAGAGAGCCGCTTTCCCGAGGGCATCCCGCGGGCCCCGACAGAGAGCATTGCGGCAAAGTCTACATTTTTCATGCTGCGCAGCGGGAGTGGGCGGTCAGACAGACAACTTTGGGATGAAAATATGTCTTCGCGCCACAGATTATTTAGAACGGTTGTCTTTCTGTTTGTTATGTGTTAACTATTGTATTAAAGCACCTCTGTCGTACTATTCACACACTCGCATAGGATAATGCTGCCTCAAGTTCAGGAACCTACCTCTCCTCTATTGTTGGAGCTTGCGAGGTCAAATGCAGCTATGCATGGTCTCACTTAAATAGCCTGTCTTTCCATGGAAATTAACTTCTAAATATAATAGGCTGGGTTCGGCTCCGACATCGACTGGAAATCAATGTTGATAACACATGTATTTATGTCTACCTGCTCCTATCAAAGTTATGCAAAAATATTTCGAAAAGGTATTTTGTTTTGTAGGCTATTCGTTATCTAGTGTGTTAAAATCCCCTCCGTCGCAATATTCACCAAATCAAATAACCAAATTCTTGCTGATTTACGTTCAGCAGCCTACCATTATTAGATTTGGTTGGGCGTGCGAGATCAAGTACGCCTATGTTTGGTCTAAATAGCCTGTAGACTAGGTTATATGGGCGTTGAAGCACGGTGCAGTTGCCCTTAACTTCCTAAATATGATAGACTCCGACTTGAAATAAATACTGATAACACATGTATTTTACTCTGCTTGCAAATCATCCTGCTCTGAAGAATCATCCAGTTATGCAAAATGTATCCACTCTCCTTTATAACTAGGTCTACCCTTTTGGATGACATAGCCCAATAAATACCGATATAATGGGCCACGTGAGAGGACTCCCAAGTGGTGCAGTGGTCTAAGACACTGCATCACAGAGCTAGCTGTGCCACTAGAGATCCTGGTTTGAGTCCGGGCTCTGTCGCAGCCGGCCGCGACGGGAGACCCATGGGGCAGCACACAATTGGCTCAGTGTCGTCTGGGTTAGGGGAAGGTTTGGCCGGCCGGGATGATCTTGTCCCATTGCGCTCTAGCGGCTCCTGTTGCGGGCAGGGCACAATGCACGCTGACATGGTCGCCAGGTGCACAGTGTTTCCTCCGACAGATTGGTGCGGCTGCCTTCCGGGTTAAGCGGGCGTTGTGACCTTCGCCTTTACAGAGTCAATAAGAGAGTTGCAGCAATGAGATCAGACTAACTGGGGAGAATTTTCTTACAAAAAATCTCTAGTTTTTGAACCTATTTCTTGGGCTATTTTTGATCTTGATGGCAAAATGGCTGGGATCGTGGCTGCAAAACGAACAGCGTCATATAGCGAAAAGAAATTGAATTTAGGTGTAAGAGCAGCCGTTTAACTTGATAACCCCTGTAGGTCTAATCCCTTAGATCACAAAATCTACTGGGCTAAAATCTGGAATTGCTTTAAGATGGTCAAAAAATTTACAATTTAGCCATTTGATTTTGAAATTTAAGACACCTGCAGGTATAATTTTTTTTTTTTTGCCAAAACATTGAATTATACCTAAACTGCTATAGCCCATAAAAACGCATTGAATAACACGTCCATAAATTGCAAAAAAAAGACAGTCAAAAAATCTCTCAAAGGAACAAGGTTTTGAAGTGTATGTCCTATATCTATGAGATATGAGAAAACTTCGATTCAATGTTTAGACCCAGGTTTTGGTCACGTTAGTTATTTTTGGACACATTTGACGTCTTTTGCTATTTTGACAGTCGGTATAGAGTTACCTTCAGATGCCTGCTGTGAAGCTTGTGGATGTCATAGAGCTGTAGTGTTTGTGGGAGTCATTAGTTTGGTGACCATTTGAAGCTCACATGGTTTTGGTTTTACAGACTATTTAATTACGATTTTCTTGTTTGGAACCTCTTGTGTGTAGAAAAAAGCCATTTATGGCATGTGCACAAACTTTATAATGGCGGAGAGACGGGATTTAGCTGCAGCCACTACAATAAACTAAGTCTCTAGGATAAATACACGGCGAGCTATTCAACATTCAAAATAAAGTGACCAAGTGACGCACGGGTGCGTCAATCGACATTGGTTAGCCATGTTGGCAAAAATGTATGCCCAAGTCAAGAAAGCTTACCAGCAGTTTTATTCTCCTATTTTCTACTGTAGATCTGTCATTTAAAATGAGTCGATTCTGTTGTTGCTAGCAATATTCATAAAAATATTGGGGGCAAAAAGTAGACGTTCCATCCCATGGGAAAGTCTACAACGAGACTTCACCTCTTCCTCCTTCTCTCCTGCTCCTCCATGTGCTTTGTCCTCCCAACCCCCACCCCCCTCTCTCTCTTCCTCACTCTGTCACAGTCTGTTGTTCACTGGAGAGGCCAGAGCCCAAGGGGAAGATGGGATATCCACAGAACTGCCCCCCCCCTGCCACCAACACACATACATACATACAGCGCAAATCATTGAGGGCCGACTAGAGTCTTGTTACCACTGTACATGGGCAGCAGCAGCAGTTCTGTCTCTGCATAAACACAAAGATTTCCCATAGCATTGCAGTGAGTGGAGAGGGGACTGGACAGGACCCTTGTGAAGACTTAGGGCCATTAAAAGGGGGAGAGCAGCACAGAGAACTTAATGGGTCCTGGTGTGGTCTTAGAGAACCGTTATACGGCTTTTTCTATTTTCCATTTTACACGGCTTAAATAATCAAAGCACTTGCCAGTGTGTGTCCATAGGTTCTCTCTCTCTTGATAATTGTGCAGCACCTTGGGTCATTGATCTGATATCAGGTGTTCTGTATTAGAGCTGGGGGATATGGACAACAAAAAAATGCAATAAATTGCCTAAATTGATGCGATAACAATAAATACACGATAAGTTTATAGCAATGTACACCAAAGTATTTATATTTTTTTTTATTATCCTTTAAACTAATACTACCAGTTTGATAGTTATTGCCATCAATTGTCCCATTAACAAATCACACATATTAGCAAACTTAATCCATTATAAATTTTGCTAGTATAGGCTGCCTATTGTAAGGAACAATAAGTATGGTCAGTGTCGAAGATTTTCAGTTTATCGTCCCAGCTCTATCCTTTATCATCCTGTTCCACTTTTAATTTTTTTGTTTAATAATTTTTTAGGGGTCCTTTTTTACCCCTTTTTCTCCCCAATTTCATGATATCCAATTGGTAGTTACAGTCTTGTCCCATCGCTGCAACCCCCGTATGGATGCGGGAGAGGCGAAGGTCGAAAGCCATGCGTCCTATGAAACACGACCCTGCCAAGCCGCACTGCTTCTTGACACACTGATCGCTTAACCCGGAAAACAACTGCGCCAATGTGTCGGAAGAAACACCGTACAACTGGCGACCATGTCAGCATGCATTGTACCCGGCACACCACAAGGAGTGCGATGGAACAAGGACATCCCGGCCTGCCAAACCCTCCCCTAACACGGACGATGCTGGGCCAATTGTGCGCCGCCTCATGGGTTTCCCGGTTGCGCCCGGCTGGCAACACGGCCTCGGGATCAAACCCGGGTCTTTTGTGATGCCTAAAGCACAGCAATGCAGTGCCTTAGACCACTACGCCACTCGGGAGGCCATTCCATTTTCAGTTTTACAGTTATTTTATAGCATTACTATAGGTTTTACAGATGGAAATATACTTCTGAGTGAAATCAAGATCTACCATTTCTATCAATTGCTATAGTTATAAGAAGTTAATTCAAACTCATATGGCGCCTAGAAATACATACAAACTCTTACTTTTGTCATTAAGCAGAAACTCTCATCCAGAGTGACTTACAGTCCAGTACATTCAACTAAGGTTAATAGGAGGGAAACAACCACATATCACAGTCAATGCAAATTTCCAAGTATACCTTTCTCTGTACTATGCATCGGAATCTGCATACCTCAGAGAAGACAGTATCTATAGGTCAGGTCAAATGGGGTGAGAGATCACTGGAGTCCCATCACTTCTCATTAGCCGGGCCTCGAGGACAGCTCTATAACACGGGCCCCTGAGTGGCCAGGGGCCTCCTACAGGTTATCAATCAGACGCCTCATTAAAAGGACAAACATACAGGGGCCTCGTCTCTCTAGCTTTGCTCTCTCTTCCCCACTCTCTCTCTCTCCTTTCTCTCAGTTCCCGTAATGAATGGAGACAAGGGGCCAATCGAGGGCCCCAAACAGCACGGTTGAGGCCCCTGTGAGGAAGAAAAATCAGAGAAATCAATGATGTAACAATAACACAAATTAGCCTCTGTACAACATGCATTATTAACGAAGTAACCATCCACTTCTATGGCACAAATACAGTCCAACAACCTCATATACACAGTAGTAGGCCTGCACTAATTGCCTAGAATGATACACGACTCTTGAGGATCTACATTAGGGTCATTGGAATTATAATTTCTCTCAGGGGTATACGCATTACAATACATTGGTGCTATGAGTTGTGTAAAAGCAGAGGTAGAATATTCCAAATTGTTCTTACCCTCGTTGTTGCCACACGTAAGCATAGCAGTGGGCTGGTCAGTCAGCAACAATAGACTGTTCGATCATCCTTAAGGTTACAGCTAACGATGTGGGCAGGCAGGGAGGAGAGTAGGAGTGGAGGGAAGATCTGTCATAGGCTGGGAGCACAGCTCGTTTGTCATGCGTCTTAATTATTGTCATTTAGTCTCATCGAGCATCCCCATGGATTTCCTGTGGCCTTGTCACTATGGATTTAGGCTGAGGCAGGGAGCTGGACAGTTTATTCTATCCCTGTGGTTTGTGGTTATATACCATAACAGGGTCTGATGTACTGTGGTTATACACTATACAGGGTCTGTATAGTGTAGGACAGTATGGAAAACGATCTGCAGTCTGCCACTACAAGACAATAACACGCCAGGTCTTCACTGTCCTCCTCCGCACGTTGTCATCTTTCTTCACTGAAGAGAAGTGTTTTCTTTCTAATGGGAAAACTCTAGATCTGTGAGTATACAGTCGATTTTGGACATTCAGGTTTCAACTATCACTGACTGCTTCAGTCCGTACTGAGATTGACAAAGTTTACTTACAGCTCAACAGCCATTTCACCAGCCTCATACACCGACAGCTGCACTACTAGCTCATCAGCCATTTCACCAGCCTCATACACCGACAGCTGCACTACAAGCTCATCAGCCATTTCACCAGCCTCATACACCGACAGCTGCACTACTAGCTCACCAGCCTCATACAACGACAGCTGCACTACTAGCTCAACAGCCATTTCACCAGCCTCATACACCGACAGCTGCACTACTAGCTCAACAGCCATTTCACCAGCCTCATACACCGACAGCTGCACTACTAGCTCATCAGCCATTTCACCAGCCTCATACACCGACAGCTGCACTACTAGCTCAACAGCCATTTCACCAGCCTCCTACACCGACAGCTGCACTACTAGATCAACAGCCATTTCACCAGCCTCCTACACCGACAGCTGCACTACTAGCTCAACAGCCATTTCACCAGCCTCCTACACCGACAGCTGCACTACTAGCTCAACAGCCATTTCACCAGCCTCCTACACCGACAGCTGCACTACTAGCTCAACAGCCATTTCACCAGCCTCATACACCGACAGCTGCACTACTAGATCAACAGCCATTTCACCAGCCTCATACACCGACAGCTGCACTACTAGCTCCAGACACATACTAGTCACAGAGGGAGTAAAGACCCAAATGGCAGCCGTACCCAGTAGCCAGTGGGCCCCTGTCCACCCATGTCAGCGAGGCGGGCATATTCATTAATGCATGAATATAATTAGCTCGGAGGATGAAAGTCTGAAAACTCTTCTGAGCACATTCAGCAGAATTAACGAACTAGGGCTAGCTAGCCATGCAGAATCGCCTGATAAAATATGCTAAGGTAAAGTGTGTGTGCGTGTTGGGGGAGGGATGTTAGTTAGCTACACCAGAGAGAAGCTTAGTGCAAAGGATTTTCCTCCCCTCTCCTACTGTGCCGTTATGACACTAATGTGTTAGTTGAATTCAGAGTTATCAACACATGATAACATCATCTATCACCTTGCCTCTTTCATTGTACTTTTTGAGGTCGGACTCAAAATAAAACTCAAAAGTTCTACAAAGATAACAACTCCACAGAGGTCTATGGTTTAAAAACACGTCATTTTAAATATCACGTGACTGACACGGCCATTGCCCTATGGTCAAAAGGTAGTGCATTACATAGGGTACCATTTAGATGGCAGACTCAGCGGGTGGGTTTGTAAAGTGCTGAGCACCTGTGTCTAGACCAGACAAACCTTGATTGGTTCCTAATGATCCAAATGCCCACACAGCATTGAGGAGAACACTTCCTAATAGGTTTAAAGTAATTTTTAACTGATACACCTAGAGCCTATTTAGCTTCAGTCTCTGGCTGAAGCCAGAAGTAGTAGTTTCACAGCAGGTGTGTGTGTGTGTACCTGTCATGCATATTTCATACGGAGCTTGTTAACTTGACAGAAATAATTGGCAGCCGGACTGGTGGACTGACAGACAGACAGACAGCGGCGAAGGGAAAGCCATGGCATAATCATAAAGCATTAACACATGTTAAACTCTAATTCTGCTCCCTCACACACAACAGATTTCTCTCGCTCCGTTTCTCTCTCTTCTCTTAATGATTGCTGATAAGAGAGGGTGGCTAGCGTTCGTCACTGCACAGCTGTCCAGAGCTGACTGAGAAATTAAAACACAATGAAGACAACACACACACACTTAATTTGAAGAACTAAGAAGGACGAAGGGAAGAGAGGAGAGCGGGCACTACTTAACAGTCCATACCCTCCTCCTTAAAACACATGCTCCTAAACGGATGAGTATAATGGTGCTGCACTATGGTTTGGGGCTTCAGAAAACCACAGAAGACTGAAGACACAGCAATTTCTGGATACTATTGACAACGCCAAGAGAAAGCAGTGATCGTGATAGAAGAGACCTTAGTGGGGTGAAGGTAGGGTTGAACTATACTCATGCAGAATGTCTAATGCTCTAAACGAGCTTCAATGCCATACAACACTCCTTCCGTGGCCTCCAACTGCTCTTAAACGCTAGTAAAACCAAATGCATGCTTTTCAACCATTCGCTGCCTGCACCCGAACGCCTGACCAGCATCACCACCCTGGATGGTTCCGACCTTGAATATGTGGACATCTATAAGTACCTAGGTGTCTGGCTAGACTGTAAACTCTCCTTCCAGACTCATATCAAACATCTCCAATCGAAAATCAAATCAAGAGTCTGCTTTCTATTCCGCAACAAAGCCTCCTTCACTCACGCCGCCAAACTTACCCTAGTAAAACTGACTATCCTACCGATCCTCGACTTCGGCGATGTCATCTACAAAATTGCTTCCAACACTCTACTCAGCAAACTGGATGCAGTTTATCACAGTGCCATCCGTTTTGTCACTAAAGCACCTTATACCACCCACCACTGCGACTTGTATGCTCTAGTCGGCTGTCCCTCGCTACATATTCGTCGCCAGACCCACTGGCTCCAGGTCATCTACAAGTCCATGCTAGGTAAAGCTCCGCCTTATCTCAGTTCACTGATCACGATGGCAACACCCATCCGTAGCACGCGCTCCAGCAGGTGTATCTCATTGATCATCCCTAAAGCCAACACCTCATTTGGCCGCCTTTCGTTCCAGTTCTCTGTTGCCTGTGACTGGAACGAATTGCAAAAATTGCTGAAGTTGGAGACTTTTATCTCCCTCACCAACTTCAAGCATCTGCTATCTGAGCAGCTAACCGATCGCTGCAGCTGTACATAGTCTATTAGTAAATAGCCCACCCATTTTCACCTACCTCATCCCCATACTGTTTTTATTTATTTACTTTTCTGCTCTTTTGCACACCAATATCTCTACCTGTACATGACCATCTGATCATTTATCACTCCAGTGTTAATCTGCAAAATTGTAATTATTCGCCTACCTCCTCATGCCTTTTGCACACAATGCATATAGACTCCTTTTTTTCTACTGTGTTATTGACTTGTTAATTGTTTACTCCATGTGTAACTTTGTGTTCTCTGTTCACACTGCTATGCTTTATCTTTGCCAGGTCGCAGTTGCAAATGAGAACTTGTTCTCAACTAGCCTACCTGGTTAAATAAAGGTGAAATAAAAAAATAAAAAAAATAGTGTAGTACCAACTGCAATGGATTCTTTGTTCAAGAGGACATACCAAGAAGTACAACATTTTCTGCCATGCGTTGCATTGAAAAGCACACTGGTACTCTTATTCCTGAGCAAGCAATGAAAGTAAACTCCATGACATGTTAGGGAGTAAACTGATGTAGAGAAAAGGGAAGAGGGAGAAAGAGCTAGATGGAGGCAGAGTAAGAGAAGGGAAATGGGAGTGAGAGAAGGAGGAATAGAGAGTGAGTCTTGAGTAGTGGTGTCTGAAGGACACTGAGGAAAGTGAGAAGGAGGCTGCTGTGATTATGAATCCTTCGGAGACCAGACACAACCCGGAGGTCTGTTAACGCCTGTCTAATGTGAGATAACCGTTACACCCCCCCCCCCCCACACACACACAAAACCTGGGTTCAAAGACATGCATATTTAATTATTAGTTACTTAAAAACTTATTTTCTGTGTATTTTCAAATAATGTGCCCAAATCAGGTACTTCAATTTGAAGTATTTTAAAGTATTTTCAAATTACTTCCTATAAATACTTTTCCAAATACCACACAGACATTGGTTCAAAACATTTGGGAGCATTTAAATATTTTCTATTTGATAATACACTGTGCATTTAAATATTTTCAAATACATGCCAACACATTTCAAATGTATTTCCAAATATATTCCAATATTCAACTACTACCTTCAAAATGTCTGAAAGTAATTTCAAAACCCTAAATAGAATTTGAACCCAGGTCTCACTCACACACACACACACACACACACACACACACACACACACACACACACACACACACACACACACACACACACACGGGGACCAGTAAAGTGAAAGTACACTAATAACACCATCCCCCACAAAGTCTGCACCTCGTTAACACACTAACAGAGAATGAGGATCACATTGTCTGAATAGCCTATTTAAGATCCACCTCACAGTGATTTCACATAGAGTGCTACAGCACACCATGTCCATGACGAGCATAACCCATGTAACAACGGAGTAGACTCAGAGACAAAACCTATTCACTCCTAGCTAATGAGTCATTTAAAAAACCTTTTAACACAAAAAAGCTAGAATGGCATCTCAAATTGTGGAAGACTTGCGACTACGGGAACTTCTGCAAGCAAATGCTTATTTTCTCTCTTGGAGAAATGTATTTTCCACTTTACAGAAGAGGGCGTAAGCTGACTGACAAGGAAGGAAGAAACATTGCCGCATCTTTGCCAGCTCATAATAGATTTAGGCCTAGAGGCCTTGAATTCTGTACCATGGAGAACACTAAACGAAGGCACAGTTGAGGTACTTTATACAAATACAAAACACTACATAATACAAAATATTAGCAGGAACAATCATCGCTCATGACACTTGCAATCGGTCCCCTGCAATACCAAATAAAAATGCCAGTATCAACAGCAGACCGTGACGTTTCCAACAGCACATTCACCACCACTTTTGTCTTGATGAATCAGCGAATCGATGAGGAAATATAAAGATGACTTATGAGACAGATAAAGCGAGAGGTCTAGTATAATCTCAGCGGCAGGGACGCCGGTTTGACTTGGCCTGTCTGAGTAGTGATTTATGGTACCCGGCATTTTCATTGACCACAGCGTTTAACATCATCACTGATGCAGACAGCATTGATTGTGCATCAAACCTGCCGTTAGTAATATATGCCAGTCTTCAACACCATACGTCTGATGCAGACGGCATTGGTGTGTATCAAACCTGTCGTTGGTCAGTGGCCAGCGCTACATTAGCATACGGCTATCAAAACACAGAGGGAAACGTTCAAGAAAACGTACACTTTGGAAACGGAACGCTAAAATAAGTGTACTATTTTGGATTGACAGAAACTGCTGTTGGTTTGATTGCAACAAAAGGTGTAACTATGAGCGTCACAGTGCCTAGATGCATATTGTATGCTTGCAGAATCTACTACAGTTCAACAGTAGAGTGGGATGCCATAGCTTTGGATAAACCCAGACAGACATGTCCTTGCACCAGGTCACAGAGGCACATATTCACACACACACACAGGAAGATAAGTTCCAGTGTGTGGGTCGAGTCTCTCTGAAGATGTAGGATCAGCTGGATATGAAAGTTTTCAACAGCGGGATTTGTTCTGCGTCCGCCTCCCAATGACGGCCTACTAAACCCTCCCTAACCCAGGTGACACTGGCCCAATTTTTTGCCGCCTCAACCTAGACTGCATCTCTGGTCTTCTAGTTTAGTATTTTTTCTTTCTTTCTTCATTTAACTAGGCAAGTCAGTTAAGAACAAATTCTTAGTTTACAATGACGGCATACCCCGGCCAAACCCTCCCCTAACCCAGGCGACGCTGGCCCAGTTTTGCACCGCCCTATGGGACTCCCGATCACGACCGGTTGTGATACAGCCCGGGATCGAACCAGGGTCCGTAGTGACGCCTCTAGCACTGAGATGCAGTGCCTTACGCTTCGAACACACCGCCAGAGTCTTGCGTAAAATAGCATCATCTGAATATGTACGCAACAATAGTTCATCATTCACCTTCTGCTGCCATTTCTGTCTACCCAGTTTGACACATGCATTCAATAAACCCAACGTATGCACCACACAGAACGCACTGCAACTGCCTCTGGAAACGCAACGCTGCAAGGCAAACGCAACGCAAAAGCAACGCTGCAGGGCAAACGCACCGCAAAAGCAACGCTGCAGGGCAAACGCACCGCAAAAGCAACGCTGCAGGGCAAACGCAACGCTGCAGGGCAAACGCAACGCTGCAGGGCAAACGCAACGCTGCAGGGCAAACGCAACGCTGCAGGGCAAACGCAACGCTGCAGGGCAAACGCAACGCTGCAGGGCAAACGCAACGCTGCAGGGCAAACGCACCGCAAACGCGACGCTGCAGGGCAAACGCACCGCAAACGCACCGCTGCAAGGCAAACGCACCGCTGCAAGGCAAACGCACCGCTGCAAGGCAAACGCACCGCTGCAAGGCAAACGCACCGCTGCAAGGCAAACGCACCGCTGCAAGGCAAACGCACCGCTGCAAGGCAAACGCACCGCTGCAAGGCAAACGCACCGCTGCAACGCAACGCTGCAAGGCAAACGCACCGCTGCAACGCAACGCTGCAAGGCAAACGCACCGCTGCAACGCAACGCTGCAAGGCAAACGCACCGCTGCAATGCAACGCTGCAAGGCAAACGCTGCAAGGCAAACGCAACGCTGCAAGGCAGTGTTTCATTGGAAATTAATGCAATTCTGGTGTACCGAAATGTAATGACGCGGTTGATATGATCGAAGCGTTAGACCGCTGCGCCACTCGGGAGCCACTCGGGAGCCCAGAAGTTAAGTACAGTACATAGAGCAATGGACAAGGCTAGTTCAACTGTGCCATCTAAGAACATACCTGGTATAGTACAAACCAAAACTATGGGTTTCAAATGCATAGATAATGTTTAAGTAGTGCGTAAAAAGCTTTGGAATGGGCCGATACTGTACTACAATACAAGTCCCCAGTCACAGACAGACAAAATGAATGCCTCAAGCCCGTCATAGTAATTGATCTGATTCTGGGTTAATAGAACCAACTAGACAGACAGACATTAACTAGAATGACCTGACTGGGTTGTTCCAGAAACAAAGACTCCAAAATAAAACTGCCCTCTATAAGAGGACTAAAATTAGCCTCACCATCCACACACAGGAAATCTTTAAAAGTCTCTGCTCTTTTAAACAGAAAAACATATTACAAGAGAGAGCGAAACACAGAGAGAGAAAGAGAGAGAAATAGAGTGTGTGTGTGCGCACAAGGCTTTAGAGTAAAGATGGGCTCAGCAGTGAACAGACAGTAGAGGTAACTCAAAGCAGACATCGACAGCTCCAGGGCTTGTCAGACAGGGCTGTGCTGTTGTTGGGAGTGTTATTTCATGCTGTTAGCTCTGGTCTCTGGGTAGCTCCCACCAAACTAACTCCCTATTGCTGCCCTATACTTATCTATAACTGAGTTAACTTGCTTACTAGCAAAGAATATCAACAAATGTGCACACTTGCAGCACTGATCTGAAAAGCAGATTCAATTGTGGGCGATTGAAAGACTTCTCGTGGACTACACACGCCAATAGAATCTGGCTCTGCCTACAACAAAATCACACACTCACTCTTGCAAAGTTAGATTTGTTTTGGTTTGTTGCATTGAAAAGGGGCTGATATAATGTTGATTCGATCACAGAAAAAAGACGTTGATCTGTATTGTGCAAACTAATGGGGCGAACTCCGTGAAGCTCAATCTCCTCTTGCGTCTCTGCGTGGGCTGGCGTTTCTTCTGTTTGCCAGTCCTGGAGGAGGTGCGTGGTTTAGAGAGAACATTGCCTCCCACCAATGGCCAAGTCTTACAGGTCTGTATCACCTTCCTCCTCCAGCTCTCCATCCTTGTGTCTGGGGCTGGCACTGAGGGAGTCTGGGACGTAGACAGCTGGTGCCGGGGTCAGAGCCTAGAGACATCCGCCATTATGCAGGAAGTGACATCATACGCTTCTTTATTTATCCCCCTTTTACACCTGACATTGGGATGGAAATCCATAGAGCCCTGAGCACGAAGACAACGCAACAGAAACCGAAAGCTACTGTACGCCATCTGTAGAGGAACGGACAAACTCCCTCAGGTCTATAAGAGTGAGTGGGTCTCGGCTGGAGGATTGCCTTGAAGTGGCAGTCCAGTAGCTCAATGGACAGAACGAGAAAAGAGGGAAGGAGAGGACAGAGGATCCACGCATCCCTCGCTCTGTCCCTAATGAGAAGTAAAGGTTTGAGGCCCCAGGAGAGAGCAGGGCGAGGGTCCAACAACACCATGATACAGCCACAAGACCAGCAGGATAGGGAGACACACAGACAGTCACACGAATTAAAGTCCTTAACACACACACGTCCCATTCTCTCCTCTTAGAGCCCTCTCCTTCAGTAGGTCGGAGTCAGTGAGTCCACTACTGCTGTAGGTGTAGGGGTGTTTGTAGATTAGACTACTTACTACTTGTAGGTCTCGGAGCGGACGTATTCAAACACATGGGAGACTCCCAGCTGGAACTGGTCTGCAATGGGGGTCACCCAAGGGTTATTCTCAGCCTTGAACACCTGCTTAGGTCCAGTCAGATCCAGGTTACCTGAAGAGAGAGAAGGGATGAACAGAGAGAGATTAGGAGATTGAGTGATATAGAAAAGAGTGTCAGAGAGGAAAGGAGGGAGGGAGAAGAGGTCAACGGGTGGAGAGATGAAGGTGTGGGGAGAAGAGGAGCGAGGAAAGAGGGAGAGAAAGGGCAAAAGAGTGAACAACGTTCTGACAACATTGTGGCACGGGCGACGGGTCACGGTGCTAATGTGGTCGATGGTAGCACCTCAGAGACCAATTAACACACATCTGACTAGCCCAGCACCGAGAGAGCTGTCTGGGCCTAAAACCTAAAACCCCTAGGTCCCCCAACCCCAATGTTACGCCTGGTCAGAGCAAGCCAACACCAGCAGCCCCATGCTAACTAGTCAGTTAGGGTTGTTGAGCTGTTCATCTATAATTGTACAGAATCTACAGTTTCACTGCTCTTCTTAATCAACTCCTTGCTTTCAGCTTTGTCTGGAATTTCTTTTAGTGAGAACGAACTAGGGTTGAATTCAGAGACTGAATGATTTGATGGTTTTACAGTATGGTTAAACTGTAATAATGTCTGAAATACACTTTCTTTAAATTTATATTACATACACTTGAAACCTCATCGCCCTTATTTATCCTCTTTTCCTTCCCACCGCTCCATCATCCCTCTCCCCTAGTTACAGGATTAGGGTGGTGTTAGTCCCTCTTCTCTCCAGTGTGGTCTCGACAGCTACAATGCCGATCTTCGATCCCCAAACCTGCACTTCCCCTGTGCACTTGGCTGCTCCTTGTTAGAGGGGCCACTCACTCTTCATCTCTTTCTCCCCTCATCCCCCTCTTTTCCTCTGATCCATCTCTGGAGCACCCCGTCCCCTCAGTCGCTCCCTCCGGCTGTCTGTCCCTCCATCTCTGGAGCACCCCGTCCCCTCAGTCGCTCCCTCCGGCTGTCTGTCCCTCCATCTCTGGAGCACCCCGTCCCTCAGTCGCTCCCTCCGCCTGTCTGTCCCTCCATCTCTGGAGCACCCAGTCCCCTCAGTCGCTCCCTCCGGCTGTCTGTCCCTCCATCTCTGGAGCACCCCGTCCCCTCAGTCGCTCCCTCCGCCTGTCTGTCCCTCCATCTCTGGAGCACCCAGTCCCCTCAGTCGCTCCCTCCGCCTGTCTGTCCCTCCATCTCTGGAGCACCCCGTCCCCTCAGTCGCTCCCTCCGCCTGTCTGACCCTCCATCTCTGGAGCACCCCGTCCCTCAGTCGCTCCCTCCGCCTGTCCGTCCCTCCATCTCTCTAACATTCTCTCCCGCCACATCATTTCCCTCCCGCTTTCCCTCCCCCATCCTCTCTTTTGGCTGGTGGTGTAGCTGTGGCCCTAACAAGGCCAGAGCAGTGAGACACTGGGATTAGGGAGCCGTGACAGAGAGATTCTAATCAGCTCTACACACATAGTAAGAGAAACAGGAGACCATCTCTCCCTCTCCTCTTCCTCCTGAATTCTCTCTCTTCTGCTTTAGGTCTTGGCTGAAGACATCCCCTTTTTTGTTTTTTTTACCAACTGATGAAAATATTTCCTTTGTATTGTAGTGGAAGGTGTTTCAGTTTCGTAAACTGAGCTGGGTTGAGCTGCAGAACCTCCAGTGGCGAGGGTCCACACATTGTACTCTACAGGCTGTCAGAGAGAGGGTCGACCCCTGGTGACCTCTGTGGGGGTTCATGGGTTTGTGGATCTGTGAAGCATGCCATCTGGGGCACACACACACACACACACACACACACACACACACACACACACACACACACACACACACACACACACACACACACACACACACACACACACACACACACACACACACACACACACACACAGGGATGGTGAGGGCAGTGGGGCGATGCTGGGAGAGGCCAGCCAACCAGAGGAGCAGTCAACGACACCTGCACCCACATACAGTGACTGTGTGTGTGTCTGTGTGCAATAGTGTGTTCGTGTGGTCAGTCTTACCCAGTTCAGGGGGCAGCACAGTGAGCCTGTTGCCCTGAATGTGGAGCTCTTTGAGCTGGGCCAGGTCTCCTATCTCTTTAGGCAGAGAGATGAGGTCATTATCCCTCAGACTCAGCTATGGAGAGGAGGATAGGAGGTGAGAAGGGGGGGGGTAATGAGAGAGACGTAGAGGGAGAGATGAAGGACGAGAGAGAAAGACAAAGGGAGTAAGAGGGGGGATAGAGAGAGGAAAAATAGGGATTTATACATTCTGAATAAAATAAAAATCACATTTTATTGGTCACATGCACGTGCTTAGCAGATGTTATTGTGGGTGTAGCGAAATGTTCCTAGCTCCAACAGCACAGCAATATCTAACAATTAATATCTAACAAATTACACAACATATACCCAGTACACATAAATCTAAGTAAAGGAATGGAATTAAGAATATAAAATATATGGACGAGCAATGGCAGAGCAGCATAGGCTAAGATACAGTAGAATAGTGTAGAATACAGTATATACATATGAGAAGAGTAATGCAAGATTGGTCCCAGCTTTGATACACCTGTACTGACCTCGTCTTCTGGTTGAGGTCAATGTATATAAAACATGAAATGTGTACTGTTTGCACAGCAGACATTCATCCCCATCCAGTTGAAGTCAGAAGTTTACATACTCCTTACCAAATGCATTTAAACTCAGTTTTTCACAATTCCTGACATTTAATCATAGTAAATATTGTTGTCTTAAGCCATTTTGCCACAACTTTGGAAGTATGCTTGGGGTCATTGTCCATTTGGAAGACCCCTTTGCAACCAAGCTTTAACTTCCTGACTGACATCTTGAAATGTTGCTTCAATATATCCACAAATTTCCCTACCTCATGATGCCATCTATTTTGTGAAGTGCACCAGTCCCTCCTGCAGCAAAGTACCCCCACAACAATGTGCTGCCTTCCCCGTGCTTCATGGTTGGGATGGTGTTCTTTGGCTTGCAAGCCTCCCCCTTTTTCCTCCAAACATAACAATCGTCATTACGCAAACAGTTCTATTTTTGTTTCATCAGACCAGAGGACATTTCTCCAAAAAAGTATGATCTTTGTCCCCATGTGGAGTTGCAAACTGTAGTCTGGGTTTTTTATGCTGGTTTTGGAGCAGTGGCTTCTTCCTTGCTGAGTGGCCTTTCAGGTTGTGTCAATATAGGACTTGTTTCACTGTGGATGTAGATACTTTTATACCCGTTTCCTCCAGCATCTTCACAAGGTCCTTTGCTGTTGCTCTGGGATTGATTCGCACTTTTCGCACCAAACTATGTTCATCTCTAGGAGATAGAACGAGTCTCCTTCCTGAGCGATATAATATAATAATAATAATATATGCCATTTAGCAGACGGCTGCGTTGTCCCATGGTGTTTATACTTGCGTGCTATTGTTTGTACAGATGAACGTGGTACCTTCAATTGTTTGGAAATTGCTCCCAAGGATGAACCAGACTTGTGAAGATCTAAAATATTTTTTCTGAGGTCTTGGCTGACTTCTTTTGATTTTCCCATGATGTCAAGCAAAGAGTTTGAAGTTAGGCCTTGAAATACATCCACAGGTACACCTCCGACTCAAATGATGTCAATTAGCCTCAAGCCATGACATAATTTTATGGAATTTTCCAAGCGGTTTAAAAGGTACATTCAACTTAGTGTATGTAAACTTATGACCCACTAGAATTGTGATACAGTGAATTATAAGTGAAATAATCTGTCTGTAAACAATTGTTGGAAAAATTACTTGCACAAAGTAGATGTCCTAACCGACTTGTCAAAACTATAGGTTGTTCACAAGAAATGTGTGGAGTGGTTGAAAAAAAACGAGATACACTTAGGTTGGAGTCAATATATGTAAACCTCCGACTTCAACTGTATACTAAACAATGATTTCCCATCTACAATCAGAATAAAACATCTTGAGACATCACAATAGGAGAGACACATGCCATTTGAAGTCCTTATTGTGGGGAACTGTCACTCCTGTGTTAAGGCAGTTCTAGGTGACGGACAATTACAAGGAACCAACCAAGCAATACGAAGGAGAGAAAGGAGACCACTGATATTCAGAGGGAGATATTTAGATAAATGACTCACAATCTGCAGCTTGCCCAGCTTGCCGATGTCTGGAGGAAGCATCTCAAAGTCGTTGTCACTGAGATAGAGTGCACGCAGGGTAGCTGCAATTTACACAGGAGTTGGTTAGTGTGTGTGTGTGCACTGGACTTTCAGTCCTAACCAGGCCGAAGCGTGATCAATAAGACCAGTCACGGCTGATTAATAACCGTTTGCAAGCTCTGGGCAGCTGACACACACATGGGTCAAACATAGATTTACTGCTGCTTGTCTAGTCGGGGGGGGGGGGGGTCTATATAAACAAACACACATACTGACACACTGGAAGACAGCAGCTAACACTGCCTCTCATTCTCTCACACATACACACAGAGACACATATACACCCACACAGAGACACCCACACGCAAACAGAGAGACAGACTAGACCAAAAGGGTAATCTTCAGATTCACTGACACTATTCTTCCATCAGGGATTTGGGGAGACATCCAGACAGACAGGCATACTTCCTGGTATGTCACTAAGGGAAACAGATCCTTTGGAGCAAAGTAAAATACCAAAAAATAGCCACATTACAGTCTTCTAATAGCAATAATGAAAGTGCATATCCTCCTTCTTGTATCTCTGATTAAAGACAATCATATGCACCTCATTCATTAATCAGTGGCTATTTAATTTGGGCAGGGAATTAGTAGCGATCTGTGTGTGTGTGTGTGTGTGTGTGTGTGTGTGTGTGTGTGTGTGTGTGTGTGTGTGTGTGTGTCTGGGCATCGTAGCCTCCTCCAGCTTTGATAGATGGAGTGGGGAGGAGAGGAGGTAGTGTGCGAGGCAGGGGAGAATAAGATTAAAATGGCGCCGATTGCTGTGTGAATAGTGCTTTCATTATGTCATCATCAGTATTAAAATAACAGGCCATTAGTAGAGCTAGCACAGCAGCCTCAGAGAGAGAAACAGTCAGAGATGGGGAGACCAACTCTCTCTCTCCCACTTTAGGTCTTGGTTGAAGACATCCCCTTTTCAGTTGTTTTTACATTTTTATCAGAGAGGGCGCGTCAATTACCAGAACAGGGTGGTGGATGGAATGGAGGAGTTGATTGGAAAGATGAGCCCCATGATGATGATGTGCTTGACTCCGTAATAAGAATGGTGGTCTGCCCAGCGTGTGGTGACAGGAGAAATATACCAGTCGTACTTGAGTACACGTGTGTGTTTCTTCACAGGTTTCTGTGGACGTGTGTGCGAGCGATGCAGTGTGTGTGTGTGTGAGAGAGAGAGAGACTCACTGAGGTAGAAGAAGTTGCCGGGCAGTGAGCTCTCGTTCAGGTTGTTGTAGGTCAGGTCCAGCACCTCCAGAGCAGGCAGGGACCCGAAGCCTCGGGGCAGAGCACTCATCCTGTTCATACTGCACGCATAATGACAGATAGAAAACAACGAGCTAAATCAACTCACAGCTTTACAACGGCATATCCTGAGGTAGTCCTCGACTGAAGAAAAATCAGTGTCACCCTCAGCACAAGAGGACATTTCCACTTGGTCTAATGGTGAAGACATCGGTTTCCTGAGCCTGTGACATTATTTCTACAGTAAGTCCAATGTACAGTGAACGCAGATTCATTCTTTTTTCATACTAGCTGGCGTTCACCTTGGGAGAAATAACTCATTCCTCAATTGTATTGTGTAATCTCACATTTCACAATAGGCATATTCTTATAGATAGTGGCAGAACTGTTTAAGGATTCTATAGAATGAGCTCAGGAAGAAGGAGAGGATCAAGGTGTCACTGGGCCTAGCCGGAGATCAGGTCCTGATTGAGCCCAACCATTTAAGCCTCAGTCTATACATCTCCAGGTATTACATTATCAATATCCACACACACCACAAGAGGCTAGGCCATCTCAAAGACACAGGGAACACAGTGGAGCGCCTCGCTTTCAGGGCGGATTTGAAAAGCAAAAGCAAATTGATTCTGCGACGCCAGGATATGTTTGCAAGGCAATTACAGGTTGGGAGGCAGAGATTGTTTTGACAAATGAGATCAGGTTGGTAGGTACACACAAATTCGCCTGCACACACACACAAACACATCAGACACACACAGTACAGAGTACACACACCGCGCTGAAAGGGACAGTGGGTCTTGAATACGTCTGCGAGGCTTATGTTTCCTAGATTATGGTTGGGAGACGGTGCAGCTGACAGCCAATCCATAAGAGACGCAGAATGTCAGAGCGGTGGAGGAGATTGTAAAAACTTTGGTAATCCCGCGTGACATTGAGACCAATCCCTTATCGCCAGCCCCCATCTTTCAGTGGCGAGGGGGGCCCACAAAAGTATTTGGGGTTAAAACTGTAACGGGCAAGCTGTTAATTCCACACATTTGGGCTGTGACTGAACTGGAGTAGAACATAGGAAGATAAAGGAGAAAACTCTCAAGTAGGACTTGTAGATTTTTTACCTGGTCAAAAGCACAAGTCACTTGTCCCAAAATACATTTTCAAATTTTAAAAAGAAGTCCTATAACACTATTCTGACATCATTTTAAGATGCAAGGAACCACTCTACAAAATAAAATGCATTAGCATTTTTTTTTACCAGAGAATCAGACAGGAATATGTTGAATACAACAGTCCCTTTAAGGCTCTCATGGAGGATGGTTGGCCACCCTGGGTAGCTTTTCAAATATTTCAACATTCCAATTACTTTTGTATATGTCTACGGTTCAAAACAGTGTCTGGAAAGTTCTGGAACGACAGATCCAAAATTCATACAACCACTGCACATAAAAAAAGAAGCTGATGCAACAGATCTGACCTTTTAGCTTAAAAATGTTGATAGAGTTTTATTTCTTCATATTATAAAGCTCAACAATGCACACATGGCTGTAGGCTATTTGCGAACGTTCCAAAATGCAATTAGCAGAAAAACACTTCTCAAACGCGCACAAGCGGTTTCACGTGACAGATGAAAATATCCATTCGAAATGAAGAAAAGGAAAATGTAAAAAGATGCATCAACTAGCGTGATGGATTACTGACTAGGACAATGCCTTTGGCTGCTGGACAATAAAATAACGTTGATTTAAAAAAAAAAAAATTCCCTCAACATTTCTATGCTCATAATTTGGCTACTTTGAAACAAGAGATGCTTCGTAAAATGACATAAAACATGCAGGTTTTAAAACAATTAAGTTTCCGGCGGAAAAGTTTTGAAATGCTGGGTGAGGTGCGGGGGCGCAACAGGCACGGACCTTCACTCGACCATTACATCTGAACGAACGGTGCCTCCAGCACGTCGACAGAATCAAGTCTTTAGACGTTCATGTGAATTATCCTCCATTGTATTTGGCCAAACATGACTGGCGTTTAGCCGATATCTGTGGAATTAAAAAGTCTCATTAAAGTTTGGCTACATTTTCCGTCGCCTCCCTCATGTCGGCATCGGTTTGGACATGAGGCTGTAGCCAATGTGCTGATCACCTACACTTTGTAGAATTTGTATATATGTACATGCAAAATGTATTTCAATGTTATTCCAAAGTTGGCCTGTGATCGGAGTAATTGTTTGATATAGTGAATTGTGTGAAAAAAACAAGTCTTTACTTGTCCATTTTGACAACTTAAAATCTATATTCTTCTTGTCCAACTAATTTTTGTAATTGTCCCAGACAAAAGGAAAAGTGTTAATGCCGAGTACTGGACGAGAGGATGAGAGTAGGAAACAGGTTGTGTTCCGCCTTTAAGTGCTCACAGAGGACAGCAATACACGATATGAAGTTGTCTCTGAGCCTCTCGATGTTGTCTTGGCAAATAGCTAATTATAGACTGTGCCTCACGCACACCAGTCTTAGGTTTAGCCTTGTCCCTTTGTGCTGTGCATAATTTGACCTGAGAACTGAAATTGTTTGGGATTCGTCGTCTTTGGCAGACTGGTATAGGTAAGGAACATAGCTTGCTGTCTTCTATAGTCCTTCAATCTAATCAAATCAAACCTATTGCAAGCTGGTAAATTCTGCCAGTCTTTATTATGGCATTACATAGATCGACTGATCACCATATGAAGAGATGGCATACGCTCGTATTCTTACACTGATTAGCCAGATGTGTGATCTACATTTTTCTCGGATAAATGTGTGCATACTGGTTGATAATGGTTTATTCCACTATGTGAATGTGAAGTGATGGGTAAAGCGTTAAGGGTAAATTACAGGGGTGAAGTGATTTGTGTCACAAACGGAGATGAGAAAATAACAGGATCCCTGCCCTGACAACAGCAATTCAGTTGAGTGCAGAGATACAGCCATGTCCTGAGGGGAAGAGAGAGACCTGCAAATAAACAAGTGTTCAAATTAACAGTTTCCCTCTTTCTCTCACCTGTCTGACAATGTAGGCTTTGTGAGCTTGGAATGAGGATGAAGGAGTGGCATAGCTGAAGAGCCACAGTCGCACACACACAAGACAGAAAATACAAATATTTTAAAAAATACATTCGGTGGCCTACCCAAGGTTGAGGTGTTTGAGCTTCTGCAGGCTGCTGATCTGAGTAGGCAGCTCTTCTATCTGGTTGTTGAACACATTGAGAACTTCCAGGTTCTTCAAGTCAGCCACGTTGGCAGGAATGGCTGAGAGAGAGAGAGAGAGACAAAACATGGAATAAAAATACAGACCACCAGTATTTCTTCCTCCCAGCCTTATTGAACATTGAATACTCTTTCATCACTTTAAAACACAACCATGGAGTCAAACTACGACCAGCTGAAGAACCACTATAGTCAGGCTGATGGTACAGCGTCTTAACGAGCCAATTATCATCCTGTATGTCTTTGATGGCTCATTTAGCTGCTCTATGGTCAGGGCAATCAGGGCAGAGGTTTGACATTTTAATGATGGGGCCATTTCTTTTGTTCCCTACACCTCCCCCTATTTTCCCCTCTCACCCTTATCCTCCCGCTCCTCATCCTTTCCCCCCCTCCACGAGTCAATTTTTGAGAGGTGGACGGAGATCGATAGGGAGATAATGAGATGATGCCTCTATCCGAGTAGAGGCGTGATCAATGGAGGCATTGGTTAAGAAGGGATGGGGGGGGGTACACAAACAGAACAGGTGGACATGACAGGAATGTCCCTGGGGAGATCAGGGTGACTGAACGTGTCCCTGCCATACCGTTTCCATATCACAGGGACAACATGTCACAAAGGCTAGTCTTTGAGGGGATTGCTTTTCAGTGATGAGACATAATTGTTAGTTACATACCACAATATTATTTAGGACGATATTTTATCAATACTTGGATTTTTTGTTGTTGTTGCAAGGTACCATTAGCTAGCACTAGTCGGCTGTACCTGCGCCAAAACTCCTGTATTGTTCATCTTTTTAAATAGTGAGCCAATATGTTTGTTTTCAGCACTTATTTCCATGACTGATCAAAACTAATTTTCTCATGCTCTCTCTTCACTCTCTGCAGCAGTCATATAGTGAGCAATATGATTGGAAGATCAAATCACAATATCGATACCCGTAAATATAGACTTGTGACAATCATATGAGTCGCAATACTTATCGTATCGGCACCTAAGTATCGTTACAATATTGTATTGTTAGGTCCCTGGTAATTCTCAGCCCTAGTGCTTGTGTGTGTGTGTGTGTGTGTAAATCTCTGTAGTCTGTAACTAAAGCTTAGTAGCATGTGGAATTAAGAGTATACCAGGGAGAGAGACTTTGTCAACCAAGTCACAACTGGTCCAGTCTGAATCCAAGTCCAAGTCACAACTGGTCCAGTCTGAATACAAGTCCAAGTCACAACTGGTCCAGTCTGAATCCAAGTCACAACCGGTCCAGTCTGAATCCATATCATCACTGATTGATTTAGAGTGGAGTCCCGAGCTGTGAAAAAATCGTGACTCGATTCCGATCCCTGGACTTTTAGAGTCCATTTCTCTCCATCTATCCCAGTGGTTTACCCCGCACCACAAAATCAATTCCATTCAGGCTCAGTCTCAATAGATCTGTGAATGTCCACTGAATCAATGCAGAGTGAACATAGGGTCACAGAGTACTGGACCTGGCCACGCAGATCTAGGCCTACGCCTCAATCAATACAACACTCCAGTGATCTCTTTACACACTATTCATTTACTACACCTGCCCTGTTTTCATGCGAGTAAAGTTAAACTCTTAGACATGCTGAAGACGATACGATTTCATACTACAGATAACACTTTTTTGCTTAATTGTGTTTAATTGCTAGTCTCAATGGAGATAAATGAGGGAGAGAGAGCAAGCGAGAGAGAGAATAGTGTGTGTGCGTATGATATTAAGTGTGTGGTATTAAGTGGGTGATATTAAGTGTGTGGTATTAAGTGGGTGCCCTCTTGAGTGTGTGTGAGAGGAGGCGGCTGGGTTCAGGTTGGTGCAGCCTGCATGGGGACCCTGTGACACTCGGGAGTTGTTAATGATCAGATAGATAGATTGATGGTAATAGGGGAGAGACGTGTTCGGGAAACGGCCCCAACCTTTGGCTAAGCAGCAACAGCCATCTCATTTCCCCTCTTTCTCCCGCTCCCCCCTCCCTAAGCCTCTCTCTCCCTTCCAACACCGCTCACTCTCCCTCCCATAGGCTAAGTAAGTACCCTGCTCACCCAGATCACCCTTCTCGTCACCTTCCTCTTCCTCCTCTCTAATGAAAGACTTTCCAAATGTCATTGTAATATCGGACTACCTTGAAAAGTTCAAAAAGACGGCACGCTATCTTTTATATCTGGGAGCGCTTTAAAGCAGGCAGGACAAGATCAGAGCCACGGAGGGGAGAGAGGGGAAAAACCCAGTAGAGGTACGGCAAGACGAAGAGTAAAGCCATAAACCACAGCTCCATATTCACAATACAGTGATTTGCTGTGTAAAAACTAAATAAATACAGCTAAGAACATTATTGCCAACAGACGGATCAGATGGTCGCACCTGAAACACCTGCAGGTAAATGGGTATGGATGATAATGGTAATTAGCTATTCCAAAAACAAGTCTCTGATCTTCCGCTATAAATAGCATGGAGAGAGAAATGTATAATGGATGTAATCTCAATGTGTGACATCTTAAAATGGGGATTAGGGTGAGGAACAGAACAGAAAACTCAAGATACCAGCAGTATGAGATAAACAAATGTGGCAACATGATGCAGGTAGTTAGGTGTGAACTTGGAGCTGGTGTCTGGAGTAGTGACTGAAGATGCCAAGAGAGATCTTGCGATTTTTTTGTTGTTAATTTGTTTCAAGTGTATCCCTAGTGGGCTTGTCCCAAAATTAACTACAGACTCTTGTACAGATGATACACAAGTTAACAGAGAGACATGATTCTCTGCCTCATTATTTGTGATTACATTGCTATGTTACCTGGTTTTATGTCATATTAATGCAATAACAGTGTAATAATGTAATAAACATATTAGCAACTTAAATTATGTTCTTCTTTAAATTACTCATAACACACATGAACCCTAGGCTTTGAGATCCCAAATCAAAATCCTCAAGTAAATGCATACTTTGTCAAACACCCCCAGCTAAAACACAGAGAAGTGAACTGACCTTCGTTGTTCAAGCTGACTACAAAGGCCTTGGTCTCCAATGCTCATCTCGGAAAGTGAGCCTTTTAAGGTAAGTACTACAGCACAAGTGTGCACTCTAGTGGTAATACGCACAATTTCACACCCTTGCGTTGCCATTCATAGCTGTGTATGTATGTAATTTTGTAAAAATAACTCTTTCAATAATATACACTGTGGCAAGGTTATTAGGTACGCCCATCTTGTACCAGATCGAAACCCTCCAGAACAGCCCAAATTCTTCAGGGCATGGAAACGCTGATCAATTGGTATCAAGGGACCTAACGTGTACCAGGAAAACATTCCCCACACCATTACACCACCAGCTTGCACAACTGGCACTGGCGAACATACCATGCTCAAAGTCACTAAATTTGCACATTCTAACATTCAATTGAACAGTAACTGAATGCCTTGATGCCTGTCTATTTGCTTTATATAGCAAGCCACGGACACGTGACTCACTGCCTGTAGCAGTGGCAAACCATTTTTGTGAACTGGGTGGTGTACCTAATAAACTGTCCACTGGACCTACGTGTATAGTGTGTACAATACATTAGGAACTAATATCTAATATTAAGTTGCACTGCATTTTCCCCTCAGAACAGCCTCAATTTGTCACGGCATTGACTATACAAGGTGCTGAAAGTGTGCCACAGGGATGCTGGCCCATGTTGACTCAAATGCTTCCTATAGTCGTGTCAATGGATGTCCTTTGGTGGTGGACCATTATTGATACACATAGAAAACTGTTAAGAGGAAAAAACCTCAGCAGCATTGCAGTTCTTGACACACTAACCGTTGTGCCTGGCACCTACTACCATACCCCGTTCAAAGGCACTTAAATATTGTGCCTTGCCCATTCACCCTCTGAATGGCACACACACACAATCCATGTCTCAATTGTCTCAAGGTTTAAAAATCTTTCTTTAACCAGTCTCCACCCCTTCATCTACAGTGATTGAGGTGGATTTAAGAAGTGACATCAATAAGGGATCAAATATTTCACCTGGTCAGTCTATGCCATGGAAAGAGCAGGTGTTCCTAATGTTTTGTACACTCAGAGTATGTCCAAATCGGACAGAAACTAGGGTTGAGACAAATGTTCCCTCTATGCGGCCCACCTGCGTAGCCACGCACCTCCTCCAGGACTGGCAAACAGAAGAAACGTCAGGCCGCACAGAGATGCAAGAGAAGATTGAGCTTCACGGAGTTCGCCCCATTAGTTTGTACAATACAGATCAACGTCTTTTTTCTGTGATCGAATCAACATTGTATCAGCCACTTTTCAATGCAACAAAACCAAAACAAATCTAACTTTGCAAGATTGAGTGTGTGATTCTGATGTAAGCAGAGCCAGAGTGCAACGGAGAAGGACTCTATTGGCGTGTGTAGTCCACGAGAGGTCTTTCAATCACCCACGAGTGAATGCTCTTTTCAGATCAGAGCTGTGCGTCACTGAGCACAAAATGTGTAGGCTACATTTCAAGAGCTCTTTGAAAAGCCAGTCAGGTAAAAAGCTTATATCTTAATTAAAGGGCCAGTGTTGTATTTTGAGACAGATTTGAATATGCAAATAAACCAAGAGGCAGAGGGGTAGCCTACATTGTCTAATTCTCTGTGTGGTAATAATAATACATTTTACTTTGTAGTGGTTTCTTGCATCATACAACACAATGCATTTTACAGTCACCTAATTGGCCCATGGTGTTACAGACCAAGTAAGCAATCATTAATTATTGTCAAGCCCTTTATAATGTAAAAAAGTCTCATGCAATGTAGTCCTGCATTGAACACCACATATAGGCTACAGTAGGCTATATCAGAGAAATAAAAAGATATTTCCACGTGAAACTGTTCTGGGAGTCGCTCCATTGGTTTTGTTGGTTGGCCTACGTTGTCCTCAAATAGCCACAATAGCCTATTGGCTACTGTCAAACTGTAAGAGTACAGATTCAGTGTTCACCGTAAACGAACTGTAAGTTGCACAAAATTCTCTCAAAGTTCAAGTTTCCGCTCACAAGACCCAAAATTTGCTCAGTACCCCAAACAATGGGAGGGAACATTGGTTGAGATATCTGTCTGTCAAAGTGGAGAATACTGAAGGGACATGATTGGGTCTAAGTCTGCTTGCTGCACAGCGGAATAAACAACAGATAAACAGTCAGAACTTACTTGTGAGCTTGTTGTGACTCAGAACCAGCTGGGTAATGTTGGACAGTGTGACTGCAAAGTAAAAACACAAAGGATATGTCATACATGAACCAGCATTATCTGAGGAATTACTTACTACAACTGTACTTACAGGAATAACAGACCTGATTAGATCAAGTAAAAAAGACACTGTCATGTAAAGTGTGACCGAAAATGAACTCCCTGTTCAATTACATAAGAGTCGATCTGACCAATCCTATAATAAAAATATACTGTTTTGCCTTCAGATGCATAAGGCATGCAGCAGTTTGTAGGCTACACCATTTATAATTATTATTAATTTGACCAAATCCAAACATCAACCAAGTAACAGATCACACAAATTTGTGATCACAGAGGCACTGTTTTGCTTCCTATCTATATGCCACATCAACCAATAGGAATTCAGGGCTAGACAAACGTTTCCCAACTCCGGTCCTCGCTTATCCCCAAAGTTTCCCAACTCTGGTCCTCGAGTACCCCCAGACAAGTCCACCTGATTCTACTTGTCAACTAATCAGCAAGCCATATTCAAGTGTTTTTTTATAGAGAAGATAATGGCATTAAACAGCAACGGTAGGCCCCTACTCACATAACCCTGGAATGTCCAGCATATTTGATACACCCCTGTCGCACATATCGACCTCGGGTATATTCTTCTCCCGGCTCTCCTCTACGATTTTCTTCAAAGACTTGGACATTTTCTACAACGTAACCAGGGGAAAGTCAATGAGTTAGTTGAGTTGCTACTTTTTCCTGGTTGAATGAGCAGGATATGCTACTTTCTATGAACATGAACAAGAAAGTTAGATTGACGGCAGATAATATGGAATAGGCTAGCGTAAGTAAAATGAGTTAGAAAACCGTCCATTGTATGTCGGAAATGGTTACCTTTCGATTGGTATTAATTCCGTGAACAATTATTGTGTTAAAAGGAGAGATATTTCCAATTTACTTCCTAGACTAAGCGCCTGAACACACCCAACCGGAAGTTGATGTGCGATGATCTGTAAAATGTTCTGCATGCCATAAAAGGGCACTTCCTACAACCCAAACGTCTCCCAAAAATTCTACGAGCAGAGTTCCCTTTTCCATCCAATCGTTTTCCACAATCCCAGAGAAAAAAAAGAGAACGTTAACAAGGATATCCAATTGGATCCACGGTTATATCCTAACTGAATGCTCTGTTGTCCTTATTCAGCCAATCGGATAGAAGGATGGTGTAACATAAATATGCTCCGCAGTGAAACAATGTAGCGAACGACGCAAAAATGTTCTACAGTATCTTCTACAGTGTAGACTGTATCCGACGCATCATTGACTGTATCGGATAGCCTACATGAACGCTCGCATAGACATTTGAATAAGCAATAATCAACATGTTACTGATTTGAACAGGGATAGGGTTAAACTAAATTGTGATAATCTGTGATAATGAACAGTTTATAATCAGTGTGTGTATGTGTTTATATATATATATTAATTGGACTGTTAACTCCTCAACCAAATAAATAAAATACGACTTCCTTTATTTTACTTTTTATTTCTGAATTATTATATTGCTATTATTATAAAGACTACAGGTTATTATAAAACAATATATGGAACAAATCTGTTTAATCTATTTGTGAATTTCACAATTTATAAATACTTATTCTATGTTCATTGCTGTGCAGTAGGGTTGCCGCTAGTTGCCGCAGACACCAAGTCAAAATTCACTGTCATAAAAATGTATGAAAACAACAATTAGCTATGGTCTTAATTTAAGGTCAGGGTTCGGCATGAGGTTAGCAGTGTGGTTAAGGTTAGGGTTAAAGTTAGGGTTAGGTTTAAAATCAGATTTGAACTTTGACTTTCTGGCTGTGGTCACTAGTGACAACCCATATGTAGGCTATCTATTGGATCGAGGGGTAAACAACAGTCAATTTAATCATTCATTAATGAATCATTTTTGAAAACAACCAAAACTGGGCATAACGGTGAACAAAGAATGCTTCTTTCCTTCAAATAACTTTTGTCTTTCTTCACATGATGATAAACAGAATTTAAGAATACATCACACAATAGTAGTAGAATTCCAGGGCAGGTGCCAGTCAGTAAAGTCCGTCTCCTATCCCACTATAGTAGTAATACCTTCCTAACATTACCTTGCGTGGGAGACACATTCTCTGGCCTGGCTCCTAGTGTCCTGGCTCAGACACGACACCATAACACAATACACTGCAACCTGAGCTTCCTCCCCGTCTTCCTCCTGCTCTTCCTCCAGCGTAGAAGACCCTGACAGGCGTGAACAGGAGGAGGTAAACCTAGAGGGCTCCCCTGGCTGAGTGCTACTTTCTTCTTGCTTGGCTGTGTTGGGTTGACGAGCCTCCATACAACACTCCCTGAGTCACGTTTCTCTCTCTCACTCCATCCCACCCTTTCTCTTTCTTCCTTTCACTCTTTCCCTCTCATTTTCTGTGCCCTTGTTCTTCAGGGTAGGTTGGGGCTGGTGATTTCTATATCAAAACAGAGGCCTCTATATATAGACTGATTATATTTGGCGGATGGTGAGTGGCAACAGATGCTTGCAGCACAGATGAACTTTGCCTTCACTGTGTGCCGGGGAGAAACCTGGGATTCAGGGCCACTCTCTGTTTGCACTGTAAAATATTTAACTTGACTAAATTCACATCCAAAAAAGGAGAGAGAAAAAAACATGAGATGAAAGAAGGTTGTGCTTGTGTGTGCGCACAAGCAAGACAACGATATTAGCTATTGGGAGGCACAAGGGACAGGGGACAGGGCTGTGAGTGCTGGGTGTCTATGGGTCCTGCTAGGGAGAATGAAGTCATGCATGTAGTAAATCAAATCAAATCAAATTTATTTATATAGCCCTTCGTACATCAGCTGATATCTCAAAGTGCTGTACAGAAACCCAGCCTAAAACCCCAAACAGCAAACAATGCAGGTGTAAAAGCACGGTGGCTAGGAAAAACTCCCTAGAAAGGCCAAAACCTAGGAAGAAACCTAGAGAGGAACCGGGCTATGTGGGGTGGCCAGTCCTCTTCTGGCTGTGCCGGGTAGAGATTATAACAGAACATGACCAAGATGTTCAAATGTTCATAAATGACCAGCATGGTCAAATAATAATAAGGCAGAACAGTTGAAACTGGAGCAGCAGCACAGTCAGGTGGACTGGGGACAGCAAGGAGCCATCATGTCAGGTAGTCCTGGGGCACGGTCCTAGGGCTCAGGTCCTCCGAGAGAGAGAAAGAAAGAGAGAATTAGAGAGAGCATATGTGGGGTGGCCAGTCCTCTTCTGGCTGTGCCGGGTGGAGATTATAACAGAACGTGGCCAAGATGTTCAAATGTTCATAAATGACCAGCATGGTTGAATAATAGTAAGGCAGAACAGTTGAAACTGGAGCAGGAGCATGGCCAGGTGGACTGGGGACAGTAGTACCAGTCAAAAGTTTGGACATACCTACAGAATCAAGGATTTTTATTTATTTTTACTATTTTCTACATTGTAGAATAATAGTGAAGACATCACATCTACGAAATAACACATATGGAATCATTTAGTAACCAAAAAGTGTTAAACAAATACAGAGTAGCCACCCTTTGCCTTGATGACAGCTTTGCACACTCTTGGCATTCTCTCAACCAGTTTCATGAGGTAGTCACCTGGAATGCATTTCAGTGAACAGGTGTATTTTGTTAAAAGTTCATTTGTGAGGCCCTCCCGGGTGGCGCAGTGGTTAAGGGCGCTGTACTGCAGCGCCAGGTGTACCACTAGAGACTCTGGGTTCGTGCCCAGGCTCTGTCATAACCGGTCGCGACCGGGAGGTCCGTAGGGCGACGCACAATTGGCCTAGCGCCGTCCGGGTTAGGGAGGGCTTGGCCGGTAGTGCACCAGCGACCCCTGTGGCAGGCCGGGCGCAGTGCACGCTAACCAAGGTTGGCAGGTGCACAGTGTTTCCTCCGACACGTTGGTGGGGCTGGCTTCCGGGTTGGATGCGCGCTGTGTCAAGAAGCAGTGCGGCTTGGTTGGGTTGTGTATCGGAGGACGCATGACTTAGGGGGAGTTGTAGCGATGGGGGAGTTGGGGGGAGTTGTAGCGATGAGACAAGATAGTAGACAAGATAGTAGCTACTAAAAACAATTGGATACCACAAAATTGGGGTAAACATTTTAAAAAAAGAGTTAATTTGTGGAATTTCTTAATGCGTTTGAGCCAATCAGTTGTGTTGTGACAAGGTAGGGGTGGTATGCAGAATATTGCCCTATTTGGTAAAAGACCAAGTCTATTTTATGGCAAGAACAGCTCAAATATATTTCAATAACTTTAAAAGTTTCTTCAAGTGCAGTTGCAAAAACCATCAAGCTCGAAAATTGAATTGCCTGGCTCTCATGAGGACTGTCACAGGAAAGGAAGACCCAGAGTTACCTCTGCTGCAGAGGATAAGTTCATTAGATTTACCAGCCTCAGAAATTGCAGACCAAATAAATGCTTCACAGTGTTCAAGTAACAGACAAATCTCAACATCAACTGTTCAGAGGAGACTGTGTGAATCAGGCCTTCATGGTCAAAGTGCTGCAAAGAAACCACCACTGAAGGACACCAATAAGAAGAACAGACTAGCTTGGCCCAAGAAACGCTAGCAATGGACATTAGACCGGTGGAAATCTGTCCTTTGGTCTGATGAGTCCAAATTGGAGATTTTTGGTTCCAACTGCCGTGTCTTCATGAGATGCAGAGTAGGTGAACGGATGATCTCTGCATGTGTGTTTCCCACCATGAAGCATGGAGGAGGAAATGTGATGGTACGGGAGTGCTTTGTGGTGACACTGTCAGTGATTTCTTTAGAATTCTAGGCAACTTAACCAGCATGGCTATCACAGCATTCTGCAGTGATATACCATCCCATCTGGTTTGCTGCTTAGCTGGGAGACAACGATATTAGCTTCAGGGTAGGCTGGGGCTGGTGATTTTTACAGCAAAACAGCAAAACATAGGCCTCTATATATAGACTGATTATATCGTTTGATTTGCAACAGGACAATGACCCAACACAAAAAAGGAAGTAGTTGGTTATTGTTAGCTAGTTTGAGAATCTCTAATGTAATCATCTTCCATCATTCGGTATTCTGTCTTTCACAGCCCTTTATGGTGGGATCATCTGTAAATGTAACTTTCCTTTATATTTTTTGAATAGTTTAATGTCGTTGTTTAGCATTTTATATAACTCACAGCTGAAGATATTAACATTTTCTATTCATCCAATGTCTGCCAAGTTTTTAGATGAGGGGATGCTCCTGCTGTATTGGTCCATATAAACCGGATGCAGTAAACCGGTTATAATCCGGCCTGCCACAAGGAGTTCCTAGAGCGAGTTGAGCCAAGTAAAGCCTAACCGGCCAAACCCTCCCCTAACCCGGACTACGCTGGGCCAATTGTGCGCCGTCCTTTGGGACTCCAGCACAGCCAGAAATGAACCCGGGTCTGCAGGAACGCCTTTAGCACTGCGATGCAGTGCCTTAGACTGCTGCGCCACTCTTATGTGACCTCTGTTAGCAGATTATTGGTAATGGCACAAGTTATAATTGGTTGTCGCTTGTTCTTGTCTTTATTTTCTGAAAGGTTACATGGTAGAGAAATGTGACTCCAACAAAAAGGACAATCTGAAGACAGTTCAATCAAAGCTGAATGAAGACATGGCTTCAAATGGATTAAAAGTGTTGTAATTAAGGAATTTAATCAATGTAATCAATGTTAATTAATTTAATAAAACTAAAAATGCAATTAAGTCTGAATAAGATTATTTCTTGTTTGATGAACATGGGGGAATTGTTTGGGAATGTGGAGATTTTAAGTAGTGGATACAAATATATTTGAGTAGGAAATATGTAGTGTTCACCAGTGTTCATACAGTGCCTTTGGGAAAGTATTCAGACCCCTTGACTTTTTCCGCATTTTGTTTCATTACAGCCTTATTCTAAAATTGATTAAATTGTTTTAATACCCCATAATGACAAATAAGGTATTTCTGTTTTTAATACACTTGCGAATATATTTTAAAAAACTTTTTTTGCTTTGTCATTATGGGATATTGCGTGTTGATTGCTGAGGATTTTTGTTTAATTTAATCAATTTTAGAATAAGTCTGTAACGTAACAAAATGTGGAAAAAGTCAAGAGGTCTGAATACTTTCCGAAGGCACTGTATGTCCCAATCTATCACTTATTACTACTTAAATTACTATATACACCCCTATTGGTTTATTACGCATCTCAATACCAAGTAGTAAAACCTGTAGGCTGTACTTTAAAGTACTATTTAAGTGGTTGTCGGTTATCTGTAATTTGCTATACATTTTTTGACTACTTTTACTTCACTACATTCCTACATTCCTTAAGAAAATATTGTACTTTTTACTCCATACATTTTCTTTGACACCCAAAAGTACTCGTTACATTTTGAATGCTTAGCAGGACGGGAAAATAGTCAAATTCAAGCACTTATCAACCGAACATCCTTGGTCCTCCCTACTACCTCTAATTTGGCGGACTCACTAAACAGACTTGCTTCGTTTGTAAATGATGTGTCACGATCGTCAAAATAACATTCGGATCAAGGCGCAGCGTGACATGGGTTCCACATCTTTTTATTTGTGAAACGCAAAAAAATAAAATAAATAAAGAGCAAACGACATGTGAAGCTATGGAGTGCCCCCCCCCCAAAGGTGCGGCTCTGGTGCAGGACGAAGAATCTGCTCATCCCGCGGATCCAGCATCGGTGGCGGCTCTGGTGCGGGACTTTGCCCCCGCCCAGACCACGGGGTTCAGCCATGAAGCCAGGTAGAACGCCGTGCCCGGACTGGGCCTTGGCGCAGAGGAAGGCTCCAGCCTCGGAGCTGGACTGGACACCGTGCCTGGACTGGGCACCGGTGCAGAGGAAGGCTCCAGCCTCGGAGCTGGACTGGACACCGTGCCTGGACTGGGCACCGGTGCAGAGCAAGGCTCCAGCCTTGGAGCAGGACTGGACGCCGTGCCTGGACTGGGCACCAGTGCAGGGGAAGGCTCCGGCCTTGGAGCTGGACTGGACACCATGCCTGGACTGGGCACCGGCGCAGAGGGAGGCTCCTGCCATGGAGCAGGACTGGACGTCGTGCCTGGACTGGACATCGGCGCAGAGGAAGGCTCCTGCCCTGGGGACAGGGGCTGGGATTAAAAATAAAAATACATTGAAAAATAACATAGAAACATAGGACAAAACACACATCACGACAAGGGAGACAACACAACACTACGTAAAGAGAGACCTAAGACAACAACATAGCAAGGCAGCAACACATGATAACACATAATGGTAGCAACACAACATGACAACAACATGGTAGCAACATTACTGGGTACAGACAACAGCACAAAGGGCAAAAAGGTAGAGACAACAATACATCACATAAAGCATACATTTACATTACATTTAAGTCATTTAGCAGACGCTCTTATCCAGAGCGACTTACAAATTGGTGCAATCACCTTATGACATCCAGTGGGACAGTCACTTAACAATAGTGCATCTAAAACTTAGGGGGGGTGGGGTGAGAGGGATTACTTAACCTATCCTAGGTATTCCTTAAAGCAGCCACATCTGTCAGTGAGTGTCCATGATTGAGTCTTTGAATGAAGAGATTTGGATTTGATATGGAGCGGGAGGATGAGCGTCAAGGATCTGAATGGTCTGTAGTGGAAAGACATAGAAAGAGAGATCATGAAAGCAGTGGAGCGTCTATTAAAGAAAGCATGGAGAGGGCCAAGGTAAGAAGCAAGGGTAATAATGGGTCAGATGATGAGACCACAGGGCCTCATTTACACCCTATCCGATTAACCAATGCCATAGACAAAGAGATAGCCTGGTAGAATGCTAATATTTTGTGGTACTCAGACTCAGCAAGGGAAGCCTGGCTGCAAATGGAAAAGCTTAATGGGTAGAAGGTTAAAAGCTGTGTCATTGGTGCTTATGCTAGGTTGAGGGGAGTCATCACACCAATAGCCAATATGTCCATAGATTACATTAATGAAAATATGAAAGGAGCGTCGTGGAATTATTGTAATCAAAAGGAGAGACTTTTAGATTTCTTCAAAACAATCCAACTTTATTATTTAATTACTGCAGTAATGGAGCTTTTCAACGAACCCCCCCTAGGCGATTCGTTGAGAGTCCAATGACAAAAGATACCATGGCCTTTTATAGCAAAGACACACACCCTTTAGTCTACATGACAAACAACAGATGTTGTTGACTTTTACTCAAGTAGTATTTTACTGGGTGACTTTCACTTTTACTTGAGAAACTTTCTTTTAATTACTTTTACTCAAGTATGACAATTGGGTACTTTTTCCACCACTGAATATAACAATACTCTTGTGGTGGATATGATGTCCACACTCTGTAGTTTCAGTTTGATATTGACACATTTTGTTGTGCAACAAGATTTTGTTGGAATCGTGTTGCTTCCTCTTACTCTACCCTTTGTATCTTAATTACTTCATTACCTTAATTACCCTTAATTACCCATGGTCAGAATTCCAGCTTTATATTCAGATACAATAACTGTGGAACCATATGTGCAAGGCATGGACCTATGAACCTGCAACCTCATAGCTGTCAAAAATAAAAAAATAAATGTTTTTTTTCCTCCTCACTATTTTCAGACCTATTTTTATTTTCTTTAGAATTCTTCTTCTACTCCTCCTCCTCCAAACATCTGTTTTGTGGTATCATCAGGGCTCTCTCGGGGCTGGGCAGCCTTTTCAACAATGGCCTTCTCATCAAAGATTGATGACATCTTCTCATTAACGGCCTTCTGTAGAGCTGAGTTAAGCCTGTTGATGCAGTAGGTGTCCACGCCGGATGGATTTACGAAGATAATAGTCGTTACCTATGCTTTGAAATGTTTTGGAGAGTGCATAATAACTCCTCATCACTTTTCAACCCACGTTATCTTTTGTTGGTGTGTTTAATTTTCTTTACATTTTTTACAATATGTTTTGGGGGATGTTTTTAACGTTATAAACTAGTCTATGGGGGTTAGGCCTGTTTTCAGGGCTGAAATAAATTAATGCATAATTAGACTAAATTAAAATGTTTCTCTGACTTTAAGCTGTGCATTGGATCGCGTTCATTATAGAACTTCTATCGCGCACATTTCTACAACCAAGTCCTACACTTGTCCAATTGGCAATCATGTCAGTCAAAGTTCTGAAGCACTTTGAGAAAGCGAAACCATCGAAGGCAATGACCAATCCAGAGGACAAACAACCCAAATTATGAAGAGGAGACAAATATGAAGGAAAGAAAAAAGAATGAAAGGAAAATATAAGCATTTTCATTGCAAACCCGGAACTTACTGGCTAACTCGAATTGTGCTTCCATTGCCTTCATTTACTGTAGCCTAAGTGTGTGATGATGTAGCAAGTTATGAACTGGCTACATTGTAAGCTCACTTTCAGACGTTCTTCTAGCTCCAGTGCTGTGAAATACGTACAGTTGAAGTTCACATCCACTTAGGTTGAACCAATCCACATATTTCTTGTTAACAAACTACAGTTTTGACAAGTCGGTTAAGACATCTACTTTGTGCATGACACAAGTCATTTTTAAAAACAATTGTTTACAAACAGATTATTTCACTCTATCACAATTCCAGTGGGTCAGAAGTTTACATACGCTAAGTTGACTGTGCCTTTAAACAACTTGGAAAAAGATGCCATGGCTTTAGAAGCTTCTGATAGGCTAATTGACATCATTTGAGTCAATTGGAGCTGTACCTGTGGATATATTTCAAGACCTACCTTCAAACTCAGTGCCTCTTTGCTTGACATCATGGGAAAATCTGCTCAGCAAGGAAGAAGCCACTGCTCCAAAACCACCATAAAAAAACAGACTACGGTTTGCAACTGCACATGGGGACAAAGATCATACTTTTTGGAGAAATGTCCTCTGGTCTGATGAAACAAAAATAGAACTGTTTGGGCATAATGACCATCATTATGTTTGGAGGAAAAAGGGGGAGGCTTGCAAGCCAAAGAACACCATCCCAACCGTGAAGCACGGGGGTGACATCATAATGTTGTGGGTTGCTTTGCTGCAGGAGGGACTGGCGCACTTCACAAAATAGATGGCATCATGAGGAAAAATATTATGTGGATATATTGAAGCAACATCTCAAGACATCAGTCAGGAAGTTAAAGATTGGTTGCAAATGGGTCTTCCAAATAGACAATGACCCCAAGCATACTTCCAAAGTTGTGGTAAAATGGCTTAAGGACAACAAAGTCAAGGTATTTGAGTGGCCATCACAAAGCCCTGAACTCAATCCTATAGAAAATTTGTGGGCAGAACTGAAAAACCATGTGCAAGTAAGGAGGCCTACAAACCTGACTCAGTTACACCAGATCTGTCAGGAGGAATGGACCACAATTCACCCAAATTATTGTGGGAAGATTGTGGAAGGATTCCCGAAATGTTTGACAGAAGTTAAACAATTTAAAATAGGGAATGTGTTGAAAGAAATAAAAGCTGTATTTAAATAATTCTCTCTACTATTATTCTGACATTTCACATTCTTAAAATAAAGTGGTGATCCTAACTGACCTAAAACAGGGATTTTTATTAGGATTAAATGTCAGGAATTGTGAAAAACGGAGTTTAAATGTACTTGGCTAAGGTGTATGTAAACTTCCGATTTCCCCCATTTCTGATTGTCTCTGTTTTTGCACATTTTTGACACTGAATTTTGTCAGATCTTCAACCAAAACGTAATTTAGATAAAGGGAAACTGAGTGAACAAGTAACACACAATGTGGATACTTATTTAATTTATTTTATAAACAAAGTTACGCAACACGCAAAGTCCCTGTGTGAAAAACATCGATGTGGAGGAATTTTGTCCCACTCCATTTTGTCCCACTCCATGTAAAACTGCTTTAATTCAGCGACATTTGTGGGTGTTCGAGCAGGAACTACTCGTTTCATGTCCTGCCACAACATCTCAAATCGGGTTTAGGTCTGGATTTCCAAAACATTAAATGCGTTGCTTTTCAGCCACCCTGATGAAGACTTGCTTGTGTTAATTGGATCATTGTCTTGCTGCATGACGCAGCTGCGCTTCAGCTTGAGCTCACAGACGGATAGCCTGACATCCTCCTGTAGAATTCTCTGATACAGAGTGGAATTCATGGTTCCTTCTATTAAGGCAAGTCGTCCTGGTCCTGAGGCAGCAAAGCAGGGCTGGGTTTCTGTATGAACACTTTGTGACAACTGCTGATGTAAAAAGGGTATTATGAATACATGTGATTGACTTATTGTAAGTCCCTCTGGATAAGAGCGTCTTGAATGACTAAAATGTAAATGTTTACCTGGGCTTTTGTCCGTGGAACTGCTGTGGGAGACTTTACCCGTACACGCTAAGTGACATACTCTGCATTTCTGGTGTCCCTTTATTGGTTCCTTCAGAATAATACCGCTTAAGTCCCTCAGACCATTCTTACTCCCCTGAGAGCGCTAGCCTTCCTGATCCTTTTCTCCCATAGCTGTCAGAACAATATTAGCACTGTCTGTGTAAGTCTGGTTCTGACAGCATTTACTCTGATCCCTCTCTCCCAGCTATCAATCTGTCTCTCTCCTTCTCCGCTATCCATCTCTCTCCTCCCTCCCCCTCTACTTTCTCTCTCAGCCTCTCATTGCCCCCTCTTTCTTGCTCTCTGCTACCCCCTCTCTCCTATCTCTCTTTTACTATCCCCCTCTTTCCTTCTCTTTTACTGTCTGTTTGATCAGGGCTGTCAGAGGTGTCATGTCAGTTGAGGCGTGTCCAGGAGCACTAGCAGAGCCAGAGGGTTTGAAACTCCACTCAAATTAGACAGTCCAATAACTGATGGAATTAGACACACTCACTGACAGGGAGCTTGTGTAGAATGTGTGTGTGTGTTTGGGGAGTATGCATGTGTGTGTATAGGGGGGAAACAAAATGTGAGCAATAAGGGTCAGCCAAAATGTTCCTGTTGATAAATGGAATTAGCATCATAGAAGTGTAAAAAACACTCGCACCTGTTTTTCCAAGACAGACTGACCAGTTGGACACAGGTGAAAGCTATGATCCTGTATTGACGTCACCTCCAAAATCAGTGTGGATGGGGAGGAGACAGATTAAAGAAGGATTTTTAAGCCTTGAGATATGGATTGTGTATGTGTGCCTTTCAGAGGGTGAAAGAGCAAGAAACAAAATCTTAAAGTGCCTTTGAACAGGGTATGGTAGTAGGTGCCAGGCGCACCGGTTTGAGTGTATCAAGAACGGGTTTTTCACGCTCAACAGTTTCCTGTGTTTATCAAGAATGATCCACCACCCAAAGGACATCCAGCCAACTTGACAACTGTGGGAAGCATTGGAGTCAACATGGGCCAGCATCCCTGTGGAACACTTTTGACACCATATAGAGTCCATTCCCCTGATGAATTCTGAGGGCAACTCAATATTAGGAAGTTTTTCCTAATATTTTGTACACTCAGTGTACATACAACCTGATGTAGCAACAACGAGCCATTGAAGGGAACAAAGACCCTACAGAATACATATTCGGACTGTCACTGCATATTTAGACCTGAGGTTATCGTATCCTCATCTATGCTCCTAATGCCCCTAATGTTTTGTACACTCAGTGTATACCAAAAACATATTTTGATTAAGAGATGTACGTATTTTAAGAGAGATCCCTACCAATGAAAAAGGAGCTTGTTTCATGTTTTGCACGACTGTTGCTTCTCAGAACCCAGATACATTCCACTAATAATAGTTGTATGTGGAACGTCAGTCTGGTCATAAAGTTGTCTCCTGATGTAATACATGCATTTACAATTCAATACAACTGCTGCCCTGTAAGATAGATACCCCCATAATACATTTAAAACATAACTTTTATTAAAAGGTTGCTATGTCGGCTGGCACATCAAAGATGAAAAAATACATTCATTTATTACCAATGAGCAGCTCCATAAAATACATATTTGCCATTCTTTCGAAAATTATCTACAAACAGATGATTCAAACATTCTATGGTCCAATTTTAGAGCTTTTTCATTATTTACATTGAATTGGTCTGCTAAGATCTCGTGGCAGATGTCCAGTTGCACTGGCATGATTAGAGAATCTGTAAACAAGCATGTGGTTAGTGTGCGAGTGTGTGTCCTATCAGCTGCTCCATGTAAGCCTGAACCCAGAAGGCAGGACAGAATACTGGGCGTTGAACACGACGTAGACGTGGTGTGAGGATGCTGTGAACGGAGCGATATTCGTCTCCTTTGAACGACAAGAAAGAAGGGAGGGTTAGGGGAGAAAAGCGGAACCCTTGCCCTTATATGACAACAATCATTAATCGTATGTTATAATCTGTATATTAACTGTATAATAAACGCTATTGATACATTTGACAAATGCACACATAATCCAGATATGCTCTTTTGTTTCTCAATAAAATGTCAATTCTTTTCATTTGCCCGCTGAAAAGCAAGGAAAAATAAGTGGTCTATTTTTTAGTGCGAATCCCTGTTCATTTTCTGAACTTCATTGTTTATTGGTTCATCGCACCAAAATAAGACCATTTGAGGTTGAGTACAATGATACCTACGTTCCCCACAATAGAATGGAAACAAATCGACAAAGTCATCTAAAGTGAAATAGGAATTCCTATGTTACGTACCGCTCCACAGTAAGGGCCAATAGGAGGAGTGCTGGCATCTTTCCCGTCAAACAGCTTCAGGTAGTTGTTCTGGCAGTCTCCTGGGTCATCAATGCTGATCTGGGCGAAGGTGACAGTCACCACACGCCCATTAGGAGCCTTAATGCCCCACTCACAGTGGGTACCGTTGGCATAGTTGCCAGGGTAGTTAGGACTGGTCACCGAGCCGTGGTCTCCGTATAACCGCCCTCCACAACCTGGGGAGAAAACACACATGAAAATACACATCCTGCACAGACCCACACCTACAATATAAAAACGAGCAACTTCTCTGTTGATATCCCCTTATACAATTGTGTACTACAGATACACTGTTAAAACCTTTCGGTAGGCTTCTTTTTTAATAAACCAAACAGCTATTTTGTCATTAGAAATGGATAGATCTTGACCATTGCCTCAGTTGCATCATATGGTAAACTACAGAAGGAGGAGATGGTTTAGGACTAGGAATGTGTCTCTTGTCTTTCAGGATGGGGACACCCTTTAGGGTTAAATCACTCACCCTCTGGAGAAGAGGTCCAGGTGATCTCAAAGCCGTCCTTGGCACCAGAGAAGTCACTCTTGAAGCGCATGTAAAGCTGGTTGGTGCCCGGGAATATAGGATTGGGAAGTGTGGACCCGCAGTACTTTCCTAACAGTGGGGCAGATTCTGTACTGCCATTCCGGACCTGAGGAACAGGGACGAGACGTTGCCTTTTATAAACATACAACACCAAGGAATGACTGACTGGGATACACAGAATTCATAAAGCATAAAGCATACATTTTATGTGGTCATCCAAATGCCATCAAAATGGAACATTCCAAGATATGAATAACTTAGAACAGACTGTCAGGAGAGAATTTCAACCACGCCCTTGTATGGTATAAAATGGCCATGCATCAAGTAAAGTGGCAGACTGAGACAGTCTGTGTCCTGACCTCTAGGTAATCATAACTACAGGTGGAGTGGGACTCCAGGTTGAAGCTGTTGAAGAACAGAGAGATGGAGTTGTTCTGGGGGGCCATGAGGATGATGGTACAGTCGACATTGTGGGGGTAGATGTTAGGCCAGTCGGGGCTCTTCAGGTAGCCGTAATCCTGCTCATAGGTCCTGCTGCAACCTGGAGGAACACACAGGAGAGACGAATAATCAGACAAGGGAGAAAACACCAGACAAATACATTAAAGATAAAGCCATGGGACAAACACAGATGTTTAAAATAAGTCACTAGTAAAAGGAGAATAGGGTAAGAGGGAGCCTCTTAACGGTTGGAAGTCTGCCATCACCATACCTGCCACCTGATAGGTCAGACTCATTCCGTTGCCGGTGATGAAGGCATCAGACTTGAAGACGATGTGCATGGTCCTCCCGTAGCTGTAGAAGTCTGGGATGTGGTCCGCAGCACAGAACTTGTGTGCTTGTCCGTAGTCTCCCTGTGAAACACACAATACAGAAAGATTAAGGGCATTAGAGTAAGTCTTTTTAGGAGACTCACAGAGTGAAGACGGACTTTCTAAAATAATATTCCCAGTCCTGACATGCAATACGTATCGGCTTCACAAGGAGGTGCAAGTATGCCTGCAAGTACATTAATGGTTTCGGCTATTGTCACAGTTTAAAAGAGCTGACATCTAGAGTAGTAGTATCCTACAAATTTAAGTATATAATACAACATTTAATTGTAGGTGACTTTCAAGTGACCCAAGAACACTCTGTACAAATAAACACATAAAAAAGCAACAACAGAAAATTGGCTAGCCTGTCTCACCACAGGCCAGTCACTCATGTGCAGGAAGTTGGTGTTACAGCTCTGGCTGGGCTGCAGGTTGAACTGCTGTACGGCTACTTTAACGCTCTCCTGAGGAGGGGCGTCCAGGACCCAGCGACACGAGATGAACGGGGGATAGGCGTTGGGGTACATAGGAGATGTTATGGTCTGGACCGCATTTGTAGCGTTCAGAGTGCCTCCGCAGAGTCCTGGATAACGCGCACGCACACACGCACGCACACACGCACGCACACACACACACACGCACGCACACACACGCGCACACACACACACACACACGCACACACACGCACACACACACGCACACACACACGCACACACACACGTCACACACAGTCACACACAGTCTTGTGAATCGCAATACCCACACGCCAATTGATATACAGTACCAGTCAAAAGTTTGGACACACCTACTCATTCAAGGGTTTTTCTTTATTTTTACTATTTTCTACATTGTGGAATAATAGTGAAGACATCAACGATATGAAATAATACATATGGAATCATGTATTAACCAAAACAAGTGTTAAACAAATCAAAATATATTTTAGATTCTTCAAAGTATCCACCCTTTGCCTTGATGAAAGCTTTGTACACTTTTGGCATTCTCTCAACCAGCTTCATGTGCTTCATGTGCCACATATGCTGAGCACTTGTTGGCTGCTTTTCCTTCACTCTGCGGTCCAACTCATCCAAAACCATCTCAATTGGGTTGAGGTTGGTGATTGTGGAGGCCAGGTCATCTGATGCAGCACTCAATCACTCTCCTCCTTGGTCAAATAGCCCTTACACAGCCTGGAGGTGTGTTTTGGGTCATTGTCCTGTTGAAAAACAAATGATAGTCCCACTAAGCGCAAACCAGAAGGGATGGCGCAGTGCTGCAGAATGCTGTGGTAGCCATACTGGTTAAGTGTGCCTTGAATTCTAAATAAATCACAGTGTCACCAGCAAAGCACCCCGACACCATCACACCTCCTCCATGCTTCACGGTGGGAACCACACATGCAGAGATCATCCGTTCACCTACTCTGCATTTCACAAAGACACAGCGATTGGAACCAAAAATCTCAAATTTGGACCCATCAGACCAAAGGACAGATTTCCACCATGATTGGCCAAGCAACTCTCTTCTTCTTATTGGTGTCCTTTAGTAGTGGTTTCTTTGCAGCAATTCGACAATGTTGGCCAGATTCACGCAGTCTCTGAGCAGTTGATGTTGAGATGTGTCTGTTACTTGAACTCCGTGAAGCATTTATTTGCGTTGCAATCTGAGGTGTAGTTAACTCTAATTAACTTATCCTCTGCAGCAGAGGTAACTGTGGGTCTTCCTTTCCTGTGGCTGTCCTCATGAGAGACAGTTTCATCATAGTGCTTGATGGTTTTTGCAACTGCACTTGAAGAAACTGACATTTCCGGACTGACTGATCTTCATGTCTTAAAGTAATGATGGACTGTCGTTTCTCTTTGCTTATTTGAGCTGTTCTTGCCATAATAAGGACTTGGTTTTTTACCAAATAGGGATATCTTCTGTATGCCACTCCTAACTTGTCACAACACAACTGCTCAAACGCATAAAGGAAGGAAATTCCACAAATGAACTTTTAACATGGAATATCTGTTCATTGAAATGCATTCCAGGTGACTACCTCATGCAGCTGGTTGAGAGTTTTCAAAGAGTGTGCAAAGCAGTCATGAAGGCAAAGGGTGGCTACTTGGAAGAATGTAACACTTTTTTGGTTACTGCACATATATGTGATATTTCATAGTTTTGATGTCTTCACTATTATTCTAAATTGTAGAAAATAGTAACAAATAAAAGAAAAACCCTTGCATGAGTAGGTTTGTCCAAACCTTTGACTGGTACTGTAAATATGTGTTCTATGTTTGTATTAATAATAGTGTGATGGATTAGCCAATGAGTGCAGGGCAGGTGAACTTTTATAGAAAGAAAGGAAGGGAATAGATCAAAGGGTGTCTTACTGTCCTGTGCCCTGTAGGTGGCGTTGAAGCCCCTGTAGCTGATAGAGCTGTCAGTGACGAAGTGTACAGTCAGGAAGTTACTAACAGACACAAAGGGACCCGGGATTACATCACGTCCACAGTACGTCCCCACCAGAGGGAAGTTCATATTGTCTCCGTCAAAGATCTGATGGTGAAGGGTAGAAGGGTGGAAGAAAGAAAGAAAGAAAGAAAGAAAGAAAGAAAGAAAGAAAGAAAGAAAGAAAGAAAGAAAGAGAGTAGATTAATGAGTGAAAGAACGAACAAACGAGAGAGCAAATAAACGAATGAGTGAACAATTGAATGGAAGGAAGATCTCCTAACCTTGACGTAGTCGTAATGGCAGGTAGATGTAGACGTTCCCTCCAGTTCAAACGAGGAGAAGGTGAGGTTAATGACTTTGTTGATGGGCATGGTGATAGTCCACAGGCAGTCCATATTGTACTCATAGTTCCCATCACCGTTAGAGTCCGGAGAGCCAAACATCCCTATAGGTGTAGAGAGATAACCCCCACAACCTTGTGCCGGGCCTGGAGAGAGAGACAGGGGAGGAAGAGAAAAGTGGAAGAGGGTAGAGGAAGACATGGGCATATGTGATAAAGAGTTATGATATAGCATGTGAGCTTTGGGAGTTCTCATGCAGGCTTCCATAAGTGAACAGCAGATAGCACTAAATATCCATGAATTCTCAAAGAAGGCTGTTAGTACACATGTATAGGCCTACAACGTCAAACAAGGGTGGTACACATTCAAAACAGTACTTGTTGAGTATCCACCCATCAAGTGATATTTAATATCACATCAAGATATCACATGTCCCCATATACCCAAGGTGTCCCTCCTGCTGTTGCTGTGCTGTATGCATCAAAACTAACTGAGGGACTGGATGTCTGAGCTCTGAGGGGGTATGCTGTGAACACTGAATATAATGTGTTAAAACCTATAGAACTCCCAACATTCCCAGAGACAGAGGAGTGTTTGTGTGCGCCGTCATAAATCTTCCCCCTCTGCCCAGTCTGTTCAGCTGCTCACATCCCTCGGATGGCCTTCAGCTCCATGGGAAACAGGGGTAACCACAGCTGGAGATTGATTTAAGTGTAACACAGAGTGGGGTGATTCACCATGGCTCTCTTCTATGACAATGACGGAATCTTGGGATTCTTTTTCAGCCCTCTCTCTACTTTATAGAGCCTTTTGTATCTACAGTAGACTATCAAACACAAATCAACCCTCTCTACACTTTATAGAGACATTTGTATCTAGACTATCAAATACTAAAATGCATTAAAATAAATGGCAAAAGAGATTTTAAAAAACAAAAAAAAAACATTCTTGCCCTTTATTCACTAGCTTGATGCAATGCAGAATGCCTCTCTCACTCTCTCTTTTGTCCTGGTCTGAGTACACTAATATGGCTGGCTGGCCCCCTGCCCATCGGATGGACAAAAGGCTGTTTATGCGCAGCGGGGCAGTCATTGGGAATGTACAGCCCCCCACTCCCCACATAGCGATTTAAGACATGTGGGTTAATATTGGAGAGAGTAGAACAACAATCCTGGCCTCTCACTTCTCTAGAGAGAGTGTAAAACAAACTATATGAACTGAACGTCGACAGTAGCTTGAGGCCTGAATAAGTATAGGACAATGTAAGATTTTTACCCATCTTTTATATAGATACAGTCCGTTGTTTTCAAATAGCCCATATAGTGTCTGGGACACTTAGATAAGAAAAATGTAACACCAGCCACTGTTTTAAAATAGACAAATCGAGAAGCCGGGTGTAAGATGACCTACCCAGAGTCTCAATGTAGGTGGCCCTCCAGCCAATCCCAGACACGGATGAGTCGGTCGTGAAGGCGATAAACATCTGATTGGTTGTGGACTGGAGGTTGGGCGGGAGTTCCGTGCCACAGAACTGCCCCATTATAGGAGCCATGGCGTTGGGCCCGTCGTACACGATCACATAGTCATAGCGACAGGACGACGATGCCTCCAGATGGAAGGTGTTCCACCTGATTGGTGGAAGAAGAGGCAGAGGGTAATGGGACATCTGAGGAGATGTGGGTGTCACTTAAAGCCTGACACGACTTTCTGGAAGAGGTGTCAACCTGTTCATGTGGGTCTGTTAAAGCACTGCCACGCACAGAATGTCCCTTAGGAGGAAAGTCATTGTTTTGAGTTAGGCTGTGCCTGGTCCATAGAGGATATCTTTCCTCATACACCGGGACACACACACACACACACACACACACTCTCTCCCTCTGTGTGTGTATGTGTGTGTGTGTGGGGGGGGGGTTATGGTGTGACACAAAGGCATTAACACCTGCAGGTGGAAACGGGGGACATGAGACGGTCTGTTCTCAGAATCAGAATGATCTTACTACACTACAGACATGAGGTACTTATTGTTAGCTAAGAATGCAGTCCGTATGTGCTTTAGGCTAAGTCAACACTTCAGCTTAAGCCTTGCACTTGCTCCCTGTTCTTATTTTGAATGATGATGGATTGTGTTGGTTTTCTGATCATTATTAGACTTTCTCTGGGTTAGTAGACAAAGCAGCATGTCCCTTAGACTCACTTGAGGTTGATGATCTTGTTTTCAGTGACGACGATGTGGTAGGTACAGTTCATGTTGTGGTGGTAGTTATCGATGCCAGCCGGGCTGCTGACCGTACCAGAAGTGCTGTTGAACACACCTCCACATGCTAATAGTAAAAAAAAACACAGATTAATAACATTCTGACCATACCAGAAACACCAATCCCTTAATTAGTCTCATTCCTCCCCCTTTTTCTGCTACTTGAACTAAATATACTTGAATGAATCCTACTTAAATTAATTCGGTTTATTTTCAGACTGTATTTTGTTGTGTGTCTTGGTTTCTGAGAGAAGAGCTGTTTTCATTATGAAGCATGCAAAAAAATAAAGCAATAAGTCTTTTAGTTTTTGACTACTCTGAGCTTTCAATGTGCAGCCAGTCACGTTTACCCTGCCACTCCAGACATGAATCATCTAAAAGGCTTGATGGAGAGTGGTGTCTCCCCCATTATAGAGGCTATAATGGCTGCCCTGTCTGAAGTGTGTGGGTGCCCGTCTGAGTCATTTAGCTACTGATGATGATACGTATTTGCTGTTCTGTCTGACAGGCTGCATGTCTGAATATTACAGAGGTCAGAGTTGAATCCTTATGAATTGAAGGGTGTGTGCGTGCGTGCGTGTGTGAGAGCGCGTGTGTGTGCATGCTTTCAGAAAAGTATTCATACCCCTTGACTTATTCATTTTGCTGTGTTACAGCCTGAATTCAAAATGGATAACAAACAAAACTTATCTAATCCATTTACCACAATACCCTGTAATGACAAAGTCAAACACATGTTTTTAGAAATGTTATCAAATTTGTTGAAAATGAAAGTAGATTTAATTAAGTCAGAACTGTAAATCAGCAACTCGGGAACATTCACGGTCTTCTTGGTAAGCAACTGCAGCGTAGATTTGCCCTTGTGTTTTAGGTTATTGTCCTGCTGAAAGGTGAATTCATCTCCCAGTGTCTGGGGGAAAGCAGACTGAACCAGGTTTTCCTCTAGGATTTTTCCTGCACGTAGCTCAATTATACATTTTTTTTATCCTGAAAAACTGCCCAGTCCTTAATGTTTACAAGCACACCCATAACATAATGTAGCCATCACCTTGCTTGAAAATATGTAGAGTGCTACTCAGTAATGTGTTGTATTTTTGCTTCAAAACATCACACTTTGTATTCAGGATAAAAAGTTAATTGTCTCGCCACATTTTTTGCAATATTACTTTAGTGCCTTGTTGCAAACAAGATGCATGTTTTGGAATATATATACATTTTTTTCAATTAGGTTAGTACTGTTGAGTAGCTGCAATGTTGTTGAGCCATCCTCAGTTTTATCCTATTACAGCCATTAAACTGTTTTAAAGTCATAATTTGGCCTCATGGTGAAATCCCTGAGCGGTTTCCTTCCTCTCCGGCAACTGAGTTAGGAAGGACGCCTGTATCTTTGTAGTGACTGGATGTATTGATACACCATCCAATAGAGAAATTCATAAGTGCACCCTGCTCAAAGGGGTATTCAATGTCTGCCTTTCATTTTCTTTAATCAATTCTTTTAATTCTTTGTGGTGGAATCAGTGTTTAAAATTCACTGCTCGACTGATGGACCTTACAGATAATTGTATGTGTGGGGTACAGAGACTTTTAAAAATCATGTTAAACACTATTATTGCACACAGAGTGAGTCCATGCTAGTCATTATGTGACTTGTTAAACACATTTTTACTCCTGGACTTATTTAGGCCATAACAAAGAGGTTGAATAGTTATTGACTCAAGACATTTCAGCTTACATTCTTTGAATAATAATAATAATAATTTCGCTTTGACATTATGGGGTATTATTGTGTGTAGGCTAGTGACCAAAAAAAATGCAATTGAATCCATTTTAAAGTCAGGCTGTAACACAACAACATTTGGAAAGAGTAAAATGGGTGTGAATACTTACTGAAGGCACTGTATGTGTGTGGGTCTATTGTGTGTATGTGTTGTCCCTGGCCTGGTATCCATCTGCTGTGGCCTTGTATCCAGAGCCCTCTTCTCCTCTCAAATCCCCTCTAATTGTTAGAAAGCGCAGCCTCTCTCCATTCCTCACATTCTCCACTGGGCTGAATGGAGCGCCAGCGCAACGGCAGCATTCCCCTCTTAATGGTAAACAACCCCAGAACTGTGAGGCCAAAAGCCCAAAACTCTGAGCTCAGGGGCTCAGACAGAACCAGTCAGAATGCACTGATACTCAATATGGTAATATCTCCCCTTGCCTTCTGTAGGCTAGGTGGACGTTTTACCACATTTGCTTACACAAATAAAATCTTCTCAGATTTTTTCAAGTGCATACAGCAAATGCGTCAAACTCCAGTCCTCTGAAGGTAGTTAGGAACTCTCCTCACCTTGTTGTCTAGGTCTAAATTGGAAAGGAAAGGAAATAACAAAAACCAGCAGAGGCACGGCCAGGAATTGAGTTGGACACCTCTGGTAGATGGCTTAGGGTCCAAGGGTTGATTTAGAATTGGGCCTCAGACTTGAAGCATGAAACTCACGTATAGCTCTGTACTCCGCCAGGAAGCCGTTGTCGTTGATGATGGAGTCGGAGTAGAAGTTGACCAGCATGGGTCCCAGGGTGCTGAAGGGCCCAGGGATGGAGCTGCCACACACTGTGGCCACAGGGTTCCCCGTAGGGTGGGTACCACCGTACACCTTCACCCCATCAAACATACACGTGGAGTGGGCTAGGACAGGACACAAAGGACACAGGCTAGGACAGGACACAAAGGACACAGGCTAGGACAGGACACAAAGGACACGGGCTAGGACAGGACACAAAGGACACAGGCTAGGACAGGACACAAAGGACACAGGCTAGGACAGGACACAAAGGACACAGGCTAGGACAGGACACAAAGGACACAGGCTAGGACAGGACACAAGGCTAGGACAGGACAGGACACAGGCTAGGACAGGACACAAAGGACACATGCTAGGACAGGACACAAAGGACACAGGCTAGGACAGGACACAAAGGACACAGGCTAGGACAGGACACAAAGGACACAGGCTAGGACAGGACACAAAGGACACAGGCTAGGACAGGACACAAAGGACACAGGCTAGGACAGGACACAAAGGACACAGGCTAAAGGACAGGACACAAAGGACACAGGCTAGGACAGGACACAAAGGACACAGGCTAGGACAGGACACAAAGGACACAGGCTAGGACAGGACACAAAGGACACAGGCTAGGGACAGGACACAAAGGACACAGGCTAGGACAGGACACAAAGGACACAGGCTAGGACAGGACACAAAGGACACAGGCTAGGACAGGACACAAAGGACACAGGCTAGGACAGGACACAAAGGACACAGGCTAGGACAGGACACAAAGGACACAGGCTAGGACAGGACACAAAGGACACAGGCTAGGACAGGACACAAAGGACACAGGCTAGGACAGGACACAAAGGACACAGGCTAGGACAGGACACAGGCTAGGACAGGACACAAAGGACACAGGCTAGGACAGGACACAAAGGACACAGGCTAGGACAGGACACAGGCTAGGACAGGACACAAAGGACACAGGCTAGGACAGGACACAAAGGACACAGGCTAGGACAGGACACAAAGGACACAGGCTAGGACAGGACACAAAGGACACAGGCTAGGACACCATTGGGGGAAAATAACTGTCAAATGAATCATAGTATTATGAATGTGATTTGAAGGTAGAATAAGCGACACACATTTCGGAAGCAGCGTATCGGGCGGACTTTCTCAACAGCAAAGAGCAAGAGACAAATCTCTTGTGCAGGTGTTACACATCTATCATGTTGCAGGAGAGCCAAGATGACCATTTAGATGGTTTCTTCTTACCTTCTACCTGGAAGGAGCGGAACTCCAGGATGACAACAGTCTGGGGTCCAACGTCTATGAGGTAACTACAGTCGGAGAATAAGGGGTAGTCGGCTGGGTAGTTGGGCGACACCACCCGGCCGGTGGGGGCAGTGAAGTTAGCTCCACACCCTGAGAGAAGACGCCAACGGACAGAACTTTATAGTAGTTAAAATACACTGATATATTACGACTGTAAATGTGTACCTAACAGACACTAGTAGTACTCTACTCACGTGTGATGTAGTTGGCTGAGAAGCCTCTTCCTGGGGTCCCGGTGGACTGGAACCTAGTGGTGATGGTGTTGTAGGGAGCGATGATGGGGGCTGGGGCGGTGGTACCACAACCTGTAGCTAGCAGTCCATCAGCTGTCTCACTATCACCTGACCACACCTACAGGTAATACGACAGAGATAGTAACAAACAGACGTTATGTTCAGTATGTACTGTACAGTAGGGAGTGATGATGTCAACTGGATCAGTGCTGTCACACCCTGCAGCTAGCAGACCACAGAACCAGTGGCGTACCACACACCCCTGCACAGAACCATTATACAAAATAATTCCCACTCCTTGGGTTCATTATTTCAGTCATATGATGTCAGCGGAGCATCAACCTTGCAATACCAAAGGCTATTTTAATAGAGGGCGCAATCTTATCAAGCAAGTGAAGGAGCTAGGAGGTTCAATAGTGTGTGTTCACCTTGATGTAGCTGCTCTGACACTGCCCGTTGGCATCAGGGATCTGGAAGTCAGAGTTGAAGTTCATCTCCAGGTGGTTACCCTCGTGGGCGATGATGGTCCAGGAACACTCAATGTTGGCAGGGAAGTTCTGGGGGTAGTTGGGAGACTTGATGACACCAGTGTCAGCGTGTATCACTCCTCCACAGCCTTTAGGGATACAACAGTACATCATATTTTCACAACATATCACACAACTATCACAGAACAATCCCAAGACCAGGGCTGGGGTGAATTCCATATAAATTCAGTTAATCCAGAAAGTAAACTGAAATTCCAAGTCCGCTTTCCATTCTTGCTTTTTAAGATTACTTGGAATTTTTGTTAACTCCCAGAGTTGACCTCAACCCTGGGCAAGACGACATCCTGGTCATTCATGGGCCCATAGCCTACCTGAGGAGTCAGTTGACCAGGTGGCCACAAATCCTCCTCTGGACACTGAGTGATCGGCCAGGAAAACCATCACCAGCTTGTTGGACCCTGATTGGATGGTTCCTGGGGAGGTGGTTCCACAGTACTGGCCAATCACAGGAGACCCTGGGGAGCCCCCGTTGAAGATGGTGACAGAGTCCCAGCCACAGGTATTGTGAGGCTCCAGGTTGAAGTAGCTGAAGGTGAGCTGAGGGGGACAACAGGGGGAAATGGAGGGGTGGTTTGAATGTTTTTAAGGTAAATCTGTATGGTATGTGATGGCTGTTTGTGTTGCACAAGTTGAGTTTATATTATACCATCTGATTTATAGCACCAGCTCTGCATAAATACCATACACTACATCAATGTTACTATTAATGTCACTATTACCTAAGAAATTGACCATCCAGGTAAACAAATATAACAATCACACCATCTACCAGAAGACATTAGAGAAACGCATATACAAATCCTCTTCACTTCTCAATATCGCTAGCTAGCTAGTTCACATGCTGATTGATATTAGTCCTACAGTGTTAGCTATGTAGCTAAATTTAGCCACCAAACCACACACACACACACACAAGATTTAACCCAGCTCCAGGACATACTGCTGAGAGATTCTCTACTACTCACAGTGATGGTGTGGCCCTCAGGGGCCTCCAGTAACCAAGTACAGCGGCTGGGGCTGGGGTAGAGGTTAGGGTAGGCAGGGCTGGAGATTACACCTCCCTGTCCGGTCTGCCAACCACCACATTCTACAGGGAGGTAAGGAGACAGAGGTCGAGGTTAGGAGCTAGACACAATGGCTGAGTAAAAAGGTCAATGTTTGAGAAGGCAGGATTATACCTCCTTCCCCAGTCTACCAACCACCACACTATATAGGGAGATGAAGAGGTTATGAAGTTTGCAATGCTACATTTCATATCTTGATGCCTTAGTGGAGCATCGATCTGTGCCTGATATCCCTCAGAATAAAACTAGTGGTGCTTGGACCACATGATGTTGAGTTTAGAGGCATTGAGGAACTGTACGTGAGAGATGGGGCTAAGCTCACCGGAGAATAAGTACTTGGCTTTGAAGCCCAGGTCTCCTATAGCTTGGTTGGTCTGGAAGTGGACCCAGAGTTCAGGGGTGGACACCACCAGGGGAATCATCGGAGTGGTCTGGCCACAGAACTGGGCCAGCAGCTCCCCGCTAGAGTCACCTAGGAAGGGAAGATGCACAACATCCACACAGTTACACAGCTTGTTTATGGGGATCAGTTACAGAACGGTTAGGCACATAATCACTTGTCTTTATCCCTTAGGGGAAATTTCCCAGACACAGATTACGATTAGTCCTGGAATAAAAAGCAAGCTCAATGAAGGATCTCCATTAAAAGTGCTTTTTAGGGCCTCCCGAGTGGCGCAGTGCTAGAGGAGTTACTACAGACCCGGATTCATTCCCGGGCTGTGCCAACAACGGGCCGTGGACGGGAGTCCCATAGGACGGCACACAATTGGCCCAGCGTCATCCGGGTTAGGGGAGGGTTTGGCAGGTGGGGCTTTGCGTGGCTCATCGCGGTCTAGCGACTCCTTGTGGCGGGTTGGGTGCCTGCAGGCTGACCCCGGTCGCCAGTTGAACGGTGTTTCCTCCGACACATTGGTGCGGCTGGCTTACGGGTTAAACTGGCGGGTGTTAAGGCGTGTCCACTTAGGCGGGTCATGTTTCGGAGGACGCATGACTCCACCTTTGCCTCTCCCGAGCCCGTTGGGGAGTTGCAGCGATGAGGCAAGATTGAAAATTGTGGAGAAAAAAGGGGTCAAATTTAAATGCCAAAAATATATATATATTTTTTTTCTACGGCTATGCTTAAATCTGTGTCTGTGAAACCGCCCCAATGAGTAGTTATTTTGGATACGAACACAAACATTCTTCGATTAGCAAAACGACACATCCAGCATTGTGACTCACCGAGGCGGAACTCTATGTAGTCGGACTCGCAGGTCTGATGGTTCTCCAGGTGCAGGTCTTCTAGGATGACCACGATGGACGAGTTGATTTGTGTAGGGTTCTGGATCAGCCACTCACAGTTCAGGTTGTTGCTGTAGTTAGAGGTGAGGTAGCCCGGGGAGGTGAAGTTACCTCCAGCTGGGTCACTGAGGATGCCACCACACACTATGGAGAAGGACATAGAGGTTTAGAACAAGAAAGCACTGAAGGGTATTTTAAATGTATGATATTTCCCTTGAGAGCAGTTCTGATAATTCAAATCCAAATGTTAACATCCCTATGAGGATGGCAACACACTTCACACATTAAAGACATGCTTTGCATTAAAAGTGTCTTTAAATGTCTTTGAAAGAGGTCAAAACGGCAATGGCCGCCTTTATTATTAACCCTTATTAAACCCTGAGAGAATCTTATACTTAGATCTTATACTGAACACCCTGGGGAAAGTTGCGAGGGAGACGAGAGTAAAGCTGTACTCACATGCATCTTCATTGGAGGAGTAGGTAGCTGTAAAGCCTCCATTGGAGACAGAGGAGTCGGTACGGAACACGACAGTCATGGTGTTGCCCGACGCCTTAACCTGGTAGCCTGTTGGCACGGTGCCACACAGCCGCTCGATATGAGGGGCGGTTACCGACACGCCGTTTAACACCTGAGGGAGGAGAACCACGCCATCAGAACCAGTTAGAACAATTAGAACGGCATTAGAACCAATAAAGTCATACTGGAAGCATGGAAAGGCCGGGCTGATTATGTGCTAGAAGGATTGAGTAGATTTTAGTCCCTAGATGATATGACTGCACAGCAAACGGAGGCAAATGTGAAAATAAATCAACACACCGACTTAAAGGATGAAAAAGTGAACCTAAAAGAAGAGAAGCTGAAAGATAAGTGGGACCCACATCCACATAGTCGGCGTAGCAGCTGCTGCTGCTGGTGCCCTCCAGCCGAAGGTCGTTGATGGTGAGAGTGACCCTTCTCCCCGGGACCACAGTGATCTCCCAACGGCACGTACGGCCGTGAGGGTACAGGTTGGGATAGTTAGGGGACGAGATGGTCCCCGAGGGAGCGTTCAGCTCACCTCCACACACTGTAGGGGAAAGAACGGGTTGTTAACATCAACACAGCTTATTAACTTCTACTGTCAGTCAGTCATTTTCACTGCTAATACCAATACTACACAAAGCTATGACACAGAAATCACACACAAGCTCAGTTTTCAGACCTTCCCCTTTTCCACATTTTGATACGTTACAGCCTTATTCTAAAACAGATAAAATCTTGTTTTTCCTCATCAATCTACACACAATACCCCATAATGACAAAGCGAAAACAGCTTTTCAAAAACCTTTGCTAATTTATAAGAAATAAAACCAGATACTTTATTTACATAAGTAGGACCTCAGACTAGGATGAAGGTTCACCTTCCAAAAGGACAATGACCCTAAGCACACAGCCAAGACAACGCAGGAGTGGTTTAGGGACAAGTCTCTGAAGAATGGGAGAAACTCCACATATACAGATGTGCCAAGCTTGTACCCAAGAAGACTCAATTCTGTATTCACTGCCAAAAGGTGCTTCAACAAAGTACTGAGTAAACAGTCTGAATAGTATATGTGTGATAGTTTTTTTATTTGTAATACATTTGCAAAAATGTCTAAAAATTGTTTTTTGCTTTGGTCATCATGGGGTATTGTGTGTACATTTTAGAATAAGGCTGCAACGTAACCAAATATGGAAAAAGTAAAGAGTTCTGAAAACTTTCCGAATGCACTGTAAGTCTTAAATGAATTGACTTTTACCTTCCACACTGGCCACAAAGGACAGAGTGAATCCAGGGGCATTTACACTGCTGTCGCTGACAAACTTGACATAAGCAAAGCTGTCTCCTGTGTCCATAGGGCTAGGTATGCTGTTTCCACAATGCTTTCCCAGGAAGCGCCCTGGAACAGCACATACCGGCAACACATTCGTCACCTTTTATTTCATCACATTAGACAAAATGAATTACACAAATTGACAAACTGAATTAGACTTCTTAGAAAAGAGATGTGACACAACTATGTGCACACGCCACTGTCATTTTTAGGCAGAACATTGCTAGAAACATGTCAAGAATCCGTAAACATAGAACAGGGTACCTGAGGCATTGTACTCTCGTATCTCGACATAGTCACTGCTGCAGTCTACTGTGCTCTGCAGGCTGAAGTTGTTGAAGCGGATGGTGAGGTAGTGTCCTGTAGGGCCCTCCAGGTACCACTCACAGGATGAGCCATCTGGGTAGTTCGCAGGGAAACCTGGGCTCTTGAGGTTAACACTCTGGCCAGTGTATGTGCCTCCACACGTGGCTGTGTTGGATTGAAAAGACAAAAAAAAACTGAGATTGAGATCCGGGTCATTCCAAGTATCTCCTGTATCTTGTAGAAGAGGCAGCAAAATACACCTGCTTTCTGAGATACGTTTGATACTGTAACATGCCCACTGAAAGGGTTAATGGTCTCTGTAGGTGGTGAAGTGTATTTGAGTGAGTGTGGGAGCGTGTGCGAGACTGTACTAGGGAGTGTGGAGGAGTGGGTTGATTCTGTTCGAGTTACACACTCACCGATGGAGTACTTGGCCTTGAAGCCCTTGTGTGTGATGCTGTTGTCTGTGCGGAAGCGCAGGTACATGGTGGAGCCAGTGGAATGCTCGGTAGAGGGCCTGGTGTTGCCACATAGTTTTGCGAGGGAGTTAGCGTCAGAGGTGGCACCATCACGAAGCTCAACGTAGTCATAGAAACAGCTGACGACAAAACATTGGGGGTAAATCTCATGAAATTGTTTTCTTCAAAAAATGTAACAACAGAACGGTACAATATATAGCTCTTGGATCCAATCTATTAGAAACACTATTATACTCTGTACTCATATATAAGAAACATGACATAAGAACTTATAACAAGTACAAGTAAAAAGAAACATGATGAAGAATTACAACATGACGATGATATCAAATGGGACATTTTCATACTTGGACGTAGGCTCGATGTCGAATTCATCATCAAAGTCGATCTGGACAGACTCCCCGTTGGGCACGGTGATGACCCAGATACAGTCCATGTTCTGGGGGTAGTTCTGGGGGTAGTTGGGTGACGTGATATAGCCTGGAGGGTCGGAGTCACTCAACACAATGCTTCCTCCACAAGCTACAGGAGGAGAGAACATGCATGTGATTAGGAAAGGTGTTTTCTCACATACACTTTTGACTTCTATGCTCTTAAGCACAAAATACAGTGATGTCTCAATCATGTAAAAACATACATTAGAGTGTTTCTATTTAAACCTTTGATTGTCTGTGTTATAAATATTTTTATAACAATTTACTGTTATTACAGTCTCACCCTGGCTGTGGGCCTCAAAGATCAGCTTGAAGCCACTGCCCTCGTTGGTGGCGTCTGAGATGAATCGTATGTGGAGGTTGTTGTCTGTTGTCTGGGTGATGGAAGGGGGGCTGGTGCCACACAGACGACCCCCCAGAGAGGGGGCTGAGGCATCCGGACCGTTCCTCAACTAAGATAGACAGGCGGCGGGTTAAACACACACACGGGCACACACACACACACACACAGTAACGCACGCACACACACAGAGGGGTAAGGGTAATGTTACAATCCATATCACTCCCTGGGTAAATTGAATCTGTCAGAGCAAATCACTCTTCCAGGATATAACAAGGTGTAGTATATTATGTGTAGTGAAGTATATAACTGTGACTTTCAAAATTATTTAGGAGACTGGTTAATTCACTATATAAACTCAGCAAAAAGGAACGTCCTCTCACTGTCAACTGCGTTCATTTTCAGCAAACTTAACGTAAATATTTGTATGAACATAACAAGATTCAACAACTGAGACATAAAACTAAACAAGTTCCACAGACATGTGACTAACATAACTGGAATAATGTTTCCCTGAACAAAGGGGGGTCAAAATCAAAAGTAACAGTCAGTATCTGGTGTTGTCACCAACTACATTTACAGTGCATCTCCTCCACATGGACTGCACCAGATTTGCCAGTTATTGCTGTGAGGTGTTACCCCACTTTTCCACCGAGGCACCTGCAAGTTCCTGGACATTTCTGTGAGGAATGGCCCTAGACCTCACTCTCCGATCCAACAGGTCCCAGATGTGCTCAATGGGATTGAGATCCGGGCTCTTCGGCTGGCCATGGCAGAACACTGACATTCCTGTCTTGCAGGAAATCACACACAGAACGAGCAGTATGGCTGGTGGCATTGTCATGCTGGAGGGTCATGTCATGATGAGCCTGCAGGAAGGGTACCACATGAGGGAGGAGGATGTCTTCCATGTAATGCACAGGGTTGAGATTGCCTGCATTGACAACAAGCTCAGTCCGATGATGCTGTGATACACCGCCCCAGACCATGACGGACCCTCCACCTCCAAATGGATCCCGCTCCAGAGTACAGGCCACAGTCTAAGGCTCATTCTTTGGACAATAAACGCGAATCCGACCATCACCCCTGGTGAGACAAAACCACGACTCATCAGTGACCACGATTAACAAGATTATCTGGTCTGATGAAACCCAAGATTGAACTCTTTGTTCTGATTGCCAAGCGTCACGTCTGGTGGAAACCTGGCACCATCCATCCCTACGGTGAAGCATGGTGGTGTCAGCATCATGCTGTGGGGATGTTTTTCAGCGGCAGGGACTGGGATACTATTCAGGATCGAAGGAAAGATGAACGGAGCAAAGTACAGAGAGATACTTGATGATAACCTGCACCAGGGCGCTCAGGACCTCAGACTGAACCGAAGGTTCACCTTCCAACAGGAAAACGACCATAAGCACACAGTCAAGACAACGTCCCAGAGTGGTCCAGCCAGAGCCCGGACTTGAACCAGATTGAACATTGCTGGAGAGACCTGAAAATAGCTGTGCAGTGACACTGCAGAGAAGAATGGGAGAAACTCCCCAAATACAGGTGTGCCAAGTTTGTAGCGTCATACCCAAGAAGACTCAAGGCTGTAATCGCTGCCGAAGGTGCTTCAACAAAGTACTAAGTAAAAGGTCTGAATTAGTTACATAAATGTGATATTTCATTTTAATATATTTGCAAACTTTTCTAAAAACTTGTTTTTGCTTTGTCAGTATTGTGTGTTGAATGATGAGGGGGAAAAACAATGTAATACATTTTAGAATAAGGCTGAAACGGAACAAAATGTGGAAAAAGTCAAGGGGTCTGAATAGTTCCCAAATGCACTGTATCTCACCTCTAGGTAGTCTCCAGAGCTGCAGGCGGTGCCGAAGCCCTGGACCTGGAACGGGCTCTGGATGTTAACAGACACTCTGAAGCCTGGGGTCACCATCACGTGCCAGCTACAGTCCAGATTGGACGGGTAGTTCTCGGGGTACCGCGGAGTGGAGAGTACACCCCTGTCCACGTGCAGCAGACCACCACAACCTAGAATGAGAATTAGAAAACAATAACTTTATTGTCACTTGTCAAAGAGATACTGAGAGTTTTCTTTTTCCTTTAGATAAATACAGTCAATGATATCATCCTCTATGAAATAAAAATGATCTGCATTTGTCAAAGTCAAAGAGAAACAGAATCCAGGAAGATCAAAAACCTGATACAAACCAATATGAAATCAACAGCCTGGGATTTTCACCAATAAGACACAAGCAAGGTTAAGAGAATGAGATGTGAACCGATGACACATTAGCAGGGCAAACGACATGACATGTCAACCAAGTTAGCAGGGTCAACAACCTCCAGTGATTGGACTGCTTCAGAGAGGGTTGTGAGTGAGCTCACCCTTGGAGTAGGAAGCGTTGAAGCCCTTCCCGGAGACGCTGCTGTCTGAGGTGAAGCGGAGGAACATGGAGTCCCCTGTAGAGTGGATGGGACCAGGCAGCTCACGGCCACACACAGTGTTCAGCAGGGGGGACAGGTTGGTTTCACCTGGGGGACGAGAACACACAATGGGGGTAAACATTAGGAACACAAAGGAAAGGACATGCAGTGTTCACTGAGGAGACGTGTCCATTTGCTTAGCTAAAACATAAACACACTGTACAGTGTTGTGGTTGTGACATACGGTCTCCCAGACACTAGAAAGTAAACCTCAATGTTTTACACTTCACACAAAGCTGATTAACCAGTAGTCTAGTATAAAGGTCTTACTAAACCATGGTCATGTTCAGCTTGCACGAAACAGAACACAGAGTGAAACAAACAGGCACCATCTGATTTTGTCCAATGAGAAATAATTGCTTTTTTGCTACAGTGTGGCCTAATGAACAGGATCCAGGCCCCTCTCTCACTCACCATCCCTGATGACCAGGCTGTCAAAGTAGCAGGTGGGGTAGTCCTCCATGTCCATAGACAGCAGGTTGAACTCCACAACAGAGTTAGGGGAACGAATGACCCAGGTACACTCCAGGTTAGCGTCATAGCTGTCTGGCCAGCCGGGGGAGAAGAGGAACCTGGGGCTGTCACCTGGCATCAGAGCCCCCCCACAGGCACCTACACACAGAGAAGAGAAGAGAGATAGAAATCAGTATAGTAACACAGATGAATGGGTGCACGGGCATGTGCACAAATACTCACTGGCTTAAACACACACCTGGTGCTATGGTGGGCAGGGGTCCAGAGCTCTGTATGGCTGACCATTCAATGAGGAAGCCTCTTCCCCCCACCACAGTGTCCGACTGGAACTCTAGAGTCACGGTGCTGCCGGAGCTACTGACCGAGGCGGGCAGGGATAGACCGCAGAACTTCCCAAGGGAGTAGGCGTGGATGTTGGGCCCATCAAATATCTGACCACACACAGAGAGAGGTTAGAGGTTATGAAAAAGACTGGTTTATGGGTTCTTATATAACATTTGTATTTTATTATTCATGTTCACAGTGAGTTTTTCAAGGATGATCGTGATCTAACATTTCCTAATATCAAAACGAAGATGACTTTCGGGATGTTTTGAATTCTATTGAAGGAAGAGGTTGTCATTTCAAAAGAATCAGTCGCCTCGACGACGCACACCTTAAGCTGGTCATAGTAGCAGTCGTACAGGTCCTCGATGTCCATGTCTAGGAAGTGGATCTGTATGTAGTCGTCTCCAGGTACAGTGATGGTCCAGCGGTAGTCTGCGTTGTTGGGGTACGTCCGGGGGTACAGTGGAGACGCTATCTGTCCTGACGTACCTGTGATGTCATTCCCATACACTGGAGAAGGCGAGAACACATATCCTGTGTTTAGCATACCGAGTATGGCTGGAACGCATCTAAAGCCAAAGTACTGTATCTTGTCATTGAAAGCGTTTGTGCATCAGTAGAAGAAGATAGAGCATCGACAGAGATGTGATGCCGGGCATGGAGTTAACAGAACGGAGAAAGCATCTGAAGAGATGCATTGTGTCATCGAGAGAGTGGGTTGAACAGTAAGAGACTACGGCCATCAGTAGAACACGCGCATGCACGCGCCCACAAAAACCCAACACACACTCACAGTGGGAGAAGGTAGCTCTGAATCCAGCTCCACTGAGAGAGGAGTCTGAGCGGAACTTGACCCACAGGATGTGGCCAATCAGAGACGTGTAGTTGGAGGGGAGGGAGACCCCACAGAACCGACCAACCAGAGCGCCTGTGGAGTTTCCCTCCCGGATCTCCAGGTAATCATTGCTACAGTCAGAACTCTGCTGCAGCTGGAACATACTGGCACAGGAGAAGTAAATAATAACTATTAGCTTAGTCATTGATGTGTGACGAACTATTTAATAACACTGTTATAACCACTGTATTTACAACTTATTCCATGGTGAAAGAACATATTATTTAATGTTCTTCCCTGAGGCAATGTCTTAAAGTATAAGAAATATTCAGAATATGTAGAAGATGCAATATGGAGGCATTTGATCATGTAATAACCCATGTAATAACCCGTGCAATAAGTATAGGAGACTCACATGAAGGAGAGCTGGAGGCGGTTGCCGGGGGAGCTGGTGATGGTCCAGACACACTCCACGTTGGGAGGGTAGGCATCAGGGTAGTTAGGACTGTTAAAGGCCCCTGTCTCCATGAGCAAGTCCCCTCCACAGCCTAGGAGAGGAAGACGGGGTTAGGATTAGTGAGAGGAGGATTAAGAGTTAGTCGCTGTCAGAACTGATCACTGTCAAATGATATGGAGATTTCCAAAAAGATAAGCAATAGGCAGCAGTAGATGTGTGGAATCAAACTCCATTTCTGAAGGTACTTTAAGACCTTATGTGACACAACCATTGGGTCCCACTAATAGACGCATTACTTGAGGTGGAGCCAGTGTAGGTTGCTCTGAAGCCCTTCATGGCGACAGAGGAGTCAGAGACAAAGTTGACGACCAGGGCGTTGCTGAACGATGTGACTGGGTGAGGGATCTCAGTGCCACAGTAACGACCTGAGGGGAAAATAAATATCACCACAACTAACATGGAAAACGTCATCTACCATTGTGTTGGAGTAGTAATCAGTAATACTTCGACACAGTATTTTTTTCATGTTAAAGGCCACGTGCTGCAACAATGACATTAACCTGGTGGGTTAATTTGCTTTTATGAGCATGTTACGGTACAGCCACAGCGTACCAATTTAGGAGGTGATCAGTGCTCAAATCTGCCATTTTCCACCATGTACAGTTACGAGTGTAAAGGGTTACACAGTCCTTGTTATATCTCGTTCTTGTTAATATTATTCTATAGTATGTAGCCTCAGAGGACCAGTATCCACTGTGTAGCACTGATCTGTATTATTATAGATTATTTATTTTCTGTAACATGACCTTACCAATGACTGGTGCCATGTAGTTATCCCCATCTAGGATCTCCACAGCGTCGTGGGAACAGTTGGAGTTGAGACTCTCCAGTTCAAAGTCCGTAAACGACAGGGTCACATGGTTGACTGTGCATTGGGTAGAGTGTGGAAAGAGAAAACAAGACACAGCATCACTTCAGTTTGTTACAGATAACTATCAATTACATTGCAATATAAAAACAAAGTATCACTGGTTAATACAAATACCAAAGCTGGCAGGCCATTGAAATGAATGGGAGTTGTGGTGCAGTGGATCGAGTGGTGTGTATCTGTGATGTGATTGGCTAACTCACATGGCAACTGAGCCTTGATGATCCAGCTGCAGTTCTGATTGGCTGGGTAAACAGCAGGGTACCGTGGCGATGCGATGGCCCCACCCACGTCATCTGTCAAGAAGGTGGCTCCACAAGCTGAGAGAAATAAAAGTTTCTTACCAAAAAGAATCCAAACCAAAATCTACACTTTTATAACAAAATGTGTTTTAAAAACATATGTTTTTCAATGTTGGAACAGACTTCGTCCACATAAATATTTTTAGAATAAACCAGAAATGTGTTCAATGTCTCAATAACGGCTAAGAGAGGTAAAGTATATGTATCAATATTTGTATCTATTGCCGCGCCAGCTGTGCTGATGACCCACCCTCGGAGAAGGTGGCGGCAAAGCCCCGGTGGTTGAGGCTGGCATCAGACCTGAACCGCACAAAGATGGTGTTCTGGGTGGAGGTGATGGGGGCGGGCCGTGTCTGACCACACACTTGACTCAGCAGCGGAGCAGATATACTGGGCCCATCATAGATCTACACACACACACACACACACACACACACACACACACACACACACACACACACACACACACACACACACACACACACACACACACACACACACACACACACACACACACACACACACACACACACACACACACACACACAACGTAAAGGTGAGAAGTTGATATTCAGAATGGTAAATATGGAATAATTTCTGTTTCCTGTAGTTCAATGAAGTGAAAAAATGACATTCACCAGCTCTTTATTTAATTTTTTTAATGTTTATTTAACTAGGCAAGTCAGTTAAGAACAAATTCTTATTTACATTGACGGCCTAGGAACAGTGGGTTAACTGCCTTGTTCAGGGGCAGAACGACAGATGTTTACCTTGTCAGCTCGGGGATTCGATCTAGCAACCTTCGGTTACTGCCCAACGCTCTGACCACTAGGCTACCTGCCTGACTCATACAGGGGCTTTTCAAAGGATAACTATTCTGTTGGCTACCTCAACGCAGTATTTCATAGCAGCTTGGATCTTACACACTGAATGCTCTTTCGCATAGACTGAATTCTACTTGTTTCCCTGAACAGAATCTGTAGCACTAGCTTTTGTCACCGACAACTAGGGCACTTGACCAGAGGGACATCAGGGTGTTAGCATTCACATCATTTCAGTAGTACTATCTGCCCTTCACTGTGTTAACAATGGGCCCTGGAAGATGACAAGAAGACGGCCAAACCACAGAGAGACAAAGAGCTCTGGACTGTTCGCGTTTTGTCTCTCTGTGATGGGGGGGGATGGGAGGATGGTGACAAAGGCCACAACGGCAGAGGCAGTGGGAGGGACAGATTGGAAACTGCCCTCAGAACAGCGGTTGATATTTCAATAGAATGTCTCAGTGTTCAGATGCCACGTTTCTTTCAGAGGACCTTGACATCTGTTAGTGTGGACTTGCCAACGCCGTGACATTGAGAGAGATACTGGCATAAAGACACTAGAACCACAACCACATTCCTCGTTTCCTCCTCATCCCAGGAGTAATAATACCATACACACGTTATCATTCAGAAAGTAAGTCACTCACAGCTACATGGTCCCACTGGCACGTGGAGTGGAGCTCTATGTCCAGGTCAGTGAAGTTGAAGAGGACCCGGTGGCCTACGTCCACTGAGATGGTCCAGGAACAGTCCACCGTGTTGGGGTAGTTGGCGGGGTAATTGGGGGAGTGGATCTCTCCACTGGGGGCCTTGATCGGACCTCCACATCCTAGGGAGGAAGAGAGGAGAGGTGGGGAGGAAGCGGGATTTGGTGAAAACCTGTGTGTTTGTGTGTATGTGCAGTACAGTATGCGTCTACAGCCCACTATCACCCACCTCCCTGGACCTCGACCCAGCTGGCATTGAATCCTCGGCCACTGACGTAGGGGTCAGACTTGAAGCGGACTGTGACCATGTTCCCTGTGCTGGAGACCTGGAGGGGGCTGGAGGTGGTGGTGCAGAGCTGGGCCAGCCTCGGGGCTGAAAGGTCAGGGCCTCCGTATACCTGTGGAAAGACAGGGGTTAGAGATGAAGGGTTAGAGGTTCAGGTGTTAAGGGTTATGGAAGATACAGTTAAATGGTGGTGGTGGACAGAGAGCTGACAGGTCTGGACCTAGTGAAATTCTTGTGTTCCAAGCTCCAACAGTGCAGTAATATCTAACAATACACACTAGTCTAAAAGTAAAATAATGTAATGAAGAATTATTATAGTGTGAGCAATGTGCTAATGTTATGGGATGTATAGATATTATGGACAGTATGTCAATATAATATGTAGTATATCTGAAGAATACTTGGATAGAACAGTATATATACAGCATAAGTGGACTGGAATACAGTATATATACAGTATATATATATATGAAATAGGTAAAACAGTATGTAAACATTAAAGTGATCAGTGTTCCATTCAATATGTGTAGATGAAGGGGAGGAGACAGATTAAAGAGGGATTTTAAAGACTTGAGACAATTGAGACATGGATTGTGTATGTGTGCCATACAGAGGGTTAATGGGCAAGACAAAAGATTTAAGTGGCTTTGAAAGGGGTATGGTGGTAGGTGCCAGGCTCCCTGGTTTGAGTGTGTCAAGAACTGCAACACTGCTGGGTTTTTCACGCTCACGTTTCCTGTGTGTATCAAGAATGGTCCACCACCCATAAGACATCCAGCCAATTTGACACAACTGTGGAAAGCATTGGAGTCAACATGGGCCAGCATCCCTGTGGAACGCTTTCGGACACCTTGTAGGTTCCATGCCCCGACGAATTAAGGCTTTTCTGTGGGCAAAAAGGCGATGCAACACAATATTAGGAAGTTGTTCCTAATGTTTTGTACACTCAGTGTACATACAACCTGATGTAGCAACAACGGGCCATTGAAGGGAACAAAGACCCTACAGAATACATATTCGGACTGTCACTGCATATATAGAGCTGAGGTTCACTTAACTATGTTCATATCCTTATCTATGCTCATTTGTCTGGTTTAAAAATAGGACATATGGGAATCAAATTAGCTAATTGTCAGACCATCCTTCACATGTGTTGCTGGACTACAGATGGTTTCCTCAATAACAAACATCTTTGGTCAGTTACAGGACAGGAAGAAGCAGCTGATAACCACATGATGATGAAGTGACATTTGTGGGACGTTAGGGTGTGGCACCAGCCTTTGGGATTGTGGGTAGTTTGACAGTGGTCGGGGCTAGTCCAGCATTGGAGGCAGTTGGACCAGAAAAAGGCCAGCTAGCTAGCTCCCTAAGCTGTGATTTCCAGGTCAGTTCTGCCCCACTGGCTCCATTCACTGTTCTGTCTGGTGGAAGTCAGCATTCCACTGGCGTGAGCTACTCTGCGCTAGGGCCTCTGGGTACAGCTAGCACAGGAGGGAGTACAACACAACTCTGGCAGAATCAAATACATACTCCCTAAGAGCCACACCAACACACACATTGACACACCACACACATTACCTCCAGTACGTCATAGTTGCAGTCAGGGTGGTACTCCACATCAAACTCATAGATGGTAATGGTGATGCTGCTTCCTGTGGCAGTCTGAATGTACCAGAAACACTCTCTGTTGTCGGGGTATCTGTTGGGGTATCCTGGGCTGTTGAAGGAACCCGTGGGACCAGATAGATCCCCACCGCAACCTGTAGGGGGCCACACTGAGTCAGTGAGGCTGATGGAGACAAGGGGTGGATCCCACTAATCTCTCCTTTAACCTGAGGTGTATACTTGCTCACCACTTCCCATACATGTAAAAGCATTGGATTGTTGAAGCTATGGGTTAGTTGGAGTTTCCACCATATTTGCTATACCAGTCCTTTCAAATCATTGACGGGAAATGAACAAGTGCAAGACAGGAGGAAAGAGGTAATTGGGACACAGTGATAAGAGATGCTGGTTAGTGTTGGTCACAGAGACTAATCATGACAACAATCCACCTGTCATTAAGGTGTGTAATTTCATACAGTATTTATACAGTTGATTACCAACTTAACAGATCCTGTCCATACTGTATGAGGTGTTACCATACTACACCAATGCAATTACACAGAGCAATTTACCTCTAGTAGGGGGCAAACAAACTAGATCATCGACATGTTCCTGCAAAAGTCATGCTGTTGTCACAATATTAAACATGAACAAGATTAACCATGATGATAACATGTTCACATGAGTTGGCAACGCAACATTAACCAAACAGATGCACATTCCCCAAAACCTTGACTGCCAGAGCATGTCCTATTTTTCCATAAAGACACATGGACCTCACTAAACACTTCACACGGATATGTGTTTGCAGGGCTTGGAAGATCCTAGTGGGCTCAACATAGGAGGGCTAACGACGTTGAGAGTCCAGGTAAAGAATGAGGGGTGTTGCACCTCTGTTGGTGTTATTGTGTGGTGGTCGGACTGGGGCAGAGATCGAGGGGATATTCACAGGGAATGAGATCACTTCTGAGATACATGTGGAGGGAGAGAGGGCAGAAAGTCAGGAAGCTAATAGTCAAGTCCTAGAAGACTCGGGGAGAAGCTGCCAGCCTGACATTTATTTTACTGATAAAGATAGAAGGAATGAAGGCCAGGCTGAAAGCGACCGAGGAGGACTTAAGCAGCTAGGTGTCTACAGTGGCTGTCCTACAGACTGAGATCAAATGTATCAAATGACTATTTAACCCGTTAGACCTGTTATTTTTCTCTTTTAAAAATAAATAATGGATTCAAAATTGGCTGATTCATAAACTGAGCTCACCTTAACTCTCTGCTGTTTTGTCCATTATGGTTAAGGTCTGTAATGTCTCAAACGATGGCCCTTAAAAACACTTCTACTTACAATACAACGGCTCAAGCATTGGAGTTGAGTGCCAGCGTGAGGCAGGTGGAGCCTAGTTGAGTCTGAAAGCTCGCTAAAGCTTACATCCCAACTGAGCACCACAGTGGTTGAGCTCAGGGACTTGAAGGCCAGACTGACAGGGGCGGAGTCTACAGTGGCTACCCTACAGACAGTGAATGAAGGTAATACGAAATTCATAGATTTACACTACGCCCTTTCAATAATCGGTCTTGAAAGCTTGCTATTCATATTTCTCCAGGTCTTACATCTCTCTTTCTTTCTCTCTCTCGGAGGACCTGAGCCCTAGAACCATGCCCCAGGACTACCTGACATGATGACTCCTTGCTGTCCCCAGTCCACCTGGCCATGCTGCTGCTCCAGTTTCAACTGGCCTGGGCCCTAGGACCATGTCCCAGGACTACCTGACATGAGGACTCCTTGCTGTCCCCAGTCCACCTGGCCATGCTCCTGCTCCAGTTTCAACTGTTCTGCCTTACTATTATTCAACCATGCTGGTCATTTATGAACATTTGAACATCTTGGCCACGTTCTGTTATAATCTCCACCCGGCACAGCCGGAAGAGGACTGGCCACCCCACATATGCTCTCTCTAATTCTCTCTTTCTTTCTCTCTCTCGGAGGACCTGAGCCCTAGGACCGTGCCCCAGGACTACCTGACATGATGGCTCCTTGCTGTCCCCAGTCCACCTGACTGTGCTGCTGCTCCAGTTTCAACTGTTCTGCCTTATTATTATTTGACCATGCTGGTCATTTATGAACATTTGAACATCTTGGTCATGTTCTGTTATAATCTCTACCCGGCACAGCCAGAAGAGGACTGGCCACCCCACATAGCCCGGTTCCTCTCTAGGTTTCTTCCTAGGTTTTGGCCTTTCTAGGGAGTTTTTCCTAGCCACCGTGCTTTTACACCTGCATTGTTTGCTGTTTGGGGTTTTAGGCTGGGTTTCTGTACAGCACTTTGAGATATCAGCTGACGTACGAAGGGCTATATAAATAAATTTGATTTGATTTGATTTGATTTGATCCCAACTGGGCATCACAGTGGCTGAGCTCAGGGACATGGAGAGCCAGATGGGGGAGCTGAAGCAGAACATTACATTGTTACCTGCATTCTACAATCTCATTTACCGAGTCTGTGGTCATGACAGTTAGTTTATTTAAAGATTGCGAGTATCATTTCCATTCCAAATCGTACAGTATTATCCCCCGAGCATACGGTATTCACAAGCTGTCAAATTCTGATTTACGATTGTTATTAATGATCTGTATATTATCAATGTGTTCATTAATTTCATCAAACATTTTTAACGTTGAAAGGGTTAGGCTAACTTCCTTTCCCAATGTGTGGATGAAATATGCTAATATTGTAGCTGTTCACTATAGTTTGTTACAGCATTTAACATGAGTGATTATATCACTCAAGTTCAAACACTCTGCAGGTACCCTGGCCAAACCAAAGGCGGCATTCTGTGGTCCTTCTGTAGCTCAGTTGGTAGAGCATGGCGCTTGTAACGCCAGGGTAGTGGGTTCGATCCCCGGGACCACCCATACGTAGAATGTATGCACACATGACTGTAAGTCGCTTTGGATAAAAGCGTCTGCTAAATGGCATATATTATTATTATTATTATATTATCATTCTTAGCTGGACGAGGTGTCGGGTACGTCGGACACCACCCTGATCTACAGCAAGATCTACAGCAAGACGCTTATAGCCCAAATACAGGTCCTATTTACATTGTGAATAATGAAGACAACTGCATTATGGTCTATTGCACAACTTGTCTACATTAATCTCTATCACTTCACATAATATTTTACGTTGCTGATGAAAAATGGTCAATTACTTGTAACTTCTAAGGGAAACAGCTCTGGCGACTGGGCTAGTGTATCGAATGGGATCACTGTGCAGTTGGAGGAAGGGAATGAGATCTATGTTCGTCTATGGGAATCTACATAGGTCTATGACAATCAAGATCATTTCAGCAACATCAATGGCATCCTGCTATTCACTCAGTAAATCTCAGTGTTGTGGAATATAAATAAAAGCAGGGGACCGAATGGCTAGTGAACAATTTGTAAAAATGATACTGTGTGTACACTGCATGTGTTGCAAATGGGAATGCAAATGTCCGTAATTGTGCAATGAAGAGCACAAACAATTCATCTGTAAACGACTTCCAGCTAATTACAACTTCTTCAATATTAACCAAATTGGAGTGTAATACTTGATGAAAAATCAACAGGAATGCTGGCCTCTAAACTTTGTGGCATCTCTTATCTTCCATAAGCCTCTTACAGCTTTCCAGGTAGTCTTGATCTAACTTTTCTTTTGGACTAGCTCCCCAGACTAGCTCCCAAGACTAGCTCCCCAGACTAGCTCCCAAGACTAGCTCCCAAGACTAGCTCCCAAGACTAGCTCCCCAGACTAGCTCCCCAGACTAGCTCCCCAGACTAGCTCCCAAGACTAGCTCCACAAACTAGCTCCACAGACTAGCTCCACAGACTAGCTCCACAGACTAGTTCCACAGACTAGCTCCACAGACTAGCTCCCCAGACTAGCTCCCAAGACTAGCTCCACAGACTAGCTCCACAGACTAGCTCCACAGACTAGCTCCACAGACTAGCTCCACAGACCAGCTCCACAGACCAGCTCCACAGACTAGATCCACAGACTAGATCCACAGACTAGCTCCACAGACTAGCTCCACAGACTAGCTCTGTGTTGTAAATAATTGAATATCCCTGAAACATGGGATTACTTTAAATTAGGAGTGTATTTTATGACAAATGCATATTCTACCACAAGCAGTCACATTTGACAATTTCTCTTGCCAATTCCCTCCATTCAGTCTTATACTAAATAATTCAACACAGAACACTTTGGCTGTACTTTAGGCCTATTTACAATGAATCGTCCAGTAACATTGAGTGTTTGGGCCAGGCCCTTCTCTATGTGGGAGTGTGGGCAGGGGGAGTTCCCAGAGTTGTTTGGGAAAGAAGTGAAGAGTAGGAACAGATGACATCATAATGGAACACAGCAGTAAGAGGAAGGGGGGCGTGGTATTTGTGGTCCCTCTCCGATCTAGCTAGTAAAACGTGATATTCATACTAACAGTCAGACCTGGTTTTAAATACTATTTGAAATATTTGCTCTAGCTTACCTGGAGTGCCAGATGGGCGGGTTTTGCTCGTCAAAAGTACTGCACTATGAAGGGAATAGGGTGCCATTTTGGACATAGAAAGTTTGATGTGTAAGGTTGTTATGGTTCTATTACCTATAGTCGTATTGTGATTGTGTTGTGCTACAAGAGTTAGTTGTGGTTGTGTTTGCGGTCTCACCGTTCTGGTACCAGAGCATCTGGAAGCCCGTCATGGCAATTGAGGAGTCAGTGCTGAACACCATATGAAGGGAGGAGCTAGTGGTGGTGTTAGCCGGAGGGGGCGTGCTCCCACAGTACGAGCCAATCAGAGGGGCTTGATCATTGGGACCATTGTACAGCTGGGGAAAATATCAAGACAGGTTAGGAACTGTTAGCTATTCTGAGAAAACTGAATAGATAAATAGAATAGAATAAAGCTACAAATACAAGCATACACATATTTGGCTAGCTTCACGGGACTTCAGAGCTACAGGAAATGTAGATAAATTCAAACATATGTACTAATAACCTGAAATATGGCTTCCTATTATAAACATACTGTATTAGTATAGTGGTGAGGTGGTGACAATGCAACAATAAGCTCCATTGTCTTGGCATGGTGTATTCTTATGTAACAGACCAGAACAGAGAGAGGGGAGGAGAGAGGAGATGAGATTAATGAATCCTGACATATTCTGAGGCCTGAAAGGGAGGTGGAAACTGGGGGGGGGGGGGTCTAATCTGAAAAAGGGCAGTGCCTTCAGAAAGTATTCACACTCCATGAATTTCTCCACATTTTGTTGTGTTACAGCCTGAATTTAAAATGGATTAAACAGAGATTTTGTGTCACTCGCTTAGAAACAATGCCCCTAATGTCAGTGGAATTATTCATCAAAAATTAAAAGCAAAATATTCAACACCTTTGTTATTACAAGCCTAAATAAGTTCAGCGGTAAAAAAGTTCTTAACAAGTCACATAATAAGTTGCATGGACTCACTCTGTGTGCAATATTTGTCACATGTGCCAAATACAGTGCAATTTTTAAGTAGAAAAAATAGGTATTAGGTGAACAATAGACAAGTAAGGAAATAAACAACAACAGTAAAAAGACAGTGAATAATAAGAGTAGCGAGGCAATATACAGTAGCGAGGCTATATACAGTAGCGAGGCTATATACAGTAGAGAGGCTATATACAGTAGCGAGGCTATATACAGTAGAGAGGCTATATACAGTAGCGAGGCTATATACAGTAGAGAGGCTATATACAGTAGAGAGGCTATATACAGTAGCGAGGCTATATACAGTAGCGAGGCGATATACAGTAGAGAGGCGATATACAGTAGAGAGGCTATATACAGTAGCGAGGCTATATACAGTAGCGAGGCTATATACAGTAGCGAGGCTATATACAGTAGCGAGGCTATATACAGTAGCGAGGCTATATACAGTAGCGAGGCTATATACAGTAGCGAGGCTATATACAGTAGCGAGGCGATATACAGTAGCGAGGCTATATACAGTAGCGAGGCTATATACAGTAGCGAGGCTATATACAGTAGAGGCTATATACAGTAGCGAGGCTATACAGTAGCGAGGCTATACAGTAGAGAGGCTATATACAGTAGAGAGGCTATATACAGTAGCGAGGCTATATACAGTAGCGAGGCTATATACAGTAGCGAGGCTATATACAGCAGTGATGCTATATACAGTAGAGAGGCTATATACAGTAGCGAGGCTATATACAGTAGCGAGGCTATATACAGTAGCGAGGCTATATACAGGCACCGGTTAGTTGGGCTGATTGAGGTAGTATGTACATGTAGATATTATAAAGTGACAATGCATATATGATAAACAGAGAGTAGCAGTAGCGTAAAAGAGGAGTTGGCGGGTGGTGGGTGTCGGGACACAATGCAGATAGTCCGGGTAGCCAATGTGTGGGGCACCGGCAGTCGGGCTAATTGAGGTAGTAATGATGTACTGGGCCATACGCACCACCCTCTCAAGTGCCTTGAGGTCGGAGGCCGAGCAGTTGCCGTACCAGGCAGTGATACAACCAGTCAGGATGCTCTCAATGTTGCAGCTGTAGAACCTTTTGAGGATCTGAGGACCCATGCCAAATCTTTTAGTTTCCTGAAGGGGAATAGGCTTTGTCGTGCCCTCTTTACAACTGTCTTGGTGTGTTTGGACTACCAAGGAACTTGAAGCTCTCAACCTGCTCCACTACAGCCCTGTCGATGAGAATTGGGTCGTGCTCGGTCCTCCTTTTCCTGTAGTCCATAATCATCTCCTTAGTCTTGGTTACGTTGACGGATAGGTTGTTATTCTGGCACCACCCGGCCAGGTCTCTGACCTCCTCCCTATAGGCTGTCTCGTCGTTGTCGGTGATCAGGCCTACCACTGTTGTGTCATCTGCAAACTTAATGATGGTGTTGGAGTCGTACCTGGCCACGCAGTCGTGTAATAGTGTATAATAGTGTATAATAGTGTATAATAGAGTATAATAATACGTGTTTAACATTCTTTTTAAATGACTACCTCATCTCTATAACTCGAACATACAGTTATTTGTAAGGTCTCTCAGTCGAACAATACATTTCAAACACAGATTCAACCACAAAGATCAGGGAGGTTTTCCTATACCTCGCAAAGGGCACCTATTGGTAGATGGGTAAAAGCAGACACTGATTATCCCTTTGAGCATGGTGAATTATTTATTACACTTTGGATGGTGTATCAATACACCCAGTCACTACAAAGATACAGGTGTCCTTCCTAACTCAGTTGCCAGAGAGGAAGGAAACCACTCTGGGATTTCACCATGAGGCCAATGGTAACTTTAAAACAGTTACAGAGTTTAATGGTTGTGGTAGGAGAAAACTGAGGATGGATCAACAAACTTGTAGTTATTCCCCAATACTAATGACAGAGAAAAAATAAGTAAACCAGTACAGAATAAAATATTCCAAAACATGCAAAGTGTTTACAATAAAAACACTACAGAAAAACATGTGGCAAAGAAATGCACTTTATGTCCTGAATACAAAGCATTATGTTTGGGGCAAATCCAACACAATACCACTCTTCATATTTTCAAGCATGGTGGTGGCTGCATCATGTTATGGGTATGCTTGTCATCGGCAAGGACAAAGGAGTTTTTCAGGATTAAAATAAACGGAATAGAGTTAAGAAGAGGCAAAATTCTAGAGGAAAACCTGGGTCAGCCTGCCTTCCAACAGATACTGGGAGACAAATTCACCTTTCAGCAGGACAATAACCTAAAACACAAGGCCAAACATACACTGGAGTTTCTTACCAAGACGACATTGAATGTTCCTGAGTGGCCTAGTTACAGTTTGACTTAAATCTATGGCAAGAATTGAAAATGTTTGTCTAGCAATGATCAACAACCAACTTGACAAGAAGAACTGAGACAGATGTCTCAAGTTGAGGGAGCGTGCAACTGGCACACTGACTGCAGAAATGTTCACCGAAGCTGTTGCCAGAGATTTGAATGTTAATTTCTCAGCCATAAGCCGCCTCCAATAATGAATAATTTTGCACGCCCAATTTTTCAGTTTTTGATTTGTTAAAAAAGTTTGAAATATCCAATAAATGTCGTTCCACTTCATGATTATGTCCCACTTGTTGTTGATTCCTCACAAAAAAATACAGTTTTATATCTTTATGTTTGAAGCCTGAAATGTGGCAAAAGGTCGCAAAGTTCAAGGGGGCCGAATACTTTCGCAAGGCACTGTACAGTGTTCTATGAGTAAAATACTTAGACTGGCACCATAAAGTTGCAGGTCTGTGGAATAGAGTAGAGGCAACAAAAACAGTGGTGAGATCAGCCTAGCCAAATAGAGGGGCAGCAGGAGGAGGTGAATTACCAGTCTCCAGGAAATCTAGACCCACACAGAATGAGTCTATTTAACAACAAGAGCCCATGATGTCATCCATGTGTGCTGGGGTTGTCATGGTGACCAGGGGGCGAGTTGAAAACAGCACTATTTTGTTTCCACAAAGACATTTATTTCCAGTGAGTGAGTTAGATGAAGAGCCATAGAACTCACTTGTATTATGTAAGCCATGAAAGGTCCGCCTTGTAGCATGTTCTAAGAAATTGGGTCTTCCTTGAAAATCATGTTAAAAGGAACCCCTGAAGAAAAAACCTGTGAGAACTTGTGCAGATCACAGGAAACTGTCTATCAACTACTTCCCATGCAGGTTTCAGTCACATTCTATTTCAACTCAGTCCAGGACACTAGTAACTATTGTACAGAGGAGAGAGAGCTGAAATCCAACTTCTCACTAAGAAATATATTTCAAAAAATTGCATCAAAAACTCACACCTATCAGGTAATGTCAAAAGTGTTGATGCATGTAGTGAGAACCAGTCACTGTGTACACTATCTCCAGAGTATAAGCAGAGTCAGCGGTCCATCTGTCTCCTGCTCCCTGTCCATGTGGTGAGTCAGTAGAGCACAGCAGAGGAAACTGATACTTCCTCCCAGAATTGAATAGGCCAACCCATCACCAATGACTACTAACACGCAACACTAATCACATGAAGGGGGTTCTGACCTCCTGACCTGACGATGCCTTTCCTGGAGTGATGTCATCCGGGAGAACAGAAAGCTCAGGCCAGGTCAACAGGGACAGTTTCTCAGTTTCAACCTCTATCATTAGATCCATTCAGTTTCCAAATGTTATGATGGTACTCTGATTAGAGTTCATTAAACCGCACTAGCATCACATTATCTTGCACTGTTTCCCAAAGGGCGCCACCCACCTTGACGTAGTCGAAACTACAGACGCTGGTCCCCTCCAGGTCAAAGGTCATGAAGGTGTAGTTGATGGTGTTGCCCATGGAGGCCTGGATGGTCCAGCTACACAGGGAGTTGTGGGGGTAGGTGTTGGGGTAGTTCAGAGACTCAATCTCCCCACGCGCCTGGTTGGCGATCAGCACACCTTGACAGTCTACGGAAGACAGATAGTGAGCTCATAGTAACGTGTTTAGTGAATTTAGAAGTATTCCATTTACTAGATTTCATGGTGATATAAGGATATATTTGCTTGTTACCAAAATATATTCCAATATTAAAAGGAAATAAATGTACATTGTGTTTTAGGACAGAAATGTCAAGCTTAAGCGTGAGAGACAACAAAAAGGCAAACGTTGTACTTTTCAACTGAGAGTCAAACTGAAAGTGTGTTATTTTTCCAGGAATAACTAAATAAATCTTCAGAGCAAAGCTGACCTCTCTGTATAAACCTAAGTGACAATTAGTGTTCCAGGGCCAGAATGAGAACATGAGTCCAGGGCCAAATTGGAAAGCGCTGTGACAGAAACAAAACAAGATAGACTTCACTAAGAGTGACCTCTTGTTCTTTCAGCATGACTTCCAGAAAGCCCATTTGACAACACTGACAATACGAACAAAAGCCAGTCCCCACTCTGACATTCTTTTGTAGTGCGAGTACCTCTGGCAACTTGGTCTCCTCACCTCACGAACCTCAAGAGTGCTTTCCCTAACCCCATTTCCATGGAAACCAAACAAAAGGCACCCTGGGATACCACTTGTAAGCCTCTTAGGTATGGTACGGCATGAACTGTAGTAAGTTTTACTGTATCTCAAGATTCAAATGTAACGATGTCAAAGTAAACATGTACAAAATTGGATAACAAGAAAGTAAAATGGAACATACAAAATGATAACAAAATCAACATGAGCGTACCAGCTCAAGCAGCAAACAGAGATGGCTGAAAGTCTTTGGAAAGCCAGATGGCTTATAATCACCCAACAGCTCCATTAGGACACGTTGACACATCAATTACATGGAGTGGCTACTGGGGAGGTATATTTGCGTAAAGCTAGACTCGTGTGTGTGTGTGTGTGTGTGTGTGTGTGTGTGTGTGTGTGTGTGTGTGTGTGTGTGTGTGTGTGTGTGTGTGTGTGTGTGTGTGTGTGTGTGTGTGTGTGTGTGTGTGTGTGTGTGTGTGTGTGTGTGTGTGTGTGTGTGTGTGTGTGTGTGTGTGTGCGTGTTTGAGAGAGATAGATGCTCACTGGTTGTATACATGGCCACGAAGCCTCCAGCTGCGACGACACTGTCTGTGCGTAGTTTCACATAGAGCTCACTCCTACTTGAGTTGATTGGGGCGGGCAACTGAGACCCACACAGGTTGGCCAGCTGTGGAGCATTAGTGCTGTTCCCATCGTACACCTACGGACAGACGGGCGGACGGATGGGCAGGCAGGCAGACAGACATTATGTTAGATATCGAAAGGGGCAAGGGATATGCTTTTCTTTCAGCAACGTCATAAACACATGTTGTCTCTCCTGTTCAATTTCAGTTTGTACTGACTGACTGTTATGTGGGTGTGATAACCTTGAACAGTGCTCTGTACTCACGGCCAGGTAGTCATATGTACAGCTGGTGCTGGACTCCAGATCGAAGTCACCAAAGCTGAGAGTGATCAGGCTCCCAGCGGCGGCCTTGATCAGCCAGTAGCACTCAGCGTTAGTGTGGTAGGGTAGGGGGTAGTTAGGAGAGGAGAACCCTCCCGAACTGGTGGTCAGAGTACCTCCACAACCTAGGTTGGGAAAGGGCATGAACAAAAGGAGAGGAATAGGAGGAGAGAGGTACAAACAGAAGGGTGGAGTTAAGATTCGGAGTAGTTCAAGTATAGTACATTTTAGGGTATGTATCACAATACCTGTTGAAGATGATGCTAATGAAATAGACATTTCTCCCACACACCCACCTGTCTGCGTGCCGTCCCAGTGTGCCCTGAAGCCAGGGAGGGTGACAGAGGAGTCAGAACGGAACATGAGCCACAGGCGGTTGCTATGGGACACCATCATTGGAGGCCTCTGGTTGGAGCAGAACTTGCCAATCAGAGGAGAGGTTTCATAACCGCCATCTCTGTGGGACAGAGAAAACCGTGGGAGATACAAATAGTGGCATTTAAGTTGTTGGCTATATTAACAGCTTTCTTCTCGTCACGCTTGCTGACATAGTTCTCATTTGATTCTAATCACATTATTGTACATTGGTTTCACAGTCACTCACTTTGGCATGGGTTCTCTTGCCTGGCTAGCTGCTAACTACACCAAAATGAATGCTCAAGTGAAATTGAATCATACAACTGACAAACATCCTTCTGTAACAGCTGAATAAGATCAGGCCCGTTATGACTGGGTGCTCACCTGATCTCTACATAGTCGAAAGCACAGTTGGGTGGTGAGCCCTCCATATTAAAGTCAGTGAAGTTGAGCATGATCTGCATGTTGACCCCAACGATGATCTTATAGATACACTGGCGGTTGTTGGGGTAGTTACTGGGAAAGTTAGGAGAGCTGAGTTCTCCTGTAGGGGAGGTGAAAGTCTCACTACAGTCTGGGGAAGACATGAGAGGAATAGGATTTAGTGAATATGAGGGGAAAGAGATGGGGTTAACATAAGGTTAGTCTTGCAGTACCAGACCTCAACACCATAAAGGGGTAATGTTGTGTGCAGTAAATTACAGTACCATTCAAGCAAGAGGCAAAGCATTGGTCAAACTCGGATATAATCTTCTACTTTACTACTGCCATCTTTTCTGTATGTTTTCTTGTTTTGTTTTCTTTATTTTGTTATAAAGGTTTGAACCCCCTCTAACCCTGGTATCGCATCTATTTTATGTGACAAGATATTTTCTATTTTTCTGTTCATTTGAATTCTTGATGTTGTTGAGGGTAACAGTACTCGTAGTGGCGGTGATTTCTTCTTCCTAACCCTCATATATCACAGATTTTATGTGACTTATTCTGTGAATGAATGTGTTGTTGGGAGGGGGGGTTGTAAATGGAAAAAACAGTTGCCAAGGGTAACCGTAATGTTTCTTGTTGCCGAGGGTAACCGTACCGGTGGTGGCATCGATAGAGACATAGTTGGCAGAGAAGCCTTCGGTTGCTAGGCTGATGTCGGAGACAAAGAGGACAGTCATCAGGTTGTCTGTGCTGGTCAGAGAGGGAGGGACGGACCGACCGCAGTACCTGGAAAGAGATAGGCCGCATGCGGAGGGGGGAAAAAAGGGTTATTCTTTCCCAAACCATCAACAGAAGTTAACTGAAGTTTGAGTTGATGTGGAGTTGGGAGTAAATTATCACGAGAGTGAATCACTTCTAGAGTGCATATTGACTTTGAATCATGCCAAGGTTCACACACATTAACATGATTTATGGTAATCACCATATTGCCACGGGTTCTTAACACCTTGACATGTGTTTGTTTGCGTATACTGTACTCTACCTGCCAAGCTTGGTCCCAGTCGCCACGGTGCCATTGTCATACACCTCCACGTAGTCATAGTTACAGCTGATGTGGTACTCCATGTTGAAGGAGGTGAATGACAGGCGGATGAGGTTGCCTGGGGCGACAGAGATGTACCAGGTGCAGTTGGCTCCATGGGGGTAGTTGTTGGGATGGCCAGGGCTGGTGAGGGAGCCCGATGGGGCATTAAGAGTAGCGCCACAACCTGGCATCATGGTATCAAACAGGGAAACAGGCTCAAAATTACTATTCTTTTTACACCTCATTCATAGTCAACACAATTCATATATTTTTAAAAATATTATACAGAGACAAAGGATTTGTCCCAGGACACATAGGCTCACAGATACCACTCACTGACAACACATACACACTACTAGATACTTGAGCTTTAAGTTAAGGCAGAATAAACTACATATCTCATGAGTGCCAAGGGCTTACCCTCCATAGCAGAGTCATAGGCTGCGGTGAAGCCATGGTTGGAGACAGACGAGTCAGTCTTGAAGCGGATGTACATGGACCTTTGGGTGGACTGGAGCATGGCTGGCATGGTGTTGCCACAGTATGTACCAATCAGAGGAGAGCTCACCGTGGAGCCGTCCCTTACCTGGGGGGGGAGAGAAAGAGAGAGATAAGGAGAGAAAGAGCGAAAGAAAGAGAGCGAGTAAGAAAGAGCAAAAGAAAGAGCGAGAGAGAGAAAGAAAGCGAGAGAGAGAAGAGAGAGAGAGGGAGAGAGCGAGAAATAGAAAGAAAGAAAGAAAGAAAGGAGAGAGAGAGAAAAAGAAAGGAGTGAAAGCCTCGGTTTTTCGGATGACTGCCTTGCCTGGTTCACTAATTACTTTGCAGACAGAGTTCAGTGTGTCTAATCCGAGGGCATGCTGTCCGATCCTCTGGCAGTCTCTATGGGGGTGCCACAGGGTTCAATTCTCGGGCCGACTCTTTTCTCTGTATATATCAATGATGTTGCTCTTGCTGCGGGCGATTCCCTGATCCACCTCTACGCAGACGACACCATTCTATATACTTTCGGCCCGTCATTGGACACTGTGCTATCAAACCTCCAAACGAGCTTCAATGCCATACAGCACTCCTTCCGTGGCCTCCAACTGCTCTTAAACGCGAGTAAAACCAAATGCATGCTTTTCAACCGATCGCTGCCTGCACCCGCATGCCCGACTAGCATCACCACCCTGGATGGTTCCGACCTTGAATATGTGGACATCTATAAGTACCTAGGTGTCTGGCTAGACTGCAAACTCTCCTTCCAGACTCACATCAAACATCTCCAATCGAAAATCAAATCAAGAGTCGGCTTTCTATTCCGCAACAAAGCCTCCTTCACTCACGCCGCCAAACTTACCCTAGTAAAACTGACTATCCTACCGATCCTCGACTTCGGCGATGTCATCTACAAAATGGCTTCCAACACTCTACTCAGCAAACTGGATGCAGTCTATCACAGTGCCATCCGTTTTGTCACTAAAGCACCTTATACCACCCACCACTGCGACTTGTATGCTCTAGTCGGCTGGCCCTCACTACATATTCGTCGCCAGACCCACTGGCTCCAGGTCATCTACAAGTCCATGCTAGGTAAAGCTCCGCCTTATCTCAGTTCACTGATCACAATGGCAACACCCATCCGTAGCACGCGCTCCAGCAGGTGTATCTCACTGATCATCCCTAAAGCCAACACCTCATTTGGCCGCCTTTCGTTCCAGTACTCTGCTGCCTGTGACTGGAACGAATTGCAAAAATCGCTGAAGTTGGAGACTTTTATCTCCCTCACCAAATTCAAACATCAGCTATCCGAGCAGCTAACCGATCGCTGCTGCTGTACATAGTGTATAGGTAAATAGCCCACCCATTTTTCACCTACCTCATTCCCATACTGTTTTTATACTGTTTTTATTTATTTACTTTTCTGCTATTTTGCACACCAATATCTCTATCTGTACATGACCATCTGATCATTTATCACTCCAGTGTTAATCTGCAAAATTGTATTATTCGCCTACCTCCTCATGCCTTTTGCACACATTGTATATAGACTGCCCATTTTTTTCTACTGTGTTATTGACTTGCTAATTGTTTACTCCATGTGTAACTCTGTGCTGTCTGTTCACACTGCTATGCTTTATCTTGGCCAGGTCGCAGTTGCAAATGAGAACTTGTTCTCAACTAGCCTACCTGGTTAAATAAAGGTGAAATAAAAATAAATAAAAAAAGATAGAAAGAAAGAGCGAGAGAGAGAAAGAAAGTGAGAGAGAGAAAGAAAGAAAGGAGAGCGAGAGAGAGAGAGAGAGATAAATAGAAAGAAAGAAAGAAAGAAAGAAAGGACAACCATTTCTTTCCACAGGGCCTTAGGGTGAGACAGGGATGCAGCTTAAGCCCCACTCACTTCAGCATATATACTGACTAGTACAAGGGTACTAGAACAGTCTGCAGCACCCTGCCACACCCTACTAGAATTTGAAGTAAAATGTCTGCTGTTTGTTGATTATCAGGTGCTTCTGTCCCCAACCAAGGAGGGTCTACAGCAGCACCTAGATCTTCTGCACAGATTCTGTCAGACCTGGGCTCTGACAGTAAATCTCAGTAAGACAAAAATAATGGTGTTCCAAAAAAGGTCCAGTTGCCAGGACCACAAAAAACAAATTCCATCTAGACACCGTTGCCCTAGAGCACACAAAAAAACTATACATATCTCATCCTAAACATTGGCGCCACAAGTAACATCCACAAAGCTGTGAAGGATCTAAGAGACAAGGCAAGAAGGGCCTTCTATGCCATCAAAAGGAACATAACATTTGACATACCATTAGGATCTGGCAAAAAATACTTGAATCAGTAATGGAACCCATTTCCCTTTATGGTTGTGAGATCTGGGGTCCTCTCACAAACCAACCATTTACAAAATGGGACAAACACCAAATTGAGACTGCATGCAGAATTCTGAAAAAATATCCCCCGTGTACAATGTAAAACACCAAATAACGCATGCAGAGGAGAATTAGGCTGATACCCACTAATTATCAAAATACAGCAAAGAGCCATTAAATTCTACAACCACCTAAAAAGAAGTGATTCTCAACCCTTCCATAACAAAGCCATCACCTACAGAGAGATGAACCTGGAGAAGAGCCCCCTAAGCAAGCTGGTCCTGGGGCTCTGTTCACAAACACAAACTAACCCCACAGAGCCCCAGGACAACAACACAATTAGACCCAACCAAATCATGAGAAAACAAAAAGATAATTACTTGACACGTTGGAAAGAATTTACAAAAAAAGACCTGAGCAAACTAGAATGCTATTTGGCCCTACAGTGGCAGAATACCTGACCACCGTGACTGACCCAAAATTAAGGAAATATTTACTATGTACATACTCAGTAAGCATAACCTTGCTTTTGAGAAAGGCGACTGAAGGCAGACCTGGTTGTCAAAAGAAGACAGGCTATGTGCAAACTGCCCACAAAATGAGGTGGAAACTGAGCTGCACTTCCTAACCTCCGGCCAACTGTATGACCATATTAGAGGCACATATTTCCCTCAGATTACACAGACCCACGATTTGTGACCTGTTGCCACAAGAAAAGGGCAACCAGTGAAGAACAAACACCATTGATAATACGACAGGGGTTGGGTTAAATGCGGAAAGACACATTTCAGTTGAATTCATTCAGTTGTACAACTGACTAGGGATCCCCCTTTCCCTCATTTATGTTTATTTATTTTCCCTTTTGTACTTTAACTATTTGCACAACGTATATAGCCATCATTTTTTTAATGTCTCTATTCCTTTGGAACTTTTGTGAGTAATGTTTATTGCTCATTTTTTATGGTTTATTTCACTTTTGTTAATTATCTATTTCATTTGCTTTGGCAATGTAAACAAACTCAGCAAAAAAAAAAAAAACGTCCTCTCACTGTCAACTGCATTCATTTTCAGAAAACTTAACGTAAATATTTGTCTGAACATAAGATCGAACAACAGACATAAACTGAACAAGTTCCACAGACATGTGACTAACAGAAATTGAATAGTGTGTCCCTGAACAAAGGCGGGGTCAAAATCAAAAGTAACAGTCAGTATCTGGTGTGGCCACCAGCTAAACTTGGTACTGCAGTGCATCTCCTCCTCATGGACTGCACCAGATTTGCCAGTTCTTGATGTGAGATGTTACCCCACTCTTCCACCAAGGCACCTGCAAGTTCCTGGACATTTCTGGGGGGAATTTCTACATGATTTCATATGTGTTATTTCATAGTTTTAATGTCCTCACTATTATTCTACAATGTAGAACATAGTAAAAATAAAGAAAAACCCTGGAATGAGTAGGTGTCCAAACTTTTGACTGGTACTGTATATTCATTGACAATGTTTGACAATCAGAGGCAGAATTCAAGAATGAAAGGCTGGAGTGAATTTTGAATACCTCAACAAAGTCATATACACAGGAGCCACTCTCGATGTCGAAGGTGAGGAAGTTGAGGGTGACAACGTAGCCCTGTGGTTGGTTGATGACCCACTCACACTCCTTGTTGTGGGGGTAGGCATCAGGGTGGTAGGGGGACCGGATCTGACCTGTCCCAGAGAATGTGCCACCACAGCCTGGGAAAGAGAGAACTCCATTGAGACAATTCTAGATGGCTATGCACAAACTAATTGGAAAAGGAGGTCAAGTTAATTCATTCTAATGGACTGCAAACCAGTGGCCAGATAATGAAAATTAACTGTAAGGACCTGTAAGAGAGCCTGCTAAATGACAAAACTGTAAATGGTCTTTTGGCTCAGATCACCATACACGACTGTTACACTTCACATACTGTATATGCAAATCCGGAGCGAGGAAAACCAGCATTGAGAACTTTGACACTAAGTAGTCCAGTCTGACAGGCCATTTCCAGGTGCAGAAGATGGAGTGGAGGGTGGGCCATTAAAGTGCACACACACACTATTCACGGTGCGCGTCAAGAGTGTGTTTAATCACCAGAGATCGCCATTGCCGCAGGACGACTTAGGGTTCAATAAGAGAGGTAGAGAACATTGAACAGAACACGACTATGTCAATAACTCAATTGTGCTGATATAACCTCAGTCTCTCGAGCAGCTGTTAAACAACACACAGGCCAGGCATACAGACATATGAGATGGCCACACACACACAAAGCTGCATGGTGGGGGAGGGGGCAGAAGAAGCTGAATACACAACCCTTTTTTATCCTTCACATAAAAGCCTCACACTTTCAATAAGCTCTGCGAGGCAGCTGTGCTGAAATGTGATTACTACAGAGGTAGAGATCGGGGAGACGTGAGGACTAGAGATTTGAAATGCCTGGAGACCTAGTGAGAAGCACTATATGGATGCAGTACATTATCAGTAACCCTATATATGTCACCGGGTCATGCTTTTTTGGCATATCTGAAGAGCGTGTGGTTTGTTGGGGTTTTCCAGTGACAAGACAGTGAAGAGACAGTGTTTTGCCACTAGTGTGGTTAGACAGCGCTTGTGTTTCTCACCGACTTCGTATGTGGCCCTGAACCCGGCCCGGGTGATTGATCCGTCAGACTTGAAGCGGATCCAGAGAGCATTGGAGGAGGACAGGATGGGGGCAGGGATGGTGTAGCCACAGTACTTCCCAATCAGAGGGTCTGTCTCTGTGGAACCGTCACGGACCTGGGAAACACAACCAGGAGAGTCAAACACGAACAATGTTACGAGGACACAGAGATACAGGTACACAAATCATAGCTAATCCCCCTCCCAGAGACAAAGCACCTGGACACCACCAACAATCTCAATCACAAACACACACACACACAGTTTTGTATTGCTATCCTTGTGGAGACCAAATAATTTATTTCCATCAAAAATCATTTTTTCCTTAACCCCAAACCCTTAACCTAACCATAACCCTAACCTTACCCCCTGAAATCCTAACCCTAAAACTATACCTAACTGTAATACCTAACCCTAACCTTAATTCTAATCCTAAACCTAACCTAGCATTTTTCATTGTGGGGACTGGGAAATTGTCCCCAAATGTCAGAATTTCTTTGTTTTACTATCCTTGTGAGGACTTCTGGTACCCACAAGGATAGATAAACAAAAACACACACACTATTGTACCTCCACATAGTCAAACACACAACCGCTGTGGGACTCCAAGTCCATGTGCGTGAAGTTGAGCGAGACAATCTCATTGGCCGGCAGGCGGATGACGTAGACACACTGGCGGTTGTGGGCGTAGTTATTGGGCCAGTTGGGGGAGATGATGATGCCCTCGCTCTCTGTATAGGTTCCTCCACAACCAGGGTCAGCTAGAACAGAGAGAGATGGACACATGACCTTCAGTTGGAGAGGGAGATCCTTTAGAATAGCCTAGTCCTATGGAATGACCATAGGAATGAGCAAAACAGCACAAAGATCTGGGACCAAGAAAAGCTGCATAGAGAATGCAAAACATAGAGCAAAACATAGAGAATCCTTGTAATAATCCTATCCTTATCAAAGGTCAGTTGTTAACAGTAGTTGATATGACAGAGATCTCTTACATGGAGAGGTGGTGTATGTGATGTGGAAGCCACGGTCAGAGTTAGAGAAGTCCGAGTGGAACCGGATCCATGCTGCCGGTCCCGTGGTCTGGAGAGGGGCAGGAGACACATTGTGGCAGTACTTCCCTAGAACCGTATCTTCTGGGAGTAGACCATCCCGAATCTAGAACACAGAACACAGAACCAAGGCCAGACAACCGTTACAGAAACTGGCCTAGAACTTTCACAGTTGCTGATGAAAATGAAAAATCTTAATATTCACACAATGTGTGGGGATATAAATATATATATATATTCCACAGCTGAAGGGACATGTTGCCTGCCTCACCTCCAGGTAGTCATAGTTACAGTCAGGGTGGTTTTCCAGGCTGAGGGTTCCGAAGGCAAAGGTGATGAGCAGGCCGGGGGCCACGTCAACCGTCCAATAGCAGTCGCGGTTGGGTGGATAGTTGCCAGGGTAACCAGGTGAGTTGATGTTACCGTAGGGTTCGGTCAACTCCCCGCCACATACTGGAGGTGGAACAAACAGGTACATAATGCCGTGAGAAGAGGACTGCACATGGGTAACGCCTGACTAAGCTATTTCAGGTAGATTGCAAATAATACATTTTGTCTAGGTCTCTTGCTAACACAGACACGCACAGGCACACACAAGCACAGACACACACCTGGTGTCTGTGAGGTCCAGGCCACAGTGAAGCCGCCTGCGTTGACGGAATGGTCAGAGCGGAACCAAAAGTACAATGCATTGTGGGAGCTGAAGAGCTCTGCGGGGGAGCTGGTACCGCAGTACTTCCCTAACTGATAGGACGAGGCGCTCTCTCCATCGTGGATCTGAAGGAAGTCAAAGTTGCAGTTGGCACTGTTCTCCAGCTCAAAGTGAGGGAAGGTGATCCGTAGAATCTGGGAAGAAATTAACACCACAGTATTAACACAGCATTAAAGAACTATTCCACTTCTCTTGTACTCACTCATCTTCTATAGCTACTTGGCGTGCACAATGAATAGAACAAATGTCACATATTGTTAGGCATTCAAATCAACAAATGCTTATTCCATGGGATACTGCATTACTACTGATGTAACAGCATATGCCAAACTCTTTGTTAGACTGTGAGTCCAGTCTTGTCATGTGTATTCTGGTCCAGGACCTGCCACGTGTAAGTGACTGTGTGGCATTAGATTACACCGACCTTGTTGACGTCTGTTCTGATGACCCAGGCACAGCTGACCTGGTGGTCATACTGGTCACTACCAGGGGTGTTGGGGTAGCTGAATGTACCAGCCGGGCCAGTCAGGTAGCCTCCACACACTGACAACACACACACACACAGGTAAGTGAAGCACACAGTACACACACTGTACAAACACAGCAAATGCCCTGAAATAAGTCAATTTCTCTTTATCATTCCATAAAGACACAGATATACATGCAAAGCAGTGACGGCACGAACACATGCACACACCTTGCTGTGTGGTCTGGCAGGTTGGCCCTGTCCACTGGTCAGTGCAGGTACAGGTGAATCCATTGAGTCCATCGTTGCAGGTACCTCCGTTCTGACATGGGTTGCTGGCACACTCATTGACATTCTGGTCACAGTTCACCCCTCCCCAGCCAGGACTACAGGTACAGAGATACCCGTTGGAAGTAGGCTGGGGGGATACAGCAAAAATGTTACCAAAACCCAATTATAAACATGTTTTTTTCAAGCCCTGAATGCTGATTGACTGACAGCTGTAGTATATCAGACTGTATACCACGTATATGACAAAACATGTATTTTTACTGGTCTAACTACGTTACCCAGTTTACGGTACCCAGTTTATAATAGCAATAAGGCACCTTGGGTGTTTGTGGTATATGGCCAATTTACCACGGCTAAGGGCTGTATCCAGGCACTCCGCATTGCGTCGTGCATGAGAACAGCCCTTAGCCGTGGTATATTGGCCACATACTACACCCCCTCATGCCTTACTGCTTAAATAATATACTGTATAGATGAAAACTGGACTAATCATATGTTAAGGAGTAAAATCCTGGTTCTGAGAAACTGTGAAGCTGCTAGGTCCCATGTAACCCACGCTCACCACACACTGTCCGTTGACACATGGATTGTTGGTCTGGCAGATATTGCTGCTCTGGGTGCATCCTGTTGGGCCATAGCCATTTCCTGTGTAGTCTGGGGGACAGGTGCACACTGGGAGGGTGGAGCCTGGAAGCACAGAGACATAGTCAGGATACCTGATTAACTCACTGAACATAACATTAAAAGACACAGGTGCATTGACTGGAGTGGGTATAAAGATAAGGGATAAGGGATACAGCACGAACAAGGACAATTTGTTTGAGAAATAAACCAAATCTCCCTAACTACCATGCAACAAAAGTATACTACATGTCCTCCCATAGATGAATAGGTCATTGAGCTCTGGTGTCTCTGCTCTCTCAGCACTCACAGCCTCTACTCATGAGATAGCATCATAATCTAGTCTCCTGGCTGTAACAGTCTTCATAGTGGATATCAGCCATCGGGAGGTGAGAGAGAGCAGAGCTGTCAACCCCTGTTATAATGGCCCTGTCTTATCCTCACAGCCAGTGGTCATTAGGTGAGGGTAAAGGTAGGTGTGTGTGTGCATGTTTACCTGGATTGGAAGAGCAGGTAGCAAGGGGGTAGCAGCCTCCATTGTTATTGGCACAGATGTTAGCCTGAGTGCAGGTTCTCCCATCTCCTTCATAGCCTGAATACAGATCAATCAATTAACCAATCAATCAATCCACCAATGAACCAGTGGGTCTATACATTAGTCAAAAAGCAAGATTTTGAATGATAAAAAAGGCCATAAAATACTGTTGAGCACAATGACTAATTATGAGAGACAGACAGGGACAGACGGAGGAGTGAGATTGAAAACGAGAGAGACAGAAACTGAGCCAGAGGGGTAGAGAGTATACACACAGAGATCTCTGAATGGGGCTAGCGCTGAACACACGACATAGTCAGGCATCTGCTTTTCATCAGAGCTATATTACTGAAAACTACCAGGAGTCAGCTAGCATCCACCTGCCAGCTGGCATCCGCCGTAACCACGGACAGGAAAACAAGGACAGCTTTCTTCTGTGGTACACCAAATCCACCAGCTCAGTTTTGACTTTCAAACCAAGGGTTGTGTACGGATACTCTTACAGTAACCTGAGTAAGACCATGTTGGTCTAAATGCTGTGTATGTGTCACCAAGAGATCACTTGTAGCAACAGAAAACATTTTCTAAATCCTAGAAAAATACCAGAAAACAGTACAGAGAGGAAGGTAGAGAAAGAAGAGGGAGAGGATCAGAAGACATTCCTCCAAATACAGATATGGGTACCTGGAGGACAGGTACCACAGTGGAAGGAGCCCATGGTATTGAGACACTGGACCATGGGAGTAGTGGAGCATCCTCCGTTATTAGTGGAACACTCATTGACATCCAGACAGCTGTAGCCGTTTCCCTGCCATCCTGGGGGAATGCACAACAAACAGTGCTAAGGACATTTACTGTAATACAGGAAATCATTGTTTATTACACAGTTAGGCAGTGGCATATTATTCAAGGTTACATTCACATTTAGTTTACAGATGCATTGTTTATTGTAATGATATAGAAGCAAGCATAACATTTATTCTTTACTGATGCACACACACACACACACACACACACACACACACACACACACACACACACACACACACACACACACACACACACACACACACACACACACACACACACACACACACACACACACACACTAAGCATCATAAAGATCCACACATCTTCACAGATAGAACAGCCTGTTTTTCTCTGTAGAGTTCAGTTAATCACGATGGGGCTGTTCCCAGAGGAAAGAAATAGGACTCAGATCCCTTAATGTCAGAGTATCACCTGAGAGGGGCAGTCCAGCTAGGAGCTAAGGACAGCCGTTTCCAAATGATATTCAATAACGCTCACGAATTGCAAATCTTGTGCTTTCTTGTACTTTCCCAAGTTCAAACCCTACAGATTTGCTGGAGCAATGTCTTTGTCTTAAGAAGTACTCTTGTATAACTGAATTTGAGAGCACTTCAACTCAAGATCAAAACATGCTATTTTGGAAGATGGAAGAAGCATCCATCTGGCAACCACATGGAGGTAACCAACCATGACAGCCATTTTGGGTCAGCAAACATCAGTTTCCTCAGACCTAATGCACAATACCATTGATGATAAGGAAACTGTGAGCATTGAGCGGCTCTCACCAGCAGGACAGGAGCCGCAGTAGAAGGATCCCTGGGTGTTGTAACAGGTCACAGGGGGGTTGGTGGAGCAAGGCTTCTGGGCAAGGCTACACTCATCCACGTCTGAGATACAGGCCGGGTTGCCGGCTGGGGCCATCCAACCATCATCACAAACACACTTAAACTTGGGCTGGAAGGAAATAACACAACATGGCATGGCCTGGATTAATGTCAACTCCCATGAATAGAATATGTACAGAATGTGTACCGAGCACATTTAGATGCACTTGTAGTGAATCAATAATGTGAAATGACCTGCGTCATAGAAATACAGTCATTCTAGAGTCATTCTATTTCCAAGACGATCATGGCCTACTGAGCCGAGACTCAATAAGATTAGCAAAGGGCCTTTAAAATTAAAATAAAAGAGGATGAAGGCATCTTTGCCTATAAATAATTGATTTGATTCGATATTCAAGGGGTAAATGGTCATAGCTACTCCCATGTAAGACCACCGGCACTGTACTACTGGTAATGGATCGGTGCCTACTACTCAAAACCAGGCCTCAGATCTATCATCACTAGGAAAAATAGGTGTTTCATTGCTCCAGTCTACTCTAATAAAATGATATAAACATTAAGGCTATGGTAGCTAGCAGTGCTAAATCTAATCCAGTAATTGCTTTCTTCACAGGGCATTTATCACATTAAACTAATTGTTTGACGCCAAGGGACCAGGGTGAAGACGTCGGCTGAAATAAATTACCTTGTCGAGACAGTCTTCATTAATTAAATGAAAGTATCTTTGGCTAGTTAAACAGGGCAGGCGACAGCTAAGTAAAAGAAAATCGGACAATTCGTTTTTTTATACAGATGAGATCCATGAAATCAAATAGGAGGCCAACACTGTTGAATGATGATTGACAGTTACCACATTCGGTGTGATTCTGTCTGCGTCGATGCATGTCCCATGGACACACAGGTCCTGGGCAGCACCCTGACAGTCGTCATAGCGGGTTGTACACAGGGTACCAGACCACTCTGGTGAACAGGTGCAACTGGAAGAGAAATACAAGAAGACAGATTCAGTGTGTTTCTGTGTGTGTGTTTCTGTGTGTGTGTTTCTGTGTGTGTGTTTCTGTGTTTCTGTGTGTGTGTGTGTGTGTGTGTGTGTGTGTGTGTGTGTGTGTGTGTGTGTGTGTGTGTGTGTGTGTGTGTGTGTGTGTGTGTGGCCTCACGTAAAGGATCCAGGGGTGTTGATGCAAGTGGCTCCATTCTGACATCCCTGAGAGGTCCCGACAAAGATCTGGCACTCATTCACATCCACAGCACAGATGGGACCCTGCAGACACACAAAACCAGATTTAAACAGGAATAACACATACATGCAGCTTCGTGCACACTCTCTCTCACTCCGTGTCAACTCCAGTGTCCACTTACCCCCCAGTTGCTGGGGCACATGCAGTGAAAAGAGTCCAGCAGGTCTAGGCAGGTGGCTCCATTCTGACAGGGATTACTGGTACATGTCTTTCTCTGGACCATCTTGGAGAGGCAGGAAGAGAGAGGAGAGGACAGAGGCAGACGGTAAGGGTGAGAGAAAGAGGATAAGGGGTTTGGAGTTAGGGAAATTATTATTTGTTATAATAAGAGTAAGATTCATCATACTCAATATGTAACATGTAAGAAGTAGGCCCTACTGTACTTACCTGTTCTAGTGCTGTCACTTTAGTTTCAAGTGATGACACCTTTGTGTTGAGCGTATTGAGTTGGTTAGTGACATCAGGGGACGTTCCACCTCCATTTTGTTTTATATTGTCGATGTCAGCTTTGTTGGTTTTGATCTGAAATTATATGAAGTAAGAGGTAAAGAAGACTTGGTATGGAAGTTTTGATGTTACATGTTTCTTCAACATGATTAAATGAATGTTTTTAAAGAGTAATAACCATGCTACGCTAAAATGAGATATGAATACTTTTTGATCTTTGGTCAAATGCTGGTTGAATTGCAGAGTCTGCTCTTCATAAGTTGTTAATGATTCATGGTATCACGTGAAAACACTCGCTTGTAGAGATGTTGAGAGACAGAACAAAGTCCTGAACAGATGGAATATTTGTGCTTTTTGGACATATTTTCCTAAAGATCGTTACGTGAACAAGATAAGTGGATAAGAAAACGAAATAACTTCCCAATGTTCCAATTACCATATCTATGGTGAAATCCACCACTTGATCTGATATGATTTCTACAACTTTAGCTGGAAAAAAAACAAAGATGGATGCCTTTCGAAAAGATGGTACAAAACATGAAAACATTTGTACAAATTGTCTGTCAATGTGGATATGTTTATCCATTTAAGACTTTCTCTCGCGTGCGTGTGTGTGTGTGTGTGTGTGTGTGTGTGTGTGTGTGTGTGTGTGTGTGTGTGTGTGTGTGTGTGTGTGTGTGTGTGTGTGTGTGTGTGTGTGTGTGTGTGTGTGTGTACCTGACTCATCAGCTGAGTGAGGTCCTCATCTCCCACTTTGACACTGCCTGACCCTGAGGTCTGGAAGCGGATCTCTTTGTTATGGGTGGAAAAGACCAGGTGACCGTTCTCTGATAACATGCGTGGCCTAGGAGGACCAGATATTTATTTCAAATCAGTAATTTACATGTGAACAGATTTAATGTATCAACATTTTAAATTGTATATACACACAAGACGTACCACTATACAGAAGATATGATATAGCATGTAGGTTAGGCACTAAATGCTGTTAATCTTTGGGGGGGGGGGGATTTCAATGACAAATGAGCTCATTCTCCAATAGCAATAGATTAAATGCACCCTTTGGAGGTGATGCTTGGTTGAGCTTTGAAGATCAGAGTTGCTTGACTGAAACGAAAATATTTCCAGATAACATTTTTACCCGTTGCAATAATGCAAAGTTTATGTGACAGATTCAATCACTTTAGATAGTTATTACATTACACAACTGCTTTTATCAGACACTGCATTCTTGCAGATTAACAGAAAAAAACTATAACCACAATTCCAACAACCACTGGCCATCACTAAAATCCTCTCATCACCAAACTCACTGGTCATTACTGATGTCCCTCTTGCTGCGAGGTCCTTGGGCGGCGTGCTCCCCTTGGTCACACTGTAGTCCAACCAGGAAGAGGAGGCCGAAGAGCAACCAGGAGAGCTGCTGTATCCGAGCCATGCTGAGAGAGTCTGGTCCCTGGACACCTGCTCTTCAGACACTATACTGCCGTACAGATCTGATATAACACTAATGCCTCTAAAAAGGGACAGGGGTGCACTTTGTCCCTACTGGTCTTCTTTTGGAAGCAGGCATTGGCAGCCACATAGAACCATAAAACACCCAAACCTACTCAACGATGAAAGGGGGATGGGGGGGGGCATTTTAAACACAATTATATACCGGTTATGTCCTTTTATTGGGTGACTGACACGAGCCATCACATGATTTAAGAGATGAATAACCAGAGGTTAAGAATCGGCTGGGGTGAACGTTAGTTAGCTAACAGTAACTCATGCAGGGACCTGGCTGTTTGAAGCTTATTCCTTAGTGTATGGTTCAAATGAGTGTACGGTCCAAATGAGATGAGGAGTTTCTCTCATGTATAAAAGATGAAAAAGGTTTTTTGAACTTCCTTGACAAACGAGGAAGGCTCAAATCATATTCATAATTACTGCCAAAAAGAAGAACCATCACAATACATACAAGTTGAGAAAATCAGAACAAAATAATGCAGCAAAAAAAACATTTTATTTAATTCAGTTAGCAAAGACATCTGCAAAGGGTGATTCCATGATTCCAATCCATGTCATGTAGAACATCATTTACACAGTTTGGTCAATAAATACAGAATGCAACTTGTCCCGCTGGATCAACTGTGGACTGTAGGACAGACAGACTGTCGCTACATTATCTCAGTTATAAAACATACACTGGAAAACAGTATTTTTCCCGAGGCAGATAGTATTTTTTGTTAGGATACCATGAGTTGTATACACCTGGTTAGGATACCACGAGTTGCATATGCCTGGTTAGGATACCAAGAGTTCTATGAGCCGGGCGACCACATGTACGTTCAGGCTATTCCCCAGGACTCGGTATTGCTGCTTGGTGGAAATGTTCTTTGGGACAGCTGCAAAAAAACAACACCAAATCATTACGTCACATATTATCCTATGAACAAGACTAAACAGATCCTGATTTCCACGTTAGTTTTTCCCAATATTGTCAAGTGACTAAAAAGTATTATGAGAATGCCCATACCTCATTAAAATCCTTAAGAGAGAGTCTATTGACACATGTCTAAGGAACATAATGAAAAAACCACCATCAAAATGTGGGCTGCGTCTCCATCCACCAAGTCCGCCTATGTCAATCTTCCACATTTGTGGTGGAAGGTGGCCAAGCTACAGCTGTGTTTGTCAGACCATGAGACTCATCTCATCTCATTTTCTCACGAAAACTTCTGTAGCGTCCGAATGGTATGTCCTATAAAAATGCCAAACCCTTGTAGGCAAGGGGTGACTCTCTCCGTTTTGCTCTGCGACCCCCATGTGTGATTGGGACTCGTCTGAAGGTAACACATACAAACTAATGGAAGTAGTTATGAGCCAACAAAAATAAGGGGTTAAATACAGTGCATTCGGAAAGTATTAAGACCCCTTCAATTTTTCCACATTTTGTTACGTTCCAGCCTTATTCTGTTTTACCTCAATCTACATAGAATAACTCATAATGACAAAGCAAAAACAGATTGTAGAAATGTATTGCGCTTAAAAACAGAATGACCTTATTTACATAAGTACTCAGACCCTTTGCTATGAGACTCTAAATTGAGCCCAGGTGCATCCATTTCCATTGATCATCCTTGAGATGTTTTTACAACTTGGGAGTCCAAAACATTTCTGCAGCATTGAAGGTCCCCCAGAACACAGTGGCCTCCATCATTCTTAAATGGAAGAGGTTTGGAACCACCAAGACTCTTACATTTACATAGCTGGCTGCCCAGCCAAACTGAGCAATTAGGGAGGTGTCCAAGACCCTGATGGTCACTCTGACTGAGCCCCAGAGTTCCTCTGTTGAGATGGGAGAACCTTCCAGAAGGACAATCATCTCTCAGCACTCCTCCAATCAGACCTTTATGGTAGTGGCCAGACAGAAGCCACTCCTCAGTAAAAGGCACATGACAGCCCACTTGGAGTTTGTCAAAAGGCACCTAAAGGACTCTCAGAACATGAGATACAACATTGAACTCTTTGGCCTGAGCGCCAAGCATCACGTCTGGAGGAAACCTGGCTCCATCCCTACGGTGGTGGAGCCATCATGCTGTGGGGATGGTTTTCAGTGGCAGGGACTGGGCAACTAGTCCTGATCGAGGGAAAGTAACAAAGTACAAAGAGGTCCTTGATAAAAACCTGCTCCAGAGCGCTTAGGACCTCA